>NC_138552.1:247881010-248286156 GCF_964273705.1 Natrix helvetica
TAATTGAATATTCACTGAGAAAGAAATAATAACCATGAGTCATTCAATTGCCGACGTGCCGTGAGTCTACTGCGTGCGTATGTGCCGTGTTGTGTTTCGGTAAGAAGTAAACAAAGCCACTTGCTCTCTCTCGAGGTCTCCCGTACGGAGCGCATGCATTTCATAATCGCGTCTTATACCGCACTATACCGAGTCTTGACGAATTGTCATGTCAAATACAAATACGTCACATAACGCGCAACAGATTAGTCTTCAAATATCGAAAAGGAGGACATGTAGGAGGACACTTTTCGAGGGAGGACAGAACTTACAAAAGAAGGACTGTCCTCCCTAAAGGAGGACGGTTGGTCACCTTATTGTTCTGAACCTGGCTTGGGAAAGATATATTGTGATGTTCTCACACTATTTGTTTTAAGGATCTCCCAGCCAAGTGAGTAATAGCACAGCTGCCACCAGAATACAGGAGCAAAGGGAATGGCAAAACCTTTTTGGGCCATCACTACTTAAGACTCAGAGAATACTTAAGGAATACTTAAGGAAAACTTGGGAAAGACTTAAGGAAGATGCTTGTTTTCTGTTAGATTTCAGGTGTTCGTACTCAGCACCATACTTAGCACATCCATTCCAAGATCATGTGGAGATGTGAAATTTGCAGAGGCATAAATAATCTGGTGCCAGAAAGTTGTTGATCAATTCACTATTCCCAATACATTGCTAATGTTAAGACCAATCTTACTACTGGACAAAACCAAGCTGCATCTTGTATTAGCAACTCCTAATCTGGTGTGGATTTATGTTTATGTTTCTGCTTCTCTCAGTCTTGAGTTGAGAATTGTATTATCAGATGCTTCACAATGGAAAAAAACATCCTAGAATATATTGAACTAGCAAACTGTCCCATAACAGCTGGTCATCCTCCTCCTGCTTCCTAATTATCCTAACGGCTGGTCTCTCTTTAATGGTATATGCAAGTTGTGAATTCATTCTCTGATAGTGGGACTGCTACACTGCAAAAACAGCTCCATCCAAAACAGCAGGGAACTATCAGCAGGCTCAGAACAACTATTAAGAATAGGAGGTACTCATATGGCATGAAATATTAACCAAAGATTCGGGAGGGAAGAGAACTAGAAAGATAAGAAGAGGGAGGAATGCAACAAATGCTATCAGTTTGAGAGTTACAGTAGACTTTGATACATCAGGGACTGCACTCTGAACTAGAAGTGTGTGAGTGCCCATTTATGGAACTTCAGATGTTTGAAGAGCGGCATCTGTGAGGCTTCTGGCTTCCATATAATCTCAAGCATCCCTAAGTGCCCAAGGTTAAATTGAAGCTTACATTAGATTTATTTTCATTTATTCAGCTATTTTTAGAACTCCCATAATTTCAGCTACTAATTTTCTAATGAAGGAATGATTCTTCAGAAGATCATCTTCCAGAATAGTTGGTCTTTATGATGTTATCACAAATATGAGTTTTGAACATTTTTTTTTGAAAATGTATAGTTCATTATCCTGTGGTAATGTACTAGCAGAACTTGTTATACCAATTTTCTTTTTGTGTATTATTCAGTTAATTTAATCTGCGTCTTTCATTGATTCTCCCATTAATGGTGCATGAAATTGTCCTGTTTAACTTTTGCATCCATTTGATCATTTAATTGATCAGGACTCCAAATCACATCTAATAGCAACTTATAATACTTGGTATGTGTTCTGTATTTTGTCTTGTAAATATTTTCGATTCAGGCAGATCTGTGAGCATGCCACTTATTCTTGTAATTCTTTCAATTAGTATTCTGCTCATCTGGAGATTTTGAAACTGTGAAAACATTTCTGACCATTTTAAGAAGTAAGTCTGAGAATGATTTCATTTTTGTTTTTTAATAAATATTGTGGGTTGTAACAGTTTTCTTTACAATAATAAATTGCTAATTATACTCTTCATAAAATATATTTAATATTAAAGTCAGAAGCCTGGACATTCTTTGTTTTTGTGTGTTTATCCCATACATTTAGTAAGATACTTAAATAGAATGATGTATTATATTTGTAGCACATTTTTCAAATAAGTTCAAAGATACATATGTAGATCTTCTGTGAGTTTTTCTCCTTCCTTAAATGCAATCCAGCTATATGGTGCTATAATCCAGTCTGTGAACTAGGTCAAACAGCTGGCTTGATAGCATAACTTTACATTTAGTACAGCCTATCTAATCCCCCTCCCCTTTTTATAACCTAGTAACTTCCTAAATTTAATTCTTTTAATAAGGCAAAATTGCTTTTTTTTTTAATGGAAAATTACAAATCATTTTGCCACATTTATAAAATTAACTTGCAAAGTTGAGATCCTTTGAAAATCCTTAAATTTCTCTTTTAATTAACCAAATATTTAGGTCATAATGAATCTGCTTTCTAATGCTCAACACCTCCACACATTAAAAAAAAAACTATTCCTCTTCTAAAAACCTGTGCAAAGACTACAGTTTCGATAAGCATTAATTTACATTGAAGTAAAGACAGTTTGCTTAATTAAAACATATATGTTAGATCGGGAGAATGAAGGCACACTCAGGCTTCAGAGTAGTAGCCCTTTTATAGGGAGCTGTCAGACCCTTCAACCAATCAGATTGAATCTCTGTTCCCACCAGAACAGAAGACCTTGGTGTAAACCATTAGTACTATTTCTGGTATCTAACACCCCTCCCCTCTTAGATGGGATCAACTGACTTGTGATGTAGTCACCCAGGTAGGCGGGCTTTCTGGTGGCTCGCCCAGACCTGCGCAGTTCAGTTGGTGGGTGTTCTTCAGTCAGGTAGGATGGACCTGTTGTCTCCGCAGCTTTGCCTGGTGGAAGCTCTTGGAACTTTTCACAGGCCGCGGCTGGAGTTTCTGGAGCCGGTTCGCTCGGAACTCA
Organism: Natrix helvetica; assembly: GCF_964273705.1. Classification (NCBI taxonomy): domain Eukaryota; kingdom Metazoa; phylum Chordata; class Lepidosauria; order Squamata; family Natricidae; genus Natrix; species Natrix helvetica. The sequence continues at coordinate 247,883,928 of NC_138552.1, forward strand.
CTGTGGGCCTGCAACCATTTCAGATAAGTGCCTTGGTACCTTCGGGATTGAGGTATCTGTGGAAGGAGTGAATTTGTGCTCCTTTTGGGTAGGGCTTTGGCTAACTCATGCAGGAGTTACCTCTGGTTGCCTGGAGTTGGAGATGCGGCCATGGAGTTGGTCAATGTGCCATCTCCAATTTCAACCGTCCTCGAGCTCTAATAGGTAAGAGCGAGGCCCGGTGATGCCTATTACTGTGGCAGGAATCCAAAGAGTTCCCCCAGTGTAGTTGTGGGTATAAACTTGATCCCCTTTGCTAAAGTTTCTTATTTTGCCAGTCGAATCTGGGGGTGATGCGGCAGAGTAGTTTGGGTGTAGCCGGTCTAAGTGGGATCTTAGCCGGCGACCCATTAGAAGTTCGGAAGGGCTTCTACCAGTGGTAGCACTTGGCGTGATGTGCTGTATGAGGAGGAATTGATCAACCCGTGTTTGCTAATCTCCTGGGCCCATCCTGGATAGGGCTTCTTTTGCAGATCTCACCATTCTCTCCGCCTGATCATTTGAAGCCAGATTGAATGGAGCGACCAGGGCATGTCTAATTCCCTGTGCTGCTAAATAGGTCTCAAATTGCATGGCCATGAATTGGTGCCCATTGTCAGAGACCAAAACATTGGGCAGGCCATGAGTGGAGAAAAGTCTCGTAGTGCCTTGATGACCACTTCTGCCTTGGTAGAGGTCATAAGGACTACTTCTAGCCATTTCAAGTAGGCGTTCACAACTACCATAAAGGTCTGGCCATGAACTGAGCCAGAAAAATCTATGTGCACCCTAGGCCATGGTGCTTGAGGTCGCTCCCACTCCTTAGCAGGTACCTCTGAGGGAGCTGGTCTGGACTCCTGGCATGGTGTGCAGGTAGTCACCCATTCTTCTATCTCCCTATCCATGTTAGGCCACCACATGTAACTCCTGGCCAAAGACTTCATCCTGACAATTCCAGGATGCCCTACATGCAAGGCCTTTAATACTGCAATGCGCAGTTTGGGTGGAACAACGACCTGGTCCCCCCACAGTAAACACTCAGGCTTCAGAGTAACAAACAGCTCTTTATTAGCACAAGTCAACTATGTACAATCCAGCGAAGGTTCAATCTGACAGCAGCCCTTTTATAGGGAGCTGTCAGACCCTTTGACCAATCAGATTGAATCTCTGTTCCCGCCAGAACAGAGGACCTTGGTGTAAACCATTAGTACTGTTTCTGATATCTAACAATATAGGTCTTGGATGAGTCTTTTATTTATTATTTCAAATTGTCCAAAGAGTTTTAAAACCATCTATCACAGCCTGTGAGTGAGTGAGAAGAGTGTTTGTCTTAATATAGGAATTTACAAGGGCTAATAAACAGAAAGATGAACATCTGTGACTGGTTAAAAAAAAAACCTTCCATAACCCAGCACCTTTCAGATATGACTTCTAACACAAATTTGGGAATAATTTCTTGGTCATTATGAAAGTTGTGGCCCAGAGAGTTGCAAAAGGCTGTTATGGTTGATATTTTTAAATGTTTAGAATTGTCACATTATGTCACATAGAATTGTCTATAGTATAATTAACATAAACATCAAACTGAAAGCAAGGTGCATGCAGACCCAACATTCTAAAGGATCAAACTGGATTTGAATGGAAATGACTTCAAATAGATGCAAACATACACAACCAGCATCCCTTCAGAGATTGGGATGGTATTCTCTTCCCAGGGTTCTGGAAAGCTTTGGAAACCTAGTTTTGGTTTGAGGTTGTTGCTTATGATTTGTTTAAACTCTGTTTTGTTTTATTGATTTTGATGCTCATTAGAATATTTATCTGGGATACTGTACTATCTGTTTGATTTTATGTGGTTGGCTTTTCTTCTTTTTGTAGTTTATGTGCCACACAGAGTCCACTGGTTGAATGGCCCATAAATGCAAATAAAATAAATAAATAAAATGTATTAAATAAATAAATAATAAATCTGTGGCACTCATACGGTATTTGGTCCCCCAAGAGCAACTGTTCAATATTATATTTAAAGTGACAGAAATGAAAAATTATTAAACACATATGAAGTGAGTCTGTAAATTACTAGTTTACCAGGGCTGATCATGAAAAACTTAACTTAACTTTATTCAATTTCTAGACCGCCCCTCTCTCAGAAGAGACTCGGGGCGGTGTACAGTCATATTAAAACAATTGAACAATAAATATACATAGTATAAATATAACATAAATACAATAAATATAGGACTGGAGGAGGTAGCAATAGTTCACTATACAAATTAGTTTAAGTTAGATTAAAATTTTAAAAATTTAAAACATTAACCCTAAAAACTATCCCAAATAAAAATATCCGCCAGGAGGTAAGAGTGGAACTATAAATGGGCCAGGCTGGCTAATTGAAACAGGTGAGTCTTAAGTTTTTGTCGGAAGGAGCGGAAGTCAGTAGTAGTTCTAATATCGGGGGGGAGGTCATTCCAGAGGGTTGGGCCCATCACAGAGAAGGCTCTACTCCTAGGCGCCGCCCATTGGCATTGCTTGGTGGATGGCACCCGGAGGAGCCCCTCCCTGTGAGAGCGAATTGGTCGCAGGGATGTATGCGGTAGGATTTTAAAAAGTAAATTGGATGTGGTTAGTACTTGAATGGGGAATTGCTGAAAAATCCCAAGGTCATGTAGCTTAGACTAGAAAGTGGAAAAACATCACAGCAAAAGACAACAGAAAGTACTTCCATATTGCTCCATATTGTTCCCAAGATCAACAAAGCCAATCTGCGCTCTTCGGGGCTATGAAGAAATTGCAGTTGTCTGCTATATATAGTGAGGGTGAGCACCCTCACACCTCAAAGTCAAATATGGTCCCTCACATTCCTTTTCGTTTGATTTGCTTGTTTTGGGTGTCCCCCATAGGTAGCACTGGCTACAATGTTCAACACTGATGACATAATTGTCATTTGGGGTCAAGATATACATGTATACAAAACACAGGGTAGGTCCTAAAAAAATTGGACGGAATAAAAAAGTCTTGTCTGTTTTGCCTCATAATCTCAATCAATGCATTCCTCAGTCATCAACAAAATGTTTTGTGTGACCTCAAACATCAAAAGGTTGCACTGTCTGGTTATAAATCGGCTTCATTAAAAATAAACATGAAATGGAACAAAGCAGTTCACTGCTTCACAGTTTTGCTTCACAAAACAGGAGAATGGCACAAATAATCATATAGCACAAGATAATGGCACGGAATACATAAGGAGATTTTCCTCCTTTAATAATATTCCTCCCTGGTGAGCAGATTTGCTTGATGAAAGATCTGAAGATTAGGATAGTTCAAAAGCAATGGAAATAGTACTTTTTGCAGAATCTTTTTCCAGGGATTATCATGGAGTTCAAAATTATTTATACAGCTGACAAAGTTCAAGGAGCAAGCGAGAGGAAAAGATTTCTCCACAGCTAGAAAAGTGGAACAAGTATTGCTGGGTTTGGGTTTTTTTTTTCTTCCTGTCTATGTAGTTAGCGGAAAAGGGCAGAACAAGTAACAAGAGGATGTTGTAGGGGAAGGAAATCCATTTATGACAACAGAAAGCAATTAAAAAAGAAGTGATTCCGATGGTTTAGTGTAACTCTTCTCTCAGCAGGATGACATGAGGCTAAAATGGGATTTCAAATGCAATTATTTTATTTTTTCTGATCCCGCAAGGAAATTATGCACATAGCAGCCAGCTTCTTCAAATATAACGGTGTCCTTTATTATAAAGAGAAGTCTCCCCTCCCCCCCAAAAAAGCTGTCCTTTTAGATGTCCATGTTTTTCAAAAACTCACTTTTGTCCTTTTGGTTATTTCACCATACGAATGATGGCATTTAGGCAGACTCTTTCACATAATATGGATGCTGAATTGTCTTTTTAAATAAGTTTGCATTTACTGTTTGATTTTAGATATTTTTTAATTAGTATATGCATTTCTGTAAAGTTTTTCTTTGTTTTGCTCTTGAATAAAGCAAAGGTATAAACATGAAGAATGAACATTTACCCCTTTTTTCAGGTTTTTTTCCATTTTTTCCCCCAAGAAAATATAGTCACTGTACACCTCCTATTGGCTAAATTGTCTTCATGTATATCTGAGCACAAATCATTTAACTGACACCACTTTGCATACTCCAGTTATCAAAAAATGAGGATTTTTCAGCATGCAAGGTAATCACTGGAGGCTGGTTACTGTTTTGTAATGTTTGGACTAATTCACAAATAAACAGATTGAGCATCAATACAAAAGGAAGAGATTGCTATTTCATGCAGCAAACATTCCAGAGCCTGCCAGTTTCACATCAAGAAAGCAGCCATCATCCAGATCCAGCTTTCTGAGTGTCAAAATCCTCACCTTCTGACCCATTTCCCAGTGTTTGTCACAGTTGTTTATATCTAAAAATTGATAGTTCTCAAATAGGGAACTTATTGACTTCATTCCAAGTCTGGTCATTTCTTCTTCATCCAAAAAGCCAGCTATTAAAATCTATCTGCTTTGTATTATAATACAGGTCATTAGGTGCACTAGATCTGATTTATTAATGTAAAAATATATCCAAATATATATTTTAGTTTAACCACTAGGAAGGCAGAATCCCGAAAGGGTCTCAAAAAGGACACCAGCAACTCCTGACTTTCTATCAACATCTGTGCTTTCACTGTTTTCCTTTTTCAATATGCAGTTCCCAGTCCTCAGCATCAGGTTAAAAATAGATCATGAAAGCCATATAATCCTCCTTAATTGTATTAAAATACCAAGCTGAAGATGAACCTCTCCAATGCCCTATATTAGTAGATTCTGGTCTTCTCAAGAAATCAGCAAAGGCTGCGAGAATGACAGGCAAATCAACAGGGGATCCATCTGGAAAGGCTGCTCCCTGCCCACCATAACAATTGAAGGAAAAAAGGTTTGGTAGATTCACTTCAAGGTCATTGAGATTGCCAACAAAACTGGGCTGCTCACATTACAAAAGCCACTTAATGAGAAAGAATTTGGTCAAAAGGAGTAGCTTGGATTTTCTTTGCTTAATTATAAGTGGGTAAACGCTTGTTCTAGTTGGAGATAAATTTAGAATAATGAGGCTTGCAGCAAGTTTTTTTTTTAAGGGAATTGTTGCTAATTGGGAAGATGCTCTGCCTGGTGACTAGAGAAGAGAGAGAGAGATGGGAGTTAAATTTAGAGAATCCCAGAAGACTTGTGCTTAAGGAACTGTGCAGAACAGTACGTAAGGAATTACATTTTGCCAGAAAAATAGGCTCCTTTTAATCTAAATTTAAAGTTCATGCATATTACTGATACCATCACCAATGTGAAGTTTCCAAGAGTTGCCCTAATTAATTTACGAGCCCTGAGACAAGGTTCAGAAAACCCCCATTCATTTATTAGGACTAACATCTTGGCACGGACTTCTGTGTAGCCAAAACTAAATCCCACTTAATGGCGTCTGAACTTTACCCGTCTCCTCTCCCCTCTGGCTGAGGTCATCAATCACATTCTTCAACAGGACATTATGGCAGGGTTCTGGACATGCGCATTCACATCCTAGTACAGAAGCATGAGACTTACTCTGGCCAAAATTATGCATGGTATCCCTCCCCATCTCTTCTCAAGTTGATAGTAGTCATGGAAATGCTTTAGGCGTTGACAACAATCTATTTACTAAATAAATTAGGAAGGATATAACATCCAAGAAAATGTTTCTGTTCGTCAATTTATATATGGCTCCTTGCTTGGGTTGCTTTATATTATTTTATATGGCTTTTCATTCTCCTGGTGACAATTGTATCTGGCTAGGTGAATTAAGAATGTAATTTAGAAAGATGATAATGTGATAATAGATATGTCAAATTGTAACCACATCCTCACTTATTTAGAATTCTAACCTACTATATGATGTTCTCAGGAGTCATTCAAGATGGGTTCCCCAAATGTAGCACATATACACATTGGTCTAGTGGATAACTATTGAATTGAGTGCCAGAAGGATCAGTCCTGGGTCCTGTATGCTACAATTATTTTATTAAAAATATGAATGAAGAGTGAATGCTTATCAAACTTTCAGTTATCAGAAATTTGGGAGAAACTGCAATAGCTTATAAAGAATATTCAAGATTATTCTGATTGATAAGTGCACATAACAGAAATTTTGAGAGAAACAAAAGAAGCAAAATTAATACACGGGTAGATAATGTGGGATTTCAATCTTGGTAATGTTATTTCTCAAAAAGTTCTTAGAATTCAAGTATTAACTATGTCCAATCCTGCTTAAGTGTGTTTGCACATACAGGGCCTTTGCCCCTACCCTAAATCACTATGTAATTCATATTAATTTTATAAATTTTGCTAGTTACTGCCATATTTTTATCTGTCACTGCAAAAATATTTCAAATATATTTTTCTAAATTAGACCAATGCTATTACTTAGCTCATTGAGTGTGGTTTAACAAAGCAAACAGAACTTAAATACAGTGATGCTTTCAATTTTAATTTTGGGGAAACATTAAACTATTTTATGTGGATAATAATTAAACTGTACCTACTTCTGTATAACTGTGGAATTGTGCAATTTTAATACAGTATCAGAAAATCAATCAATCAGCAATCTAGGAACAACAATGGAAAGCAAGACAACATTTTAGAAATTATTCTATTTTATCGTTTAAGAAAAGTCTAGACAAATTTGAAGGAATAAATTATTTATTTTTCTGTACTTATTCCAATGTTGAAACAAAAATATTTCCAAAGTAATAGGGAACCATTGTGGAATTAATGTGCTACACAGAATCTTAAATGCAACACTCTTTCCAAGAAATGTGCAAGATAGGCGAAGAATTAATGAAGTGTACAATTATTCTGAACAGAAAGTTGTGGTAGGTTAGAATAAAATAGTTCTTTATCAAATATGACTCCACAAAAATTACATCCAAAATTTCAGCAGATGGTAACATCTTCAGTGTCAGATTCTTATCTCACTCTCTCACTGCATCAACTATCAACTTATCACACTTTATTATTAGGAAGTTCTTCAGGCTAACCATTCTACATGAGTTTTATTTGACAATTGGGTAGAGGAATCTGCAAAACTACATAGGTGATAAGAATTTTCTCCACCATGGTAGTGATTTTACTCTAAATTCCTTACATTACTCTATGTTTGTCTTTAACTCATCATGAAACCCAAGAATATGCAATATATTATCATATGACTTCAGTATAATAGCAGAAGGTTAAGTGCAAGTCTTCCTTTTCAGAGCAAAATTAGATGACGATCTTTCTGGAAATATATTATTCACTTCTCTCTTTTGGGACTGGTGGCCATATAGAGAGCTATCAGACAGTAGATGGCCCCTCCTATTGTTAATGCCATAGTGGTCCGGTAAAGAAGTCGATCAGAAACACTTCGTTTCAAATGTACTGGAATATCATCAGGCCTCTATCAACAAAAGGTATACATATAAGTTAATACAGTGGGAAAATTAATGTTTATGCAAATCCTGGGGAAAAATTAAATTAGAACGTAACAATTAGCTCATCTTCAAATAAAATGTTCTAGTTATCTATTAAGAATGTCATACATTTTACATACATTTCAGAATCCTAAGAAATCTATGTCATTCAAAAATATGTAATATAATTTCCTGGATTAGTTAGTATGAGTATCTGTGACCATTTTTTGAACTATGCATGTTCTGTGTTTTTCATTAAACCTACAGACTTGAATACAGTGCAAAACCAGAGATGCTAACTTCTAAATATGACAGTTAGAGCTGAAATGTATCAAGTACATTAATAGAATGTTTACAGATTTTTTTTAAAAAAATAATTCTCACCTGAAATAATTTCTGCAGTTGTGATACTTTGTTCTTAACCAAACCCCCAACTTTGTTTTGTGAGTCTGGTGCAACTTTAATTGGGGTATCAAATATCACAGCTGGAGACTCCACAGATACAGGCTTGAATCCCTAAATAAATAATGTATGCAATTGAAAACATCGATTAGCAATCAACAAAAGTGTATAACAAAAGTACATCTGATTTGGCATGGAAGAAAAATCTCTAGATTGTGGATTTTCCTATATTTTGTGAGCTACTTGGACTCTGGTGAACAAGAGTAGGTTACAAAAGTTGGAATACTCCAGAAACATTGACAACATGCATATTTAGAGCACAATTGGTTAGGCAGCCCAAAGATTTTGTTAACATGGAGAAGAGACTTTTTTTCCCAATTAAAGTCAAAATAGTAGTCACAATAATGTGACTGAAGCCCTACACTTCTGCATGCATGACTGTGGCCATCACCTTGAGTCAGCTGACCATCTTGCAAATATCCCTGACTATTACAGTATTCTGTATACCCATCAGTTGTTGTGATGCAAAAAAAACCCAGCTGTTCATTACTTCAGTCCATACAGTACTTTCAGGATTTCTGGCATAAGAATAAATTTGAATAGTGGAAAAGAAATAACAGGACAGGGCACTATTGCTTAGTAGGATAAACTGGATAGCTGAGGAATATTTAATTGTGGGTTGTTCACTTGCCCCTTCCTGTCCTTTCCAGAGTGTTCAATGCGGTAATAAACCCATTTTGCTCAGTTATCTCAGGATATCTATGAATGGTAGAAGTCTTAAAATAAGCATGGAAGTTTACTTCAGATGGGAGAAAATAGAGGTAGCAACTTTGATTCTAAACCAGCAATCCACTTACCTTCATTCCTGAGGAATTTTGATCACATTTATGAACATTCCTGAACAAACACTAATTACGGGTTGAACACATTCCCTCCAGAGTGCAATGTATCTTTATGCATTCAAATATGCCAGCGAAGACTCAGAATATAAATGATTCTGAAAAGCTTTACTCCCCCCATGGCAATTTGTAATTCACAACTGAATTTAACAAGGCTACACTGAAGTAAACACATTATGGAGCCCAACTACAATCACCTTTATATAGATTCTCTAGTTTATTATTCCAGACAGCAAGTGTGAACACAATGTGCTGAGAATTAAATTTGCATTTTAACAAGGTTAATAAGTGTATACTTGAAATTAATGCCTACTAATTGCTTTTTGTTAGCTCATCCATCAAACTGTCTGCCAATCAAAACACTTTTTAAAAAACAAATGGTGCATTTAGTGTAATTATATTTATCAAGACATGCAGTAGGATCCCAGCTAGATAAAAATTAACAAGAGATCTGTGTCTGTAAACTTACTCAGTTCAAAGTGTTGTTTTTTGAGGACAACTTCTGAACCTTGATTTATAATAGGATCCCTCATATTTCCTTAATATTTACAAACTGTTGTATATAAGCTTGGTCTCTTTCTCATGATTGTAAAGTTGCTGTGAACTGAGACACAGTTAATCCCATTTTTAAAGAACTAGCTGCTAAAGGAAGGAACATTTAAAAATACTTATCTTTATTAATATTATTTTTATGGCTATTCAAGATGGTAAGAACCGATTGCTGTTTAGAATTTTATAGCTCCATCATAAGATTAGATGCTCAAGATATTTATTGGAATATGCAGTTAGCTTGAAAGCAGTAGCTATTTACAGAGTTTATTGACGTTACCTTTATGAGTATTTTACTTTGCTGCACAGAATTTGTATACTGTTCATGGACATGTATCTCTCAGTTCAATCATTAATTTTAAACCATCAAGTAACAAAGTAATTTGAAAAACATACACAAGAGTAGGAGAGGAGCATGTGTCCTCTTTACTGTTCTCTTCATGGTGAAAATAAAAGAAACATGAACTATGAAATAAACAGTAATTAATATATTCCCTTGCCATGCAAAGCATATTCAGAACAAGCCAGGTTATAAAGTCAATTTTAGACTATACTTCAACATCCTGTTTTATCCTGAAGTTGTCCAGTTTATATGGAATAGGAAACTATACCTAGATGGAAGACAACCTGATTTGTTAATTTGCTTACATAAAATAAAACTCAGATTGGTATGTACCCATTACCATTTGGTATGAATTTGTGTAAATCAGATTTTAAAATTATATTTAAAATATAAAGCAAGGGACCATGCATACGTAGCTATCAGCCAATGCTTTATATATATCATACCATATATTCTGAATTATTTTAAAAATAGTTATATTTTATCTCTTGCAAGATTCATTTATCTTTCTAATGAAGGACTAAAACCATTTACTTGTTATTAAGCTAAAAGGATGCATTATAGAGATGCACTATGCAAATTATTTTTTTCCATTTTTACTTTTTATCATTAGAAGGACAGTATAATGTGTACCAATCATTTGTGAGAGCCCCATGTCTGTTACAGATCATGGTTAAGGGAAGAACCTGGGTGACAAACATACACGTACAAACAACATGAAAAAAGAGTAAAAAAATATAATGCAGATGAATAAACTAGGACTTTAAAAATGTCATGGAAGTTATAGCTTTCTAATATATCATTAATTAATTGCAAATAATTATATGAGAACCTGTTTGGTGCATGGGATAAAGACACCAAGCTAAAACCTGAGAGACTGAATTCTAGATGCTTAAGCATAAACTAATTGAGTGACTTTGTGCCAATCACTCTCTTTGAGCCTTAGGAAGAACACTCTTCCAAAAATGTTGCTAAGAAAGCTGCAGGGATTTGCCAAGATAATCACTAGGAATCGAAACTAACTTGAAGGCATGCATACATAAAAATAGTCAAATATATTATATACAAGTAATCCTTATTTAGGAACCATTTACAGTTATAATCAGGTTGGATAAAAATGGATGCTTTAAACAAAAATTAAAAATCCGATTTTGTTTATTTAAATCCGATTTTTTAATTTTTATCAAATTTATTTTAGTAAAATGTTTTTGTAGTAAAAATATATATCTAAAGATAGTTTTCTATTTAAGATACATTAATAATTTAGTTTATTCAGCATGAAATGGAGCTTAGTTATGTAGCATAAGGCCAGTGACGTGCAGTCAGGTGAGGCAAGTGAGGCAAGTGAGGCAAGTGAGGCAAGTGAGGCAAGTGAGGCACAGCCTCACCACTCTCATCATGAAAAAAAAAGTAAAAGGAAAAAGCTGAGCTAGTTGCTGCCTCACCGTGGATGACTCTGCTTAACCTCACTGGTGCTCTCCCTCCCCAAGTGTAGTGACTTCGTCCCCAGGCCCCCATTCATTTCTCTCTCACACACACACAGCTGGATAAAACTATATAAAAATCTAGCCCAGCTTCACTGATTACAAATTTGAAAAGTCAATGTGGCTCCACCTGCAATCAAACTACACTTGGGGAGGGAGAGCACAAGCGAGCACTGAGGAGACCACAGGAGGAGGCAGGAAGCCAGGCAAAGACTCTTCAAGCCACTGGAAAAGATATCCAATCCAACTTTTGTGTGTGTGGGGGGGGGGGTTGTTTGAGAGTGAGTGAGAGAGGGAAGGGGTAGGAGAGATAGTCCAATCCAACTTTTGTGTGTGTGTGTGTGTGTGTGTGTGTGTGTGTGTGTTTGAGAGAGGGGGAGGAAGGGAGAGAGGGAGGAAGGAGGGGAAGGAGAAGAAAAAGAAAAAGAAAGAAGGAGCAAAGGAGAAAAACAAATGCTGTCGCTTTAAATCGGAACTGAGCATGCCTGGTTGTGGAATTCTGGGAGTTGAAGTCCACAAGTCTAAAAATATTTGAAACTCAGCACTGTGTCAGTGCCTCACCAGTCATAAACCTCACCGCACGTCACTGCATAAGGCTGTATATTCTACAATATTGGGACTGTCGGTGAGTCAACAGTAGGTCAGAGGAGGAGCTGCTGCGGGACAGATGACAATTGTTCTTTAAAAATTATGATTTAAATTGAGTTGATATAAATCAAGCCTTTTTACTAGTGATTTAAATTGACTTCATTTAAATCAAATCCATCCTAGCTACTATGATGATGAAAAGTAACTTTATGATCAATTCTTGTATTCATGACCACTGCTAGTCTGTAAACAAAGCTGAATTAAGATAATAAACGTAATCATAGTTTTGTTTACTGATCATTTCGCTTAACAACCTAGCTGCTGGTCCCAAATGTACTTACAAATAAGGACTATCTTTATATGTTACATTTAATAACTAAAAGTCAGTATTAAACTTGAGCGAAAAGTCAATATAAGGAATCAGAGTCAATACAATTCAATAAATGGAACTATCTGAAGTAGCTATAATACATTCAATCCACATACTCTAAGAATCTCTCATAATCCCTAAATATAAATTATATGGATAAATCTACACTTTAGGTGTGATACCATTTCATGTATTACATCTAAGAATCTGTATCAGATCTAAGGTATAAAATTATTCTAAATATCAGTATACTCCCAACACGTGATAAGCTATAATCTTCCATTGAAAGGATGAGACAACCTTTCCAGTAAGAAGTATATAATATCTTGCAGAAGTTATCACATGTGAAGCTAATTCAAAAAAATTTGAGGGAACATACATTTTGATATTTATAAGAATATCATAGATTGAAATCAGAATTTTTCGATTTCAACTTTTAGATTTGTTTCATTCTAATAGGAATCATATAGCCAGCAAATACAAAAAAAAAAAAACTCGATCCAAACTGTTCATTATATTTCCTGCATTTTTAAAAAAAATTGTTAATTTTTGCAATCAAAGGTAGTACATCAATAAAACATACTGATATTTTATAAATATATTTGCAGTAAAATTTAATGTTCTTCCACTGAAATTTTGATGGTTTCCATTTCTACTACTGTATTCAAATACTACATCAATGTAATCATACAATCTCTGACCTGTTCCAATGTTGAGTCTTACTTCACTAATAGTTTATAATTAAGGCCCAATAAATATTTCAAATGTTTTTAGCATTTTGCTACAAATTATAAGATATTGAGACTAATCGAATAACCTGGACCATTGTTAGGTGCTCGTTAAAAGATTCTATTTTTGTCTTCTTATTAAATTCTGCAACCTGAACAAATTTGTTTAGCTCTCCACTAAACAAATACATGAGGGAAGAGAATTGGACTGATTATTTTCTGTACAGGTAGTCCTCAACCTACGACAGCAATTGAGCCCAACATTAGAAATTTATTAAGTGAGTTTTGCCCCATTTTACAACTTTTCTCATCACATTTATTAGAAGAATCGCTGCAGTACTTAAATTAATAATAGGATTAAGTGAATCTGGTTTTCCCATTGACTTTGCTTGTCAGAAGGTTGCAAAAGGGACATGACTCTGGGACACTGTAACCATCATAAATGTAAGTCAGTTATTAAGCGTCCAAATGTAAACTACCTGTATTTATCCCAGCTATTCAATACATGGCTTATTGCCTGATCGCTTATAGATTACTTCTGCTAACCAACAAATATTTATGATAATTATCTGGAAGTCCCGCTCCTTCTATACATTCAACCAATCTGTAAGATAAAATCTACTCTAAAAACCATGTTAACCAACTAGCTAAGTATATAACCGTTAATCAGAGCCGCTAATCCATCTTGCTCTTTTGTGTACTGTAGAATTTTGAATCTATTGCATCTAAAGGTGTTTCTAAAAATGTCTTTGCAAAACCAGAATTTATGTAGTTCATAACACTAGAATTTATACAGAATATAGATGTTTTTCCTAAGGAGTCTTAGTTCTTTTAAAGTCAACATGTAAATACAAAATCCTAATATTTTAATAAATTATTTTTTTTAAAAATTCTTCGTATCAAGAAAATTAGTGGAAATGAACCGTTCATCAGCAATCCCCCTCTGCCCTTCTCTGCAGTCAGTATGAAAGCCAAGTTAAATGGCAGGCAAAAGATTTTGCGTGCTTTTGCCAGCTCATAATTTGCTTATATGAAAACCTTTTTCAGGCTGCTGTACTGAATAAAAAACTAAATATAAATATGTACTAATACATAAATTGTCGCGGAATCTAGACATAAACTCTATTTAAAGTAGTAATCAGTTAACCAGAAAAGCTAAATAAAATTTATTCCAGCAATCCTGGTCCAAAGCAGAAATAATTACTATATAACATGCTTGTATCACTTCCTATGACCTTTACTATAAAGGTCAACAGTCTTAAAAACTCCTTGGAAGTTTGTCATATTAGCAGGGTTTATCTCCATTTGTGATACCTAAACTAAATCAATTTCTCAACTTAGTATATTAAGCAACTCCTATGTGTCTAGTTTTTTCCTTTAAAAGAGTATGTTCAGGTATGTTCGGTAATACTACAGATCTTAGTTGTATTTACAAATGTTCTTCCCACTTTTTAACATATTGATTGAATTTAATTTGCCTCTTTTCTTCTACGTATTTTCATTTCCATGTGGGTAATTTTCCCCCTTGACATGGAATTCTTTTTAATTAAAACAAAAAAAAAAAAGTATCCTTTTTTTCTTTCTTGCGCATCAGAAAATCCTTTCTGGATTTGGAAAGATTGTGGCTCTGGAAGAAATCAATGCCTTGAAGATTATCTATTCCTTCCTAAATTTATACCATATTAAAGAACAGTAACTATTAAACACACACTATTTGAATATTAAAAGGTAAAGGTTCCCCTTGTACATATGTGCTAGTCGTTCCCGACTCTAGGGGCAGTGCTCATCTCTGTGGAAGAGCCAGTGCTGTCCAAAGACATCTCAGTCATGTGGCCAGCATGACTAAATGCCAAAGGTGCACAGAATGCTGTTACCTTCCCACCAAAGGTGGTCCCTATTTTTCTACTTGCATTTTTACATGCTTTTGAACTGCTAGGTTGGCAGAAGCTGGGACAAGTAACTGGAGCTCACTCCGTTATGCAGGGCTAGGGATTTGAACCCCCGAACTACCAACCTTTCTGATCGACAAGCTCAGCGTCTTAGCCACTGAGCCACCGCAAATATTAGAGCCTTGCAAAAACCTGGGAAAAAAGTTTAAAACAGGATAATCAGAAGAAATCTCTTTTTTTTTTTTTGCCCAAGTAAAAGGTTGTCCATTTTGGAATTGCTTTGGAAAAGTTTTTTTTTTTAAACACCTGAATTAAATAACTTGTACACACGAAATCATAATGCGTGACAGTTTGAGGCGCCCTTTCCAACAGCACAAGGATACGGCCACATGCCCCTGACCGTCGGTTGCTGTTCGTGCCACGGGAACACCCGGCGGAAGAACAATTCCGTTTCTCCTTTGAGCCAATCGGTAGGGAAGGGTTCCGCAGTACCAGCAACTGCCACCTCTCCACTGTCACCCATGGACGGGAGCCCACGTGATCCTGCAGACCCCTTCGGCATCCTTTCGTAGGGCATCGCCCCCTCGCCCATCCCACCCACCCCTTTCGCGTTCTCCGGCGCCTAAAGAGAAATGAGCCTCGTAGGCACATGTAGGGAAACCCTTCGCTTGCAACGGAATAAAAACCGTCAAGGTCAATTCGCCGGTCGCCTGGCAACAGGATTCTCGTTACCTGGGGAGCGTAGGCAACAGGAGCGCCGGCCCCAACCAGCTTCTGCGTGAAGCCGCCGAATTTATAATACATGGCGGGACCCCGAAGTGACTCCCCCAAGCAAAATGCGCGCTCCCGGTTCTCCAGCTTTGCAAGAAAGAAGGCACCCGGTTGCGACGCCTACGTCAAAAGGACCTTTAGTGCGACTGGCTCTTTCTGGGACCTCTGTAGCAAAGGAAGGACCTAAGCAGTGCCTGAAATATCTTACCTCGGAAAAAAAGAAAAGAAAGCGAAATGAAACTAAAGACATTAGCAAAGGGTATGAAAGGAATCGCATATAGCATAAGGATATGGATCATGTTGAAGTTAGCGGGGCCAGAGAAAAATGACATTTTCATCGGGCAATACTTTAAACAGCCTGAAAAATAATAATTAAAAAAAAGTGTTGTGCCTACGTAGTTCGTGGTCTGTACCGCCAGTCCGGAGAGGTAGTTACTGTAGTTGAAGTGATACGCAACGGAAGTGGTAGAGGTTGCGCTGGTTCCCTATAGGTTGGTCAAGCCAGGTGGCAGCACGTAGCTGACCTTGGCCGAAATTCTGTGTGGGGTCAGTGCTATGCCGAGAGAGGAAATCTCAAGGATGTGTTAGAGACACAGAGTATAGAAAAACAACTTAGAAGAAAGCAGTAGCAAGCCACTTTAATACCGTCCCCAAGAAAATCACAAGGACATATCCCTGAGGTCACCAGGAGCTGAGAATTAGACTTGCAGCAGGATAAAACTAAGAATTGCTCAAAGAAAAGAAAGGGCAAAACTTTTAGCTTGTCACTCGTGCAGAAGCAAAAAAAGGTTAGCACCCACAGCCTTTCTAATTATTCTCCTTGGAAATGAAAGTACAGGGGTGGGTGCGTTTTCCCCCTCATCCAATTTAAACATATTATAAACGTTATTTTATAATGCTAGTGCAGTCTTACATGCCCATCTGAAAAGCATCAGATTGACAAAGGATAGAAAGGGGTGTGTCAAGATTGCAGTGTAGTTTGTTTTTTATTTCTACCATAGTTATCAGTTTGTGGGTAGCCTTAATATTAAAATAACTAGGTGTCGAAACACTACTTTTGAGACATAGTTTGACACCCCCCCCCCCAAAAAAAGTACAGATTTAGGTATAAGTAAAAACTTGGCTGAGCTCAACACTTGGTGACTTCTTTGACACATCTGTGTAGATTTTTGGCAACTGCTGGAATAAACTATTATTTCCAGTCCATGTATTCTTAGCCTTGCTGTGGGTCAAAGTGGCTGAAAATTATGGGAAATTTAGCCCAGATGGATGGCATCCATTTTGGAAAGATTCAGATGTAATTGTCAAGAAATACAAGTGTCTTGTATTTTACCTTTTGAATTTGAGACATTAAAGGAAAATCCATAAATATATTCTATTAAAATAAAAGTTTAATGAAGTTTATTTCCAGGTAAGCGGTCAGCAGTTAGCCCTCTATATTAGCCTGCAAAATTTGAACTACTAATAAAAGATGTAAAACAGTTAATTCAATGGCCTTTCCAGTGGTAAAACTGAGAAAGACCAAGAAAATGGAGATACATATCTTGAAATTACGGATTTGGAGCTGATTATTAAGAGCATCATGAGTTGCAAGAAGAACCTATAAATCAGTCCTGGACAAAATAGAATATGATGGCTCCATTGAGGTAATGATCAACAAAGGGAAATTAATATACATTGTGCCTAAAATGCGAGTGGATGATAGGCAAGATAAGAGAGGAGGATAAAGTTGATTGACAGGTCCAAAGAGAGTACTGAAATATCCTTGAAAGAGCTATTTTCAACTTCTTATTAAAGATAGATCAGGGTGGCTGGTACTGTGCTCAATGACAATTAGTAAATAATATTTATATTAACTATTAGGCATTTGAATACTCAAGGAAGCAAACAAGGAAAAAATAGATTGTTAGAACAACAATTTGAAATGAAACTCTGTTTGATATAAGATAGTGTAGAGGAAACTGAAATTGGCAATAATAGATTTTAAAAAATAAATCAGAAATTTTAAAAAAAAGGCATAGCCATTTTCATACCTTGGACAGGAAAACTGGATGGATGCAACTGATAAGAAGCTTGGATTAGGGATGGCTTTCATTTAATATTTCCTTAAAGTCCTGGTACTTCCTAATAATGCTTTCTGATAGAGAGTTGTACGGCTGTAACTCATTCCAAGTCATCTGTAGGATAAAATATGCACACTGTTGGGGCCATGTTCATCTTTAGTTTTCTTACATAAACTGGGTTCATATAAAGCCTAATGTATGCAAATATGTCTTTAATATAATGCTTTCATATGTGTAAGAATATTTATTTGTACATCTACTTGTATCTTGCATTTCGTTTTTAAAAAATGGAATAAGAGAACCACACAAAATTAGTATCTATTGTAATTAAGTTTTGAGACTATAAAATATAACCACTGGTGCCAAAAGCAACTTCATTTAAGTATTCAATTTTGATTGCTGCAAAAACTGGCTAAAACTCCACAAAACATGCTGATGCTGCATTGTATTTTATACTCCTCTGTACATAAGTCTCAATAAACTTCAGTGTTACTCTTGTAAATATGATTTGCTTTACAGGCATATACATAAAAAATAAAAACTGAAGGCTATCCACATTCTTTATCTAAATAATCTGCAATTCTGATATATGTTGGCTTTGCACATATTTATTGCAGATAGTTCACCAAAACAGTTTTTAGACCTTGTTCTAGTTTACTAGTTAGGTTGTATAAACTTCATTACAACTAATTAGTGAGTGAGCTCCATATAGTGATGGAAAGCTAAAACTGAAAATGAAATGAGGAATGAAGAACATCCCGCTTTCCTCTAAGCCAGGCCTCATGTTTGCATCTACCAATATGCTTGCCTTATTTGTGAATGGATAAACACTGAGGTTTCCTAAACAACTAAAATGAAAGCTAGCCTTTGTTATTTTGAATGTGCAGGCTAGGAATGCTAGAGAGGAAGAGCTAAACAAGCTCAACCCTCACATTAATTATGCAGGAATCCTATTAAAATACAAGCAGAGATTGTGTTACTTCCACCTCAAGGAACTTTATATTTATATTTTAAATAATTTCCCGCCCTATTTGAGCAACAGACAGGTTAAAGATATGTTTCTCTTTTGGAAGGAAAATTTCAGTGCATAAAAGCGTGCCTTGCAGGATATTATGTTCAGGACAGAGGTCTGCTTAAAATCTTGCAAATGTAACCATGATATAGTTCTGTTTCTCAGCCACTGAGGGGTAGAAAATGAAGTTATGATGCATGCTTGTTTTTTTTTTTTTACATAACTATCATTTGTAAAAGGATTCAAATTGGAAAGAGAGGATCCAGTACAATTATATTTGCTGTTAATATGTCAAGCCAATTAGAGGATAAGGAGAAAAAAATCCCACTGGCATTCTGATTTAGGCAAGGGGGAGGGGGAAGATAATATATAGCTTATCAGCCCCATGCAACAAGAAGTGAAATTGCCACATATAGATTTCCTAAAAGTTGAATTTCCTCTCATTTCAGAAAAAAATGAGTTATAAAGCAGATTGCACCTGTTGCACTAGAAGAACAAATGTGTTTGGTTGTTTGCTCAGAAACTGTATGACACTGCTTTGCTTACACTGGTCTCACAAATCAAATTCAAATAGGGAATTCTGAAAATTTGTCAATAAACTGGCAGCCCAGGGATTAAATGTAGCAGAAACATCTTTGGTGTTTCCCAAACTCTTTGCCCAGTTTGACTTCTTAAAGATTCTTTAAAAGATTGTGTTAATTTTAAAACTATAAAATGGGGAGCAGAAATAGAACAGGAGAGTAGAACAGCAGTCTAGCATCATCTTTATTTAGAAAAATATCGCTGGGCTTCATGCAGGCATTCTTAGAAAAAAATGATAAATATTTAATTAAATGTGTGCTTTCCTCTCAAAAGAAGGCAACAGGCTGGGGGTGAGGAGCATTCTGACCGACTTAAAGGATTAATGGGAATACTATCATTATTTATTCATTCATTTTTATCCCAACTTTTTTTTACAAATAATTCAATTTTTTGGCTTGTGATAGATGGATATTTTGTGAATGTTAATGACCACACTGGCCTCCAATTTCTGATCATTCCCTCTCCTAGATCCGTACCTTGCCTTACCTTGATGTCATATTGCCATTCCCAAGTCCTCTTCCCATTATGAAATAAGAAAGTTTTACCAGCTAATTTCATTGTCCAGGATGACCTCTGAGAACGTGCAAAATGAACGCATTGTTCTCCTTTTTCATGGATCATCTACATAGTTTTCCTACCTTGGCTCCAAAACAGCTACTTCTCTTTTATTAAGGATGTGTCCTTTCAACATGCCTACATTTGAGGACCAGCCTGCTGCTGAGGCCCGACTGAAACTCAGCAGTGATGTTTTCCATTGGGAAACAGAGTAAGACTTCTTTGGCCCCAGATCTGCCTTCTTACAGCTCAGTGAAGAAGGAAACACATTTACAGGAGAGCTGTAGAAGCACCACTCTTATCCTCTCAACAGCAGTTGTGTTAACATCACCCGGGTGTATGGGCAACAACTCTGCCAATCTTGTTGCAGGGACACTGCAAGGATAGGATGAAAGTATAGGTAGTCCTCGACTTACAACAGTTCATTTGGTGACCGTCAAAAGTGAAAATAGTGACTCACTGGTATGATCGTTTTTCACACAATACTTGCAGAGAAAGATGATCTCAATTCATTTTGAACACTTGTGTACATTATGCTTCCTATGAATATTATTCCAGGCTCCATTATATTTTATCCTGCTATCAGAGCATTTATGTATTTGAAAAATGCAAATGTCTGTCTATACAGTAGCACATAACACAGCCCTAGATAGCTAACAAAAACACACACGCAACCCTTACCCCATCAGATTGAAACTCAGCACCATAACACTGTCTTCTTAAAAATCAAACAAAGTACAGTGCTCATCTTCCATCCTGACCCAACACTTGAAGGAAGAGCCATATCTTCACTCTTCTGTGGAGCAAAAATGCCAAGAACCCTCCATATCTTTTTTTTGGGGGGGGGGGGCTGGGAGGCTATTTCACAGGGTAGGCATAGCTATTGAAAAGGCTTGCTTCTTAAGTCCTACCAGATGACAAAATTCAAGAGAACTGGGATGAGCTCACCATAATCAATCTGGTGGGGTTGCTAGATCAGGCTTTTTTAGCATGGCATGTCAAAAATTCTGAAAATGCTTAACTTGGTTCATTCTCTCTCTCCCTCTTCCCCCCTCTCTCTCCCCCTCCCCCCTCTTTCTCTCTCTCACACACAGACACACCAAACAAGAGAGAAACAATTCTTTTGTTGGTTCTGATTCTGATTTAGTTATTTACTCTTTGTTGTTGTCCAGAGCCCTTTTAGATTTGGGCAGGTTGTACTGTAAATAGGGTTTAAAAGGGGGTATTGTATTATACACATGTTTCTATATTTATGGTTTGTTTGTGAATTTTAGAATTTATATATATTTTGAAGTAAATCCATTTCCAAGTGACACTCCCTCTTTTACTGATGCAATAATCTCCTTTTACTCTGACTGCAAGCATAACTCTTTGCACCCACATCAGTCTTCCACTCAGAAAGTAATATATTTGTTGAATAGATATAGGTAAAAGAAAGAAAATAGAAAAAAAAATTATTGCAAAAAAGCAGCCTGCAGTTTTTTTTAACAGTGGTTAATATACATTTCTTTTTTCTAAATTCTTGTTGATACTAATTTTCTCTAATTTCTTTATTTCTTTCCCAAAATTTGTATGATTTTTATCTGGTTAAAATATAAAAATTATATTTGTTGCACATAAATGTTTATGAGGAGTTGCAATGGATAATTTCTGTTAAAACTGCTAAACAACAGCTTTCTCCTTTCCTTTCCTTTCCTTTCCCTTTTCCCTTCTCTTTCTCTTTCCTTTCCCCTTCTTTTTGTACAGATGCCCATGATACCGAAAGCAACTTCTTTTTTTATATAAATGGCCACATAATAAATGTGCACCCTAAAGTAGCTTATCTAGCTTCATCAACATTTAATTAAATTATAGTAAAAGCACACATACAAACAAATGGGAACCTGGCTGTAAATCACATTAACTAAATTAATGAATCCATAACAAGAATTAAGAACATTAATGCATGATTTGTACCCAATCCAAGTTAATTAAGAACCAAATTTTATGGCTATACAAATAATGATTATAGCGAATTGTGTTTTTTGTCAGCAAACAGTATTGAAACAAAACCATTGAGGGCTCATTCCATGTACTCCAAGAACAATTATTGCATTAACTTGATGATCACTTAGGAATAATAACTCTTGAGTACGGCTGCTAATTTTATTGAATCGAAGTTTCAATAAAATTAATTGAGCAATCTTTTTTAGTCTGAGGAAGGAAGGTAGGGTGAGGTTGGACAAAATATGCAGCATGAAGAGACTAACTGGATCAACAATGAAATGGTTATTCCATGTTTAATTGGCTTTTGGACCAATCATTTTCCCTTAGTGTTGCCTACCAGACAAGGAATGCTTCAGGGTAAAATGAAGGGAAATTTCAAATATGCCTTGAGTTCTGAAGGTTGGAGCCAAATAAATGAGAGTAATCTTATGACTGGATCTAGACTCTGGTAATGATTGATATAAAAGCATGATACAGAGAGATAGATTTTCTGTATGTTAATTTAAAGGCAGTAGCTATTTTCAAAACACACATAATGGATGCATCTCAATTCTGCTTTTTAAATATTTATGGCATATTTTATAGGCCATCAAAAAGGGATAATAAATGCATTGTGATTTTTCTGATGGCAGCTAGATAATGAGACGAAAACTAAATTTGTATTCCTGACAACAAGAATTCATCCTATTCCCCATCTCCTTTTCAATGGTTTTAAGACTGCTTCTAATGAATTATTTGAATTATACTTGCTGAGATTTTTGACACATTATCAATCTTGAAGATTGCACAAAATATAACCAAGGAAGTGGCCTTCAGCTATGTAGGATGGCTTGTCAGATGCTTGTAGCTTTCCAATGTTTGCCATTTTAGACAACAATGATCAAATGGAACTTTATGTTGCTTGATATACAGTATATGGCTGCTTTGGTTTGGTGATAACTGAGATGCAAAACTAATATGTAAATGAAGAATGCAGAAATAAGTATCTTTATCACTTTACCTTTCAGGTATGGGTGGGCAATTGGTATATTACTTTAAACCAGTGGTTCCCAAAGTGGGCGCTACCGCCCCCTGAGGGGCAGTGAGATGGCTTAGGGGGGCGGTAAGAGGCCAGGGGGGCGGCAGGGGGGCGGTAAGAGGCCAGGGGGGCGGCAAAGGTGTGCTGGAGGTGGCCTCCTCTATCGAGCTATTCAGAACAAGTTTGCTCACTAGCCCCCGCCCATCCAGAAGTTGCTCGATCGCTCGCTTCCCCCGCCCATCTGCACTATGCTAGCCCTGCCCACTCACTGATTGGCTGGCTCACCAATCGCCCCACCCACCTCTAAGAGCCCATCTAAACCCAGTTATCTTTTTTTCTGCTTGGCTTTCTATAGATAGGGCTCTTAGAGGTGGGCGGGACGATTGGTGAGCCAGCCAATCAGTGAGTGCAGGGCTAGCATAGTGCGGACAGGTGGGGGGAGCGAGTGATCAAAGGGAGGCCACTTTGCCTCCCTTCGCTCCCACTTTGTCTTGATGAGGTCGCTGCAGCTGCGGGCGTGGACAGATGGAGGTAGCCAGAGGAAGCCCGGGGGGGTGGGCGGGCGAGCGAGCAAGCGAGTGAGCTGCCTGATCCTCCATTGCTCGCCCGCCTGGGCCGCTCTGGCTACCTCCGTCCATCCGCCCCTGGAAGTTGCAGCGACCTCATCAAGACAAAGTGGGAGGCGAAGGGGCCTCGGTGCCCTGCCTGATCCTCCTTCGCTCGCTCGCTATTTTGCCTGCATGGGATGCCGCGGCAGAAGCCCTTTGCTGGCGGCCAGACCTCCCCTCCCCGGGGCGACAGCACATCCATGATCACTGTCCCAGTAATGCTGCGTCCGCTCGGCCTGCGAAGAGAGGGAGGGAGTAAGACTGAAGGATGAGGGAGAGCAGCAGGGGCTCTCTGCAGGGGCTCTGCATTCAGCCCCCCCCACTGGAGCCTTCCCAGAGGAGGTGGGGCTGGGAATGTGGGGCGGGGAGGCGCTGTCTGGGGTGGGACTAGATGACCTCTGGGGGTACCAACTGGCCCTTCTGACTCTGGAGACCAGAAGCAAGCAAACACACATACACACACACAGAGAGAGAGCAAAAGTGTCTGGTTTTGAATATAATCCTCCCTAGTGCTTGGGGAAAAAATAAGAGGAACATTTGGATATACATTTTGAATTAACTTGGAAAGAAAATTGCTAAAATCACTTTTAGTTGTGTTCTGCATTAAGAATTCATGCAGTAGCATTGAATTAGCAAAGTAATATTTACAACAGCCAGCTAAGATAGTTTTATCTGTTTTATAATGTACGTGGGTAGAGGACTTAGGCATAAGTGCAATGTTTGCCTGTGATTATATAATAAATTCACAGCTTATACATTTGAATTAGATGTTATTCAATTCATGTTTAACCTATACTTGATATACTTGTATTCAATACATAAGGTGTTAATTATGTCAATGGAAGAGATAGGAAACTGCATTAGTGATATATATGTCAATGCGTTGATTTGTACTAAAAATGTTTAGTTTAAAGAAGTTATAAGGAATCACAAATATGAGTGTGGAAAATGTAATGTAGTTGTGGATGACCCTTTGCATGAGTTGTATTGGGAAAAATAAATAAATAATAACAACAACAACAACAACAACAACAACAACAATAATAATAATAAATGATTCCCCAAAGAGGTAAAAGGCTACATTTTGCTAGAGTAATTCTTCCAAACTGTTGAGGAGGGGGATTGGACTCCATTGTCTATATTTCCCTTTCCATCCCCATGGTTCTTTAGTGAAAATTATAACCCAAGAACATATAGATCTGTTAAAATGTTCCCATTCTCACTTTCCATATTGGGAATCCCTAGGTACCATGCAATAATCTCATCAAATAATTCAAGCAAATGTTGGTGACATTGAGCTGAAGCCAAAGTTCAAGAAATTGTACCAAGAGTTTTAGTTACAGAAAGAAATTTCTGATCGCTATCCTGCACTATGGACAGTGGTTAAGAAGCTCCTTGTTGCATTTCCAACATCATATTTGGTGGAACATGGCTTCAGTGTGGTCTCCAAAGAAAGAAAATGACTCCAGATTACTGAACATGGTGATTTAAGACTCCTGCTAAGTGACTTAAAACCAGACATTGGGAAACTGGTATCACTTCATCAAGCCCATCCATCACATTAAGAATTTACTGAACAGTGAAGTAGTTACTAAATTTTGCTAAGTTTACTAAGTTACTAGTTACTAAGGTTCTTAATAAATGACTATCAGACTTTGAAAACCTGGTATCACTGGATCATGTTCAACAATTTTGTTGAATTAATTAACTACAAAGGTTTTTAAATTGGATTTTGAATAAATGTGCAATTAATTGTTACAGTTTTGAATTTTACTGTTACTATCTTTATTCCTTCATGCAAACTACCCAGTCACATGACTCCCCCAGCCACGCCCATCAAGCCACGCCCACAGAACCAGTCGTAAAATAATTTGAATTCCACCACTGGGTGGGGGGCACTGAGGATCAGTTTGTAGCACCAAGGGGGCGGTGGATTGAAAAAGTTTGGGAACCACTGCTTTAAACAGTTTGAGAGGAAAAAGCCAAAATGATAGTATTGAATATCAGATACTGGAAGGAATTGATGTACCATGATAAACTTTTAGAAAAACATCAGAAACTTTGTATATTATCTGAAAGAAGTCAGCAATTAAAAGACGACCACATTTCTCAAAATCTAATTGCATACAGAGAAGCCCTATTTTCTAGCCTCTTGGTTTGTTACTCATTTATGACTATGATTGCAATGAAATGCCTTGAAAACATGAAAATAAAATTACATCTGTAATTGACTGACTTGGTTAGCATTTAATTTAGGAACTGACTTGAATATAAGTTTAGACCAAACTCAATTTCACTAAGGGCCGTATCAGGGTTGTGTTTGACCAGGGAGCGGGCTAAGTGAGCGTGGCTGGGGTAGGCATGGCCAGCTCGACAGCCTGCAGCCCTCAGCCAGTAAAAACAGCACAGGAAGGCCATGTCCCAAGCTCCGTTTTTGTTGTCAGAGGCACCATGGACCGGTCCTTTGCTGTTTCCAGGGCAGCCCTGCAAGGCCAGATCTAGGCAACCTGTGGGCCAAATTTGGCCCCCAGCCTTGAGTTTGATACCTCTGGTTTAAACAAAACCCTAAAGGTTGATTCATCCTTTCATCCTTCCTAGGTGGGTAAAATGAGGACCCAGATTGTTGAGGGTAATATTCTGACTCTGTAAACCACTTAGAGAGAGCTGTAAAGCGGTGTATAAGTGCTATTGCTATTGCTAGAACCTGAACCTAGCATTATTGACATATGGAATAGGAGACCATTGGCTCACAAGTTGATCCAGGACTCCCATCCTAAATAGTGTAGCTAATAGTAAGAAACCCTGGAAAATATCATTTAGAAACATGGATAACACTATTTCCTGCCTTTCCTGTATTGTGTTTGTCTATTCTTAATAGGAATAGTGAAATATCACAGGAATGTGCGATGCGGCAAGAAGATGGCCAAACCAATCAAGGCAAGTTATAATGAATAAAAGTTGACACTACTGTTCAGGACAAAATCTAGCATTTTTCTTTTTCCCTGCAAAAAAAGTAGTTAATAAAATACAATTCATTTTTGGTGCCTCAGATTTGGTACATATGACTCCTAAATTTATTGGTTTGAGTTGATCATGTTTCTACCTTGCCCTTAAACCTTATTGCTATGTTGTTTGTCTTCTGAAATCCTTAAACTTCTGTTTTGCCTTTATTACTGGTTTATGTTGCTCCTTGAACCCAATTGGCCAGTAGGAAATCTACTTTTTGATTTAGATTTATCCAAAGCTGGAGTTCTCAGACTTTGTGATATCAAGGCAAAATTGACCAAAATTGATCTCTGTGCCTGCCACATGAATAAAACTCCAAGACAATAGATATCCAGGAAGAGAGTCTGTATCATCACCTCCACCCACTGAAATATTCTCCCCCTAGAGGAGATGTGGGTCCCCACTTACCTGGCCTTTCAAAAGAGCTTGAATACTTTTCTCTCCCAATTCTGATGGGGCTTTGCAGAGAGGCCTGCAACCCCAGGGGCAGTTAGCACCTTCTCCCCATCTTTTAACCTTTAACTTACTATATATTTTTTTCACTTGCCTCCTTTTATTGATGTATTTTTTAAAAGTTTTTATATTTCCATACTTTTAGTTGTACACCACTCAGAATCCACTCTGAGAGTGAGATGTGCAGTATAAGACATATCTATTAGGAGATAGTGGAAACACATTGTTGGCTAAATGGCCACACCCAAAGTTGTCTGTTCAAAATTCTTGTTCTTCTGCTAAGAAAAGGAAATAGATGAAAACTTGACTTACCATCTTCATGATCCAATCTTACATGAGGCAAGTTCATGAACAATTCTCTACCTATGTTGCTCCTGAATCACAGGAGGTCACAACACACATTTTGAGAACCCTTTACCTTGTGAACTAATCAAAGTTGTTTCATTGATAGAAGCCCATTGTCCAGGAATAGCCACTTGTTTTGAGATTTCCAAGCTGTATATTGATTTATTGCTGTTTTCTTTTTGGCAAATGAGGATATTTCTGAACAAAACAGTCAACCACACTCACCACTTTTTTGATGTTCTAAGAATGGCTAAGGTCTTGGAGACAAACTCATAAATAAGATTAATACTGGCGTCTAGCACTTTTCTCAGCAGTATGTTATTTTCCTTCTTTTAAATATTTTAAAGGAAAAAATGTTTGAAATCCTATTACCGTAGTTATAATTCTGGGAAATCAAGAAAAGGACTGTGCAGATGTATTGCTTCCTCCTTTATAGACATGAATAAAATCAAATACAAGTACAAATATACAAGCACATTCTTTCAGCTATACAAGTCCTACATTTTTTTTGTTTCAAATATGTTCCTAAACCATATTTGTGAGCTATTTGTCCTCTTGCCAGTTCTCCTCCCAGTTTTTTTCTATGTTGCCTCTATCTTAATGAATGCATGCTGTGAAGTCAAACAAAGCACTCCAGTTGAGCTTTGAATAGAGCAAAAACCATTTTATCCAGTGCCATAAGTCTTCTGTCAATACATTCTACCCTGGCATTTGCCCAGCAGCCTGAGAGTAAAACTGTATGATGGAAATTCATGCCTTTAATGTATTTCTTTCCTCCATGCCTTTCCATGTTGTTGATGATGTTAAATTATAGAATGAAGTTATTAGTGCTCCAGGCAGAAGTAAATTAGGATAAGGCTGGTAAGCTTCACTTCCAAAAATGCCTTACAGAAGGCTGTCGTAAAAGCAGCATGTGTTTGATGTGTTTGTGTACATGCTGAT
This sequence comes from Natrix helvetica, assembly GCF_964273705.1. Classification (NCBI taxonomy): domain Eukaryota; kingdom Metazoa; phylum Chordata; class Lepidosauria; order Squamata; family Natricidae; genus Natrix; species Natrix helvetica. The sequence goes on from NC_138552.1 coordinate 247,912,001, forward strand.
GTTATGTGGTGTGATGGGGAGTTTCTCCTAACATTAGTAGAGATTTTGTTTCCAGTTTTCAATTTGTGTTGCCCACAAACAGTAGAGAAAGAGACCCAATTTGGTGTAGTGGTTAAGGCAATGTTTAAGATATAGTAGGTATAGCTTTTCCAGGAACCTCCATTACATAATCCATGTATATTTATTTATTATATATTTTAAAGAATAACATTGAAAGCAGCTAATAATATGACTATGAAACAACCTCCACAAACAATTATTTTAAATGTAATGAAAAACAGTGCTGCATATGAATAAAACAGACTGGATCTGTCAGTTAAACTGGCCAGAGTCACTTAAATGAGATATAGAAATTTAATAAATAAATGGAATCCTGAATCATCAGCTAATGCCAAAGGAGTTATTGTTTTCCAGCAAACTGTTTTTTAAAAGGTCATTATGGTCTCCCCATAACCAACCCTACTGAAAAGAACAGTAGTAGCATTTGAGTCAGCTGATTTTTCTCAAAAGTTTTTTTTAAGGAATCTTCATATGGGATACCTTTTCATTTCATAAATCAAAATGAATGTGAAGACTCATTTTATGGAGGGATCTGATAACCATGCAATCCCTTTCATTGGACTTGTCTATGAAAGTATTGTACACAGATGATTTACAATACAATACAATACAATAGTAGAGTTGGAAGGGACCTTGGAGGCCTTCTAGTCCAACCCCCTGCCTAGGCAGGAAACCCTATACCGTTTCAGACAAATAGCTATCCAACATCTTCTTAAAGACTTCCAGTGTTGGGGCATTCACAACTCCTGGAAGCAAGCTGTTCCACTGATTAATTGTTCTGTCAGGAAATTTCTCCTCAGTTCTAAGTTGCTTCTCTCCTTGATTAGTTTCCACCCATTGCTTCTTGTTCTACCCTCAGGTGCCATGGAGAATAGTTTGACTCCCTTTTCTTTGTGGCAACCCCTGAGATATTGGAACAATGCTATCATGTCTCCCCTAGTCCTTCTTTCTCTTTGAATCTCTGGATGCAGGAATTCCTGAATTGCTCCAGCTTAGTTTAAAACCTTATTCCCCATTCTTTCATTTGATCAGAATTGTCTGGATTCAGTTTCAGTTTCATCAGAAAGAAAAACAAATAGTTCAAAAGCCCCACTACATGAAGTAATTGTGCTTTTTTTCTAGTCAAGTACTAACCAGCATTTCCCCAGACTTGTTTTCCTTTAAAGAAGAAATCTTTATCTTCAAAATAATTCACTCTGTGGGAGATTTGGAAAACAGAACTGCTTAAAGGAATACCTAAAGTTGTTGTGGAAGTCTATATTTAAGTAACGTAATTTGGAGCTACAATGTAGATGGAAGAAATATAAGCTCTGTGATCATGTTTCTAAGTAATTAATGAGTTCTGAAGAATAAGTGCATCTTCAGCAATGGATTAATCCTGTTCTCCCTTTACAATTCTCACGTTCAGACAGAACCTTTGTGCCCTTGAAAATCCTGAAAATTTTCAGAGATACATATATTTATTTTGTTACCTAATGGACAATTCCGTTTAAAACATTGTGAGTTTATCTAGTTTTCTGTACTATTTTGCTGATGTGTTAATCACTTTTTTAAAAAATCTTGGCTTTTAAAGTTTTAAGTGGTACCTTTCCCGGATACATGCTTTGTCTATTCTGATTTAATATATTGTGCATGTGATTGTTCATTTATGTGAAAAACATAAGCAAATCAATATAATGGCTTTTTGTAAAGTTAGAGGGAACCTGTTTGGTGAAAATAGAGCCCATTTCCTGTTCTTGTTATTCTCAAATTGCTTTTAATATCTAGGAAATATTGATTTCTCTTCTTCATATCACTGAACCACCATAACTTTCCCAAGAAGTTTCAAAACATTGTGGCTTTTCCCAGGTTTTCCCAGCCTGGTGTTTTCCAAACAAGTCGAAACTTACCTTCCATAATCATTTGCTAGCATGACTATTCATTATTTAGGATTTCTAGCATTGTAGTCCCACTATGTCTTGAAGGCAACTGATTGGGCAAATCAGCAAAACAGTTCTCAAAATAGTAATACACTCTTTCTTTGTTGCAGTTTAGTGCCACAGTGTGCTCTTTAGCTATGCTTTCCACAGCTGCAATTTCAGCCCTGGCACTTGGATCTTGTAACTGAGTACTGCAATTGCAGTAATACTACTAATCACTGGCACATAATATATAGCTGTCATAACTGTCTAGTGGCTTTTTATCCATTCCCTATCAACAACTGAATGGCATGTATGCATCAGTTAATAAGACCTCAATATTAGAACTGTAGAATTTGTGATTCCCAAGAAACAAGCATTCTTGTAACCACCAAGAGACCAGTCTCCATCAAAGACTATGGACATTATGCAGGTCAGTCTGATTGCCATGCTGATATCAACAGTGAAAAAACTACTGACTAGGTGTGGAGTATAGAATTGTCCTGATAAAACATCCTCACCATCAATAGATGGCCCACACTTGAGAAATGTCAAATATCTTTTTGCTGTTTTTTTTTAAACTCAGTTGAGGGCTAGATGCTTATTTTTTTTAACTCTGTTTCTCAACACCAGCACTTTTAAGGTGTATATGTTTCAACTCCCAAATTCCCTGGCTAGTTGAAGATCAAAATTGGTGAGGTTGAGAAACACTGACTTTTAGTCAGGCAATTATCACACATTTCTTGTCTGAAAATAGCAGATTTTTGGCAATCAAAAGTTGGAAGGAGTTTGAAGGGCAAACAAAGAGAAAAATAGATCAGAAGTAATTATGAGCCTTACCTATTCAATAGTTGCATTCACTTAATGACACCAGTTGTTTTAAAGCCAACAAGTTCAATTTTCACAATATACTAAGAATTTCAGAGTGTCACATTGTTTGGGAGGTGGTGATTTTGACTGATACATGAACCGTGTATTATACAAATCTAAGAAGTGGACTATTTAAATGCCTGGTGTGAATGCAGAAAGTAATAGGCAACAGCTCTTTGATATTTCATCAGTTCCAGGACTACATCAGGAACTTTCTGCATTCAAAGCATGTACTTTATTACTGACCTCTGATCCTTCCATGTTGAGTGTGACAGAAACCACACAATCTGCACAAGGAATTGTTGTCCCTACTTGAAATGAGAAAAGCTTCAGTGGTGAACCAGTGAAGCAGCCACTTGTAAGCTTCAGCTTTCTGACCCCTCTCCCAGTCCAAGACTATGAGTCATCTGAGCATTTATAGTTCACCTACAAATTCTAGTGCCCAGGAGAATATTATTAACAGGGCTTGGGAGACCACAGGTTGATCCAACAAAGGAGTAATATATAGGCTGCCCGTGCCTTCTACTACCCAGGGAATCAAAGCAGACTTCAGTAAAGTAGCCAGATTTTAGCAAGATAAAGCAGGACATAAATTAATACTAATGCAGATGTGGAATGCAGTATTCCATGATTTATTTCCTATGAATGTGTCTGTCAAGCTTGAAAATCTCACTGCTGAATTTGAAAGGTTTGTAAGTTGCATTCATATTACATGCTAGACTAGACTAGTCAAACATGTTTACTTGTTTGAGATGCAGTGTATAATGATTAGCCAAGCATTGTCATAAATACTATCTGGATCTGGCTATTTCATTAATCTGTATGGTTCATTGGAAAGAAATAATTCTATAAACACCAATTATGTTCTATTTGGGATTTTCATTGCAATTAAGTTTTACTAACCTTGATTTAATATTTAGCATGTTAGGAAAATCCATATATAGGAACATTTTTCTTTATTTCTTCTTTCTTCCACTTTATGACTCATCCCATTACAGCCTGAGTATTGTAATCAATTTTTTTAAAATTGTTAATTTAACAAACAAAAGTAACAACTGAAGATACAATCAAAAATGAAGGAAGTATATCCATAGTGGTGAAAATAAATTTTAAAAATAAATAAATATAGCTTAAAGAATTGGCTAGTATTGAAATCTATATTCCACTTATATAGCAAATGTTCACTTGTTAATTGAATACATGATAAAATATGTCTTCCAGTATTTGAAGAACATTATCATCTATTCAGGTTTCTCCCAGCTAAACACACTCAATTTCACCCACTTGGATTTGTTTTTATATCTCTGACCGTATCTATTCAAATTCTTTTGGATTGTTACTATCCATAATGTAATACAGAAGTCTAAGCTTTGCACAAAAAAGAAAGGAAATAAACAATTTGCAGTACACAACACTTTGGTCTGTTTTGAGGGAAAAGTCTGGCTAGAGTCTGCAGCGATTGTCCCTTATTTCTCAGGATTTATTTGTATCTTGTTGCAGTTAAGAAGCTCAAGGAATAGATATTCTTTTCAGATTAATCTATAAGCAGATAATCAGTTTGTAGCTGGATGATGTTGTATAAATTCATTAATTCCTGTGAACTCTTGATAGGAAGATGTATCCACAGTACACATTTTTTCATTTAAATAGATTTGCTCTAATAGTTAATGTTGAAAGGCAAAAATATTATATATCATTTCTGTTGTTCTTGTTTTAAATTTCCATTTGGTTTACATTTCTGTGAACCAAACATTGTTAGCACACTTGCTAGATATTTTGAATTAAAAATCATAATTTTTGCAAATTCCCTCTTGTTACTCTCAGACCCACATCTAAGCCAGTAAAAATTAAAAAAAAATGTTTACTACCAGTTCTGTGGGCATGGCTTGGTGGGCGTGGCTTGGTGAGCATGGAAGGATACTGTGAAATCTCCATTCCAACCCAACTCCAGGGGAAGGCTACTGCAAAATCCCCATTTCCTCCCGATCAGCTGAAACTTGAGAGGCAGAGAATAGATGGGGGTCCGCTCAGTCAGAGGTGGTATTTACCGATTCTCGGAACTACTCAAAATTTATCGGTTCTCCAGAACTGGTCAGAACCTGCTGAATACCATCTCTGATCTAAGCATGATGATACAGTGTAGTTGCCCAATTCAGAATTGGTACAAAATGTGGCAGTATGTTATATGTATCTCGAGCAGAACATTCTATAGCTCTGCTTCACAAGCTACATTGCTTACCAGTCTTTTTCTGGGTCCAATTCAAGGTGCTGATGTTGACCTTTAAGTCCTTCATGTCATGAGACCAGCTTAGTTGAGGGACTGCCTCTCCCTAATTTCCTCTGCCCGTTCCACCAGATTTAGTAGAAAGGGCATGTTACAAGTTCTGTTATTTAGGGAACTAAATTTGGTGGCCAAAAGGCAGCAGGCTTTTTCTGCTCTGGTGCACACATTGTGGAATCTTGTCCCTCAAGTGTAATGTTAGCCTCATAACAGTTTCCAATAAGATTATGCCAATAGACCTAGGAATCCCAGGGTATTGGTGAATATGTGAGGTGATTCTATTATTATTATTAAAACCCTTTTTCTATTATTTCCTTGGTTTGCTGTTTTTTTATAGTATTTAATGTTTTTCATGATGTGGTTATGTATTTAGCTACTGTTTTAGGTTTATTGTACACAGCCCACCTTTGGTGAAATTGATGGCTAAATAATATAGATGGATGATAAGAGAATTGATAGTTTAGATATAGATAGATGTAGATAAACTGAAAGTATGCTCACAGAATACAACTATTCTTCTAAGACTTCTGTTAATTAATCCCATTCATTTTTAGGCAAGGGTATTTGCTTGATTGTTATGAAATATTCAACTATAGATACATGTCGATTATTTTAAATATTCCTCATGCATTCAAAAAATACACCATATTCTGGGCCAATTATTAATTATCTTAATGGCAAGTTATTATGCGATTGGAAATGTCCTTTATCTGCAACAAGAATGCTTGCCTGCTGCATAACTGCTACAGCCATTCATAAATCTGTTGAAAGGAGCAATTATAAGGCTACATTTATGCACTTTTGGAGCAAGACGTGCGTATATGCCATAAAGTTGCATATGCACAGCACAGTATATAATTCTTTATTACTGCATTTCTATTCAAAAGTAAATTTTAACATATTGAATAAAACTGAATTGAATACCATTCTAAGAGTAGAATACATGGACATTGGAAATCAAAGTGTCTTTGTAAACGCTGCTTTTGTTTGCCCATGTCAGAAGGCTATTTAAAAGGAGGAGAGAAATAGGCAGAAAAAATCCTGTTTCTACTCTGCCTTCTTAGAGGATAGCAAATAATTCCAGCCATCCTAGCTGAGCTCACAGCCCTTAATCCCTCTTTCTTATTTTAAATTGCCATCCTGCTGTTTGATCTTTGTGCTAAATGAAAGGGGCAGGTTTCATTTTCCAAACACAACAAGAGAGTTCTAGCCATCTAGGAAAATTAACTTTCCTGGTTCAAGTTCTCAGCCACTCATTAGTTGTTCATACACAGGAGCTGACATTGCCATATTCACTTTTAGATTAAACAGTTTGATGTATTCTCTTCTATAAAAGATAAAATACTGTTTTAAGGTAAAACTGCTCATAACATTATGTTCCCCCTTCTGCCCCATTTCATAAGCAGAGAAGCAGCCACACTGACCATACATAACCTTCTAGCTCTGACAGCTTTGAGTCCTCCCCTGTCATACCTGAGACATTACCTTTGTTTAGAGACTTAAGACAGATTAGTAGCTAATAAAGCGCTATCCATCAACATGGGGATCAATTTTAAATATTTGCCTTGACCTAGATGTAACTGTTCCACTTCAGGTTCTTTTTGCTCCAGTTTTAAACAGTAGTGCAAAAAAGAAGACAAAATGCCATATACTAGTAGGTCTCTGGGAAATTTTAAATAGATAAATAGGGAGGTTTCTGAATCCACATAAACAACTCCTCTCTTATGTTCTTCCCAGTGGTGGGTTTCCATTTTTTTTACTACTGGTTCACTTGTGCGTACGTGCAATGCTTCTGCGGATGTGCAGAATCATCCAAGCAGGTGGGTGGAGCCTCCTGCCGCCACCACTACCGGTTCACCCGATCCGGGCCTAACTGGGAGCAACCTACCTCTAGTTATGCCATATCTCAAATTCTGAGCCAAGCTAATTTCCCTCATCCAGATATGTTGGAACTAAAATTTCTAGAATTTTCAGATGTTTGAATTATTTTGTATTTTTGTTTCCTATTTTAATCCTTATTTGAATTAACTCAGAGACAGAGATGCATTAAGTTCTTTCCTCTTTCCATCATATTTTCATTGCTATAATTCAAGTCCCACTCTGGATCAGAAGAAAAGCATATTTTTTATCAGCACAGCTGAGACAAACTCGTTCACCACCATTTTTACACTGGAAATGGATTTTATTTGCACTTATATGTCAGTTTTACTTCTCTTTCTGGATAGGTTTCACCCTAGCTAAAGCATCGTACATTCCAAAGGCTATGTACACCAACTCTGTTTTGGCCATGGCATGCTTTTCAAATTGATCCCATCAATGCATTTGGAGTGCATACAGCCATCTTCTAGAAGGCCTGTTCATTTTTCACACAATTATGCATGACTCAAGATTATCCAAGATTAATGGTAATTGCAAGGGTATTTATTAGGTGTGTGGGAAGGAAAGAGCGGATTTAACGCTTTGTTAGAGGATTTGTTCTAAGGCGTTTGGAAAATGGGTGAAAATTACTTTTCATATTAGTGAGATTTTGCATTATAGTGTTCCTTTAGATCTTAGAATGTACTTACTAATTTAGCTTAAAAGGGTATGTGTGTATTAATGTCATGTATGTCTCCCTTCTATTAAGTATTTAAAAAAGAGTGGGGGGAATCCAAATAAATCTTTTTAAATAATGAGGCATTTTATATTGAGTGTGTTAGCAACCCAAAATAAAATGACATAAGATTTTTTGAGTGCAGCTTTTTGAGGAAGATATGGAATAAATCAACTTGAACTACTAGGCACTCACCAAAGAGGTTTTGCAATATATTAAGAGTCATAATGCTTTTCAATGGCTTCTGATACACGTGTTGCAGTACTAAAGTGCAGCTTACCTGAGTCTTTTACTTCCTTTAATTATTTTAAATTATTTATTTAAATTTATAAATGCAATAAAAATCAGAAAAATCAAGCATACATTTGCAGAAGTAACTGTCAATCATTGACCATAACTCATTTAGGGAGAAAATGTATGAGAGAGCTGAATTTGGTGGACAGGATCGGTGAGTGACAAGCAAAACCTTTTGGTAGACAAAAAAGGAACAGGAACTCTTAAGGGTTTTTTTATGTCAAAGAGCTGGCAGTTGGCTTCTACAACCACTTAAACATAGACAAACACTGCTCTGAATAGCCACCATAAAGAATTCTTAATTTCCTGTTCAAAACAATGTGATATTAAAATGAAATCTATATAATCATTTTACACTTTAAAACCTACAGCAATTCAAACCATAAGTTGTTCAGTGATGAAATAATTACACATTGCTTTTACATGTCCACTGTAAAAACAGCATAACCTGTTGCTACAGAAATCTTTTGATAAAGACTGGAACAGGTATGGTTAAAGAATAGTTTTTTTTATTTTAATATATATTTTAGTGGACATCTCGCTAAAAATAATAGAGCTTACATTGCAAAGACATGGTAAAGTTTGAATATCATTCATTTAAATAGATAACTTTTGCTGAAAAAACAAACATCATCATATGTTTCAAATTTCTTTATTAAAAAATATCAGTCACAATATCAAAATACATTTTAAATTTCTTTGATGGATTCAGTATTTTAAGGTTAAGTTACTCTGCTGACCCCTTTATGTAAACAAGGAAATCTTAGACATGCTTATTCTAGAGAATTTTTCATTGCATGCAATAACAATTTATTTCCAGATAGGTATTGATAGGTTTATTTCAAATCTAGATTTTCAAATCTAATCTATCATCACAGCATCACGTTTCCTGTTTTATTATTAGTATTTCATTTCTTATGTGATGAAATTTGCTTCAGGGGCTCATAGGTCTTCTTGGTCCAGTTATCTAAATGTTCTATGATTAAGCAAAACAACTACATTTCTTATTCCATTGCTTTCATTTGATTTTTCATATATTAGAATGTGAATGCCAGTTTGTATAGACAGGCAGCTATTCCTGACATGAAGTAACAGAAGCTCAGTAATAAATAATAAACAGGTTAATTAAATAAATAATAGTCTCTGGCTGATAAAGATATATAGGAAAGAACAGATATTCTGAACACAGACACGTAACAACTTTATTGTTTTCTTAGGTGCATACACAAATTGAAATATATGGCAGATATGCAAAACATAATCTTAATGCCGACAACAAATCTGAATGAATGTGACCTGATCTTGGGTAGTTGATGAGTATATGAATGATAGAATAATAGAAGGGTGTATGTCAGAAAGTTATATCAATGTATGAAGGTGAATATGTTGCAGGATCCAATCTGGGTCTGTCACTGATCCTGCAGTTACATCAATGTTATCTAGGTTTCTGTTGTGTGTGTATGAAAGCAGATTTCCATAGGTTGGTGACATTTGTGCTTTGAAGAATGATGATAATGGAAGGACCAGTGATGAGCTTTGGGAAAAATTGTGCCACATTCTGAATTAATGTAATGGGGTTGGGGAGAAAGAACCATTCTGCTAGTTGGCATGAATTGATGAGTGACAAAGTCCTGCTCCAAAACTACAGAAAAGTGATTGGCTTCTTCAGAGACTCAGGAATGAACGAGAATGGGGATTGTCTTAGAAAAAGATTTAGTTATTTCAAATAGTAGGATCAATCCATCCTATATAAACTTCATCATAAAAATACAGGCATTTCCCCAAAACTATGAAATAAAGGGACAGATCTTAGGGGAAAGTAGTTTTCTCTTATGCTGCCATGTTGTAGAACAGGGTACTTCTGAAATAAGACTTGCCTGATGAAAGCAAGTTAAAGTAACCTTCCAGAAGTTTTTTTTAAAAAATAGAATTAATATGAGTTATTATTATTATATTCTGACTTTATTTTGCACAATTCAAGATGCTGCAGATAATGCTCCTGCCTACTTTTTTCTTTATAACCTCCACTAACCTTGGGCTAAAGAGAAGACTGGCTTAGAGTGCCACCCAGCTGGGGTTTGTGCCTAAAGGAGGATTAGCACTCACAGGCTCCTGGTTTCTAGTCTAGCACCTTATACATTATAGCAAACTAGATTTGATGTTAAGTAATGCTATCAGAATATATGTGGTTTTATTTGGGGGGTTTTATTATTCCATTTCTGAATGTTATTAGTGGATTTATGTTTGTAATGGATGTTTTATTTTTGCATGCTACTAAGAGTCATGGTTATTATAGTATAAAAATATATAAATACTTATTTTAAGCATGTCTATTCATGCATACACATGAACAAAGATGGACTAAAAAGTCTTATTGAAATAATTATTTATGATTCATGATGAGATAATTGATAGAATTATGGACATGAAAGAAAAGTAAGGATGCAAAAAAGCTTGTAATGACATAATTTCAAAAAGAGAAATGAATGCAATAAAATATTATAGACAAATGTCTAACAAAGTGAATGGAAATTGAACATACAGCAAAAGAATGTAAAAACTCTGGAACTGAATGAAAAGAATCATGTTACAGCGTAACACAGAAATATAGGGGCTATGAAAAGGAATGCCTGATGAAATGATGGAGTGAAAGAGGCTATGATTGAGAAATAGACACATAAGAAAATGGTATTAATAGAAAAAAGAGTTGCAAAGATTGTAATCAAGAAGAGCAAGGAACATCTAGAAAAAATGAAAAGAAAATGCAGAGCAATTCTGATGGCTGATTTAGAATGAAATTGAAATGAGGGAATCCTAAAAGAAGAATTTTAGAGAAGTATATGGGAACAACAACAGCAGTATGTTGAAAGAAAACCCTTCAATGCCGAAGAAAAATGGAACTAATAAACTCTGTGAGAACATGATGAATCTGCAAGTTCTGATGGTATAATTGGAGAAAGAATAAAATATGGATGTAGCTTCCATTCTAATGTTTTGTAATTTGCATAATGCATGTGTGAAAATGCACCTGGGGAAGAAGGACATAACTGTTCTCCAAATTAGAGAAAAGGTAGGAAGTGAATGAACAGCATAAAATATGTTGAGCTGGTTTGGTCATAAGAATGAATTGCAAAACAAATATATGAAGGAAAAGTGAATGAGACAAATGGAAAGGGAAAATTTTAAATGTCATGGTCAGGTAGAGTTGATGAGAACTTTAAAAGTGATTTATAAGGAACAAAGGACAATGCATGAAGTCTAATGATTTTCAGGGGTGCAACAAGAATGATTTGCAAGGGTAGAAAGATAAGAAGAGAAGTACTGAATGGTTCTGGTATAAACTAAATTATTACAATATGGACTTTCCTTTTTCTTAACTCATTGGTTAATTTGTTTGGCTTATTATTTCTTATTCCTCTTCTGCACAAAGTCAAATCATTATGGCAGCTTTTCAAGTCATATAAATAGTACCACTAAGTAGTACAAGAACATGGTTGTTTTTTAAAAAAAAATCAGTTCTACATTTAATGTAGAACACATGCTATATTTTACATAGTACAATTTACATTTAGCTAGCAGCTCCTCTTGCAAATCAGAGGAGTTTTATTTTTATTTGTTTAGTCAATAAATTATTTGAAAGGGTGTTTATTCAGATATGTTTATTTTAATACGAATCACTGCTGGACTTGGAGATAATAAATTTGAATTGACATAGTTGATATGCAACATAATTGATATAAGTTTTGTGATAATCCAAAATATGTTTATTATATTAAAAATAGTAAAGGTTTTAGTGCTTATGGTTATAAAAACAATATCAGGGGAAATATAGCTAGATGGTTTGGGGTTTTTTTCTCTAGAAACTGGATGAATACAGTCAATTGCCTTTTTCCACACAAAATTTAATTTGGAGAATTATTCAATATATCAAGTATATATTTGTTTGATTTCCCTAGAGCACTATGTACATTTACTGTCACAATTGTATCTATCCTTCCTCCAAGGCACTCAGGTCTGCGTTATGGCATTATCTATTTTATTCACACAACAGGATCGATAAAAGGAAAATTTTCTTTGTACAACAGGTAGTTAAAACTATGAAATTCATTGCCCTCAACTACAGTAATGGCCATTATTTTTTTATGTTTTTAAGGGTGTGAGACAGGCTGAGCAGATAAATATTACCTTCTAAATCCCAGATAACACACTTCAAAATACCAGTTGCTGGGAAACAATAGTCAATGAAGGTTATTGCCTGAAGCTATCCAGTTGCTCATTCTGTGAGACAGAAGAGGGCACAAGATGGGCAGTGACCTGATCCACCCAGGACCTTCTAATGTTCTTACCAATCTGTGATTTGAACTGTGAGACAAAAGCCTGCACAAGGCTGTTTAATCATGTCATGGAGCAGGAAGGATCTGAACTCATCAATAACCATCACCCTGGTATTGTATTGTGATATGGGGAAATTCAAGGTATTTTTTTACAAGTCTTCATAATAATAAAACTTAGTTTGCTGCATGTCATTTTAGTTCACATAGCAAACCCTCCCTGAAAACATCTATCAAATTGTCAAAGTTCGAAGTTATGTTTCTTGACAGCTCTCTTCAATAATTCATCTTTGGTTCCATTGTATCACTTTGACTTATTGCCATGTAAAAGATACTAGATTGGAATCCTAGACCTTTTTTTAAAAAAGGGTGAAAAAAATTAGGCCCACAGAAAAATATATCAGAAAAAAACCCAGAGATGACAGCTTCTCATCTAAGCTGTGAATCTCTAATCTGGAAACTTTACTGACTTTGAATTTTTTAATACAGTTACTTGACTTTAACAAAGTTGGATTATTTCCTGAGGTGACAGTAGCACCATAAAGCATCTAATTAAATGCAGTAATGGTTTGACTGCCATGTTCTTCATTCTTCAAATCAATGAAAGGATTTGGAATAATTTTTAACCAGTGTTTTATATGAAAATAAATGATAGAGTTTACTTGTATGTTTTTAGCTGAATAAGCTTCTGAGAAAAACTCTATAGTAGTATTTTAAAATGATTTATCTCAGGACATCTGACATTAAGGAGGATATTTTACATATGATTAATGGGGGAAAATATAAATACTTTTCAAGAGAGTGGGATGAGAAACAGAAATCATTGTTCATGTTTCAAATATCACTCCTTTATCTAATTATGTATCTGTTCAAACTTTGTTTTTATGATATTGTTGATGAAATGTGCAAGAATGTAACTGGAAAGGATGACAAAAAAGAGCATGTATGCTACTAGCAGTGGTATGATATTTTAAAATCTTTTGTCATTATGTGCTTCAAAATATCATGTCAATTTTCAGCAGGAAGATTTTAAACTTGCCTTAGTGTTTACCTTCAATAGCAGATTTTGGGAGGGACGATAATGATTTCTCTCAAAAACATGTACTGTTGCTATAAATCAGGAGTGACCAACCTTAGCTACTTTAAGACATGTGGCCTTCAATTCCCAAAATTCCCCAGCCAAAATGTTGGCTGGGAAATTCTGGGAGTTGAAGCCCACTGATATTAAAGTTACCAAGGTTGGACACCCCTACTATAAATTGCAACTCATAAACAAAAAACTACAATCCAAGGAGCTTCACTGGATCTACTCTTTACTGGGTCTACTCTGAAAATTGTCCTTTATTACTGCTATTACTATTACTGCTACTACTTTTACTATTCAATTGTATTCCACCATTCTGATTAACTTTTTCCTCTTGGAAAAGCAGCTGGTCTTCCTCATATTGAATCAAGATACCCAACTTTCAAGAGTTACATAACATTTTCATATCAAAATAAAGAATCACAATTCTCCCTGTAATTCTTAGCGTACAATACCAGTTACTTTGTTCCTTATATTGAAACCAAGACCTGTACGTATTGTTTCGGATCCAGACTGAATTGCACTTAGAAAAAATTCACTGAAATAAATTGGACAAAATAGTGATAGCTAACGAATCTCAGTCATTTTCATTGGTTTCTTCTACATAAACTTGGATATGACCAGTATTTTTTAAAATAAATGTATGTGTTTGGGTGAATATGTTTGTTTGTATCTATGAAGGGAGCAATTTAAGGCTTACAAGAATATATTTGCCATCCCAACCATTACTTGTGTAGTTCTGGATCCACCTCTGACTACAGTTACTAAAAGTTGGTGGCATCGTTTACTGCCATTTTGACATGAGATATACCTCCAGAATGCCCTAAAATAGACTTACCATGGTTTAAAAAACAACAGCAACTCTTTCTTTCTGATCAAAACTTTGAAGGGGGGGGGGAACATCTTGGCTCTGCCCTTTTGCATCCCCAATATCTTGACCCTTGACTATCCACAGGCTGTTACCTGTGGCTCTGGTAATTAAAGGTTGGACACTTCTTATTGATATGGGTTTCAAAATCAAGAGTATTTTAAAAACACATATATGCGTTCATTTCTAAATAGTGTGCACCATTTAGGACTTCTCAGCATTTGGAGAAATGAGCGTGGAAACTTTCACACCTGCTGAGACTATACAAATGAAGATGTTTTCTCCCTTATGAATCTCAGCTCTTCTGCAGTGAAGAGCAAATGACCATCCCTCAAACAGAGCCTGGAGATATTCCTCTTAAGTCACAGAGTATTGGAGCAGCTTCATAATTCCTCAGACACCAAAATGGAAAACAATGAAGAAGAACTTACTACTTTCTTCCATATATTAAATTCTGCTATGAAATGCAATATGTGCTATTTGTTAATTTAAAAATTCTGCAGAAAGACTCCTGCTATACCTAGCAGACCGGAACTTGAGCTCATGGTAACACTGCACAAAGCTGTGGTAGATGAATGTGATAGGCAGGGCTAGCAAAACAATTCCACTGACTACACAAATCCCTCCCAGAATCCTTCCAGGTACCGTGATAGGACAAACATCGCCGTAGCCAACTGTGGTCATGGAGATGATAACCCACCAGCAAGCAGCAGGAATGCTTGCATAACCTTCATTGGGTTTTCCTATTTTCAGTCCGTGTTCAAGAAGCTGGGCAAGAGCACTGAAAATTGCCATTGCAACACAAACGAAGACAAGCAGCATCACCATCTCCCTGTAGCATCGCTTCAAGGTCAGGCCGAGTGTCTGGAGGCCGATGAAGTGGCGGGCCAATTTAATCACCCAAAAAATCCGCATCATTCTCAGAACCCGTAAGGTGACTCCAGCCCTCTGAAGCTGAGAATTCTCTCCGGTAAAAATTGTCATCAGCACAGAAATATAATACGGAGTGATAGCCAGCAAGTCAATGATGTTCAGTGGTCTCTTAACAAACTCACACTTGTCTTTGGAGACAATGAACCTCACAATGCACTCTGCCGTGAACCAGCCGATGCAAATTGCTTCAATTATCCTGCCAAAAAGAACATAAGCAAAACTATTAAATTTCTTTGAAACTCTTAATTGAGAATATTTTCCAATGCTAGAGGCTTCTTTAATGGACACTTTTACACAGACATGAACTCTTAGTAGACAAGCATGCCAAATTCAAAGTCAAATTGGACTTTATACAGATCTCTGCTTATTGTTTGTCTTTCCAAAATCGTTATTATGTTAAAAGTCATCTATATACATCTCTCACCTGGTTATGTTTTCCTAAAGCTTTTTAAAAAATATTTTGATTTCTAAGGGAAGGGATTATTATATCATTAAAATCTGAGGACTTTATGATGTTGGTCAGGTTAAATGTTTCATATCTTTTCATTTACTTTGATTTTGGGAGGAGTGAATTGTGTATATGTATGAAACAATTTAATATTCCTTTATTTGGTTCAAACTATACTGCAGTTTAATTTCTCTGTGAATACCTCTTCAAAATACTAGTGTTGGGCCATTTAAAATGCTTTTCTGGATGAATGATTACTATTCAGCAGTAAAATACCTCAAGCAGTCCTCCAAAGCATTTGAAATCAGCGAACAGAATGGAACGCCTCTCTGTGTTATTACAACCTTAAAAGAGCAGCAGATAGTTTTTGTGAAATGTTAGAATTCAAACAGAAGCTCTAAAACATTGATGATTCTTCTGATTTAAGCTGAATATCATGCTCAGACATGCCTAATGCTTTTTGAACAAAACGTAGACTTAATCATTGCAGCAACTCCAGTCATCAAAACAAAAGCCAAAGGACATCCAAAGCATCCCTAAATTAGTCAATCTCCATATGTATTGGACTTCAGTTGGCCATTCTTTGATGGCCAACTGATAGCATAGTATGGTAGGGTTGCAATGATCCAGATGTCCAGTAAAAGAGCAAAGAACAGTTGGTTGCCATCCAATGGGCATCCAGATATTTGCAGACCAGACGTGATAGTTCTGCTTAGGGAGATTAAAGTCCAACTCATCTAAAAGAACTGGTTTGTTGGGAAAGGACACTCTACAATGATCAGTCAACTTCTTCCCACCTCTAAAATCATGCTAAACTATATCCTTACTGTTTCTTCAAAACAGCAAAGTTTAAAACAAAGTAGAGGTTCCAGTCTATCAGTGCTATTATTCCAGAAGTTGTAATGCAGGGGGAAGAGAGGACTTGCACTGTAATTTTGAAAATATTCATGGAGATAATATGAACATGGGACAATTTGGGCTCCATGTATATAAAAAAGGGCCCAAAGAACACTATAACACCATCAGAGGTAGTAAGTTTGCAACGAACAGTTCTACCCTACTGTTTTCCTCAATTAATTCCAAAACAGCAAAAATAACATTTTGAAATTCACTTGGTTTTCATTTCTGCATTTCTTAGACTTCTATCAGCTGGGTATTGAAAAGGAGACCTCACCCCTCTCTTTGTCCACTTCTTCCATTGTTTTGCAGCTAGAAGAGTCTGAAAATTCAGACCCAGTCTCTGGAAGTCAAAATGGGATGCCAACGTAAGCAAAATCCTATGGCAAGATGGGCATAATTTGTAACCTGAAGAAATCTCCAAAGCTGGAATCATTTCAGCATTTGTGGTTCCACAATGGAGACATTAAAACAGTTAATCACAGAGTCCTCCCATAACTGTACTTTTGGCTCAGGCTGTTTTATATCCATCTCCAGGGTATATGATGCTTCAATACCTGCATATGCTTTTCACCAAGAAAGGAAAGCTTTCCTCCGAAATACTTACCTGTGAATTGAATGAAAAGAAAATAAACTGCTGTTGAAAACAAAAAATGGGCAGATGATGTGACTGGAGATATCACTGCTGAAAAGCATGGATACCTTTGAAGATTTGTTTGAAGATGTTTTCCTGATCAATGTAATCCCTTTTCTAAAGTCTAAGCAGGATTTCTCTTTCTTTCATTCTGTGTGAAGCTACTCTTTCCCCTCACTTCATCTCCATCTATTTCCTTCCTCTTTGTTGTTTCTATGGAAGTAGAAAGGTATGTTTGTGTGCTTCTGTGTAGGAATGATTTGTGTGTACCAAAACATAATGGTTGGTATATGCATTCTAAGATAATAAATTTTATCAATTCAGTACCTTGTTTAATCAGCAATTAATAATCAGTAATTATTAATTCAATTACTATTTTTGTTTGTCCTATCTTTGCTATTTTTTTCAAGTAAGGTTTCTGATAATACAGGCAAAGCTATATGCATATATATGTGACACCTACACTCATTTATCAAGGAAGGGTAAATTTCCAGGATTGAATTCAAATAGAATTAGTACCTCTACTGGACTATGTAAAGCAGGGGTGTCCAAACTTGGGAACTTTAGGACTTGTGGACTTCAACTCCCAGAATTCCCCAGCCAGCATAGCTGGCTGGGGAATTCTGGGAATTGAAGTCCACAAGTCTTAAAGTTCCCAAGTTTGGACACCCCTGATATAAAGAAACTCATCATGGCACGGGGCTTTTGCCTACATTGTAGTTTTTTTGTCTGTTTGCCTTTAGGGTTGTTGTTGTTGGGGGAATGGGGAAGGGAAGTATCTTAAATTTAAGACTTATTTTTTTCCAGATAATTATGGCGCAATCTTTTTGTATTGAAATGGCTGACTTTTTACTTAATTTGTGGCTAGAGTAGTTTAACTTTGTTTTTCAATCCTTTAGAATTATTGTCATTGCTTATTAGAGAGACAATGGTATTGAAAGCTTGGCCAATGATTCTTTACATACTATTTAAATGTAATAACATGATTTACATTTAGTTCACTACCTATCAAGAGAATGTGTGTATTCATCTAAGACTAGAGACATATCCAAATAACAACTAGTTTATGTAGTTGGGAGGATTAGTTCTGCTCATCTAACATAACCTGAATACTGTAATTCATGATAGAGCCTAAACTATTCAATTTTGTATATTTTTCTTCATTTCATCAGAGTAGGCTTCTCTGTCTCATTTCATTCTTCTTTCTTCATTCTGCTTTCTGAAACCTGTTTCCTGATGAAGAGTAGCAGAATCTTTCAATATCCTAATAAATGTAACAATAGTGACATTTTATCTCAGAATGGTACATGTTAACTTTGCTCTGATTATTTCTAGTTTAAACTATGAATTATGCAATCTAGGTTTACCCTGGTCTATGGTTTCCAATTTAGTTTCATACATAATTGTGGTAAGGAACAAAAAAAGTAAATAAATATAGAGTAATATGTTATACAATAAGCTATATGTCTACTCAGTAGTAGTGCAAACAATTCCCGTATACCTCCCTCACTTTGTAATGCTGAACTACAATACTTTAAAAACCAAAAACAAAATTAATTCCAATGGAGAACGTAGTAATATGTTCTAATCTGGTGCTCTGCCGAGATTTGGGAGGATACTATTTATTTGACATATTTATAAGGGCACCTGACTCCAAATGAGTCTGGGCAAACAGAGGATGAAAAATAATTACGTAACAATGGCTTACCTGGAAGGAATGACCCACAAGTGAACTCTCAACAGGCCTACCTCCTCTTCCTCCATTCATCCTAATCCAAGGCCTGGAGGAAGAACCAGATCTTCAGAGTTTACCAGAAGGAGAGTAGGCACTTTGAATCTCCCAGAATTTCCCATGTGTTTAGGAATTAAATACAAAATTGTAGTTCAGCATTACTTGCAGGGACCCAGAGAGAGCGACATGAAAAATAATTAAGCTAAATGTTCCAATAGATAGGGCCATTTTATTTCTTTTGTATTCAACTTTCTTTAATTTAGAATATTTATTACACTTCTAAAAAAATTAATGTAACAATTGTATGATGATTCTAAACTTAGGTCTCTTATAACTCTCCAAGTCCTGAGAGATTACTCTAAACCAGTCCTTTCATTTAATTACTTTCTTACTTTTTGCTCTTACGGATAAGACCTAAACAAAATAGACTTCTACTTTAAACTGCTTCAGAATTTTTTAAAAATCAGTAATAGGGTTAGTTTGTTATATTCAAAGTAATTATATTCTGAGCTGTCAAAGAGCTTTCAGTTGCAAATTGCACATTTTCCTTTACAAAGTTTTATTGAATTTTTCTGCAAATTTATTGAGAGCTAAAAATAGAAAAATCAAAGAAATGGCCTCATCATCCACTAAATGTCTGAATAAAATGGAATATACAAGACAAGAAACATGAAGGAGGGAAAAACAAAAGACAAGACAGCCTATGATTAAACTTGACAACATCAGTTTGTGTATGAGGATGTGCTTTTATTCTTGTATCAAAGTACCTTTAGAAGCCAACAGCATATTCCCACCGCTACCCTTACACCATCCCAATAAAATCAGTAATTAACCTTTTTTGAATTGTTTAAAAGTAAATGTGAATTTGGGGTAGAATAACATTTATTATTTGTTCAGAAGGAAGATTTACTAGCACTTGCCTCGAAGCATACTTAGGATTCCATAACTCATAAAACCTAGTATCATGCTATTTGTATTTATTTTGCTTGTTTTTTTATTTGCTGTTCTTCCTCAATCTTGCCTATGCCAACAGTCTCCTTCACAGTTTTACTTCTGTACCCAGCCTTGCAAAAATCTATCCTGTGACAAGTCAAACAGGCAGGAAGAAAGCAGAACTGCTTAATTCCTTATTTGCAATTGCCTTTACGCAAAAGGGAAAATAGCCCAATCTATCAAAAGCAGCACTATGGGAGACAGAACAGGAATGCAGGTCAAAATAGGCAAAATTAATAAGATTCTCAATTAAATCTTTTAGAACTCCTGGAGCATAGGGGAACTGCCAAAGGTCTGGGAAAGATGTGGTTCCAATGACAAAAAACTACAGGAAACTACAGACCAATCAGCTTGACATCAATACCTACAAAACTCTTGAAAAAAATAATCCAACAGCAGTTTTGTGTGCACATCTAGAAATGAACAAGGCAATTACTGGAAGCCAGCATGGTTTTGTTAAAAACAGATCATGCCTTGATATCATGAGTACAATCTTAGCAGATTACATTAAGAGAGATTAAAAAAAAACAGCTGTGGTGGGATATGGACCTAGTCTATAGGATAAATTCAGCATATGCTAGAAGCCATAATGTTCCAAGGGAGCAACATGTTAAATTTCTCAGGAGGACCACAAGGGATGAGGTGCTTGGGACCCAAAGGGAGAGACCATTGAAATATAAAGATGAAGAAATCACCATCCTTAAGCAGATTCCAAAAAAGATAAGAGAGAGAAGGAGAATACTTCCTCCTTATCAAAGAAATTATACAATAAAGGAGTCTGGTTTAGATGGTTATTGCCAGAAGGAATATTGATCTTTTGGGAGGGAAACAGGATTAGAATTAATACAGTGCAGGAGGCGGAAGCCTTCATTAAAAAAAAATTCCCCCACCTAGAGGACGAACATAGCGAAGGTAATGGAAGGGACACTAAGGCACAAGATAAGAAGGAGTGGGGGCTGAGGCTTCCTCTGGGGACAGGGAGGAAGGAGCAATATCGAAAAGGCTCAGATCACAAAAATAAAAGTATTTGAAATAATAGCAATTGGTGATACTCTAGAAAGTGACAAAGGAAAATGAATGAACACATGGCTGACAATATAGAATAAGACCTTGTTTTCTGCTTATCTTTTATATTTTGTTTTTAAGATTGTAAAAATTGTGAGTTTTGGATGGGTTTCCATCACTAGTGTGGGAGCTACCAAAAATTTTTGTATCCCCTTACTTTTCCCCATATATGTATAAAAACCAATAAATTTTTTTGAAAAAAAACAGATCATGCCAGATCAACAGACCAACTTTATTGCTTTCTATGATAAAGCAATTAAATTAGTGTAACAGTGTAAATACTGTGGATATAATGTACTTGGACTTCAATAAGGTATTTGAAGCAGTGGACCACTCCAGGTACATCTACATGGAGGTAAGCATGCAGTGGAGTAGGTCAAAGTTTTGGGCCTTGTGCACTTCAAAATCCTCATAAATGATCTAGATGAGAGGATAGAAGGGGAAACTCATCAAATTTGCAGACGACAACAATCAATGGGAAAAGTTAACATTTTGGAAGATAAGCTCAAGATTCAGGATCCTGATAAACTTGATGATTGGGACCTATCCAACAAGACTAGTTCAGTAGTGAGAAAAGTAAGATCCTTGCCCTAAGGTAGGAAAAACCATTTGCATAGGTATAGAATAGGAAGTACCTGGCTCAAAAGTAGTATCTATCAGAGGGATTTAGGTGTCCTGGTATATCATCGGTTAAGTATGAATCAGTAGTGCCAAACCCCCAATGCATCTGGGTTGCATCAACAGAAGGATAACATCAAGAACACGGGAAGTGATAGTACTGCTTTATACTGTCCTGGTGAGGCCACACTTTGAATATTGCAACCAATTTTGGAAACCACGATTCAAAAAAGAGTGCAGAGAAGAGCAATAAAGATGATAAGGGGCCTGAAGGCTAAAGTATACAATGGATGACTAAGAGAATTAGGTATGTTTAATTTAAGAAAGATATCAGTCTTTCAATATCTGAAGGACTATCATGGAGAAGAGGTTGTCAATTTATTCCCCGTAGCAACTGAGGGAAGGACAGGAAGCAATAGGTGGAAGTTCAGGGATAGTCAACTGGAAATGAGAAGGAATTGCCTGAAAGTGAGAGTGATAAAGCAATGGAAGAACTTGCCTCCCATGATTGTGGATATTCCATCGCTGGAGGTTTTCAATAAAAATTTTGGACAGCAATTTGTCCAGTATGGTATAAGAACTGCCATGAGCAAGGGGTTGGACTAGAAGATCTCCAAGGTCCTTCCAGCTCTATGATTCTATAATTCTATGGAACCATTGGTCCAGTTTGATTAACACTGGGCACTATGATTAAAATCCTTTTCAAAAATATTAGCATTTTTTCAAGTTCTATTATATGAAATTCTTATATGGCTTTCACATAATGTTTTATAAACTTCAAACCAATATGATATAGGTAAATGCTAAAAGGAAACTTAATATTTATAATCCTTCCAATGTTTAAGCAACTTTTTAGCATGAGAATGAAGGAGGGGGGAGGGGGAAATGACTGTTAGTTCTCAATATCATTGAATATGCTAACTCCAAATAGCTCAGCCAATGTAGTTCTGTCTCATATTTTAAATCTGTCTCCAAAATAGTTCAGTGTATAACCTAAAGAACGACACTAGCAAAGGAAGAAAAAGGGTGACTTGTCCATAAGAGCTAATGGGCTCCAAAGTACCGTAGTTTTGCTGGGAGATCAAAATATCAAGTTGTTCCTCCTTTTTACCCTAGACCCAGTTCAAGAGATTTTGTGCAACGAAATCTGATGCACTGGAGGTCCTATCTGCTCTCCCTTTCTTCAAAACCAATTAACCCTTCTTGTTACTCCCTTTGGCTTTCATTCATTTTATCTCCCTAATCTTCAAAGCCAGTTGGTAATAACATATTTGGAAACAATCTGCTGCTTATCAATTCCTAAACTTGAAGACATACCATTCAGCACAAACAAAGCAAGGTCTTAAGCCACAGTTGCATCTACTTCACTGAAAGTAAATTGTGAAGTTTTCCTCCGAGAAAAAATTATATACATTTGCAGCAGTGTTTAGCATGTTCTAAAAACAGTATGTTCTTAGCTTTTCTTCCTAAAGCACCTGGATTAGACAACAATTTTCAGTACCCCCAGCAAGCTCATCTATGGTAACTGTACTGCTAAGATTGATGGGAAACTAATCCAACTCTACTGAATGCTCTAAATTGAGCTCTAGTCATATAACTAAAAATTTAAAAGGATTTGTGGATTCTTTTGTGGATTTGAATGTGGTATAATTAATGTCTTAATTTTGTATGTTTTAAAGGGAATTTAAAATGAAGTTTAAGTGCTTGTAGGCTAAGACTGCCAACTTTCTTTTAGCTTATGACAAAGTTTTAGTTTTCATCCAAGTATGAATATTCTGCTACAGTATTGACATTCTTTAGAATATCAATCAGCAAAATGATAGCTTTTGATTGATACGATTAGCTGCCTAGATAATGATAGCTAACATTTGCAGAACCAGATTCTGAGTTTTAATTCTATTTAAGAATCCAGTCATTTTATGCTCAGTTACCACAAACAAACTCACAACTCTTGCATACGGTGGTAAGGGCTGGATGGCTCAGGCTTGTTTCTGAGGCTAATAAGTTACTAATATTCATCTCTAAATCTCTAAAAGCATCCACTAGACAGATTTACTGTCATTAGAGGAACAGTGCGCATGTGTTTTATGTAGCTTCACAGTGTCAGGTAGCATTGCATCTTACCTTATTACACTAAAGCACTAAAAAAGCTTCCAGGATTAGATTTTCCATATCATATAATTCAGTAGATTTCATTTACTGTGAAATTCACAGGCCAAGATCCTTTGGTCTGTGCGATTTGGAACCAAGTGGAAAAGGGAGTTTACATTTTCAAAAGCTAAATAAATTCATGCTCAGTTCTTCCACTTCTCTTTCACAGAATGAAGAGAAAGCCTGCTGTGTATTATTTTCCACGTTTATTTCCATAATTACCATGATGTTTTCCAAACAATATGGTTACATTATATACACATAATGGTTTTAATGTGTGATATTAGACTAGTAAAAATTTTCTCCCATTAATTCATCCTCACCAAGGTGACACAAGCATTCTTTAAAAAACAGCAACTTTGCTCATGCTAGGACATTTAAAGAAAAAGGAGCGTGTATTAAGCAGTCTGAAGTTTGTGGTTTCTCATACCAACACAATCCAAGTAATAGGCTAAGTGATTGTTTCAGGATCCAAACCGGATCTATTATTGGGACCAGTGATTTTGTCTTTGACCCAGACAATATTATCCTGGGACACATATATTTGCCTTTATTCATAAGTGATTGTTCTGTATCCTTGGCTGGTCCTATGCTTTGCTGCTTTATCCCCTTCTTTCTTTTTCTTTTCTTATTAATCTCATGGCTGATTTACGCTTTTCCTGTAGTCTCAGTGGGAACAAAGAGAATGAAGTATGTATGATTGTTGCCTTGGGAGACTGAATTTTGTTTTTAGGGCAGAGCTGAGGCAGGTGGCCTGGCTGCCTGCTTCATTGTTTTAAGGCTCATCCACGCTTGCTCTCCATGTCAGTGGGACTTATGGAGATACAATGCTTGTAGTTGTCTCAGAACTCTGTTAAATCCCTTGGCTGTAAAGAAGACCAAGTGACTGTGGGTTGCAAACAGCCAGGTAAATCTTGCCTCTGAAAAAAAATCAGCCACCATTAAGAGACAATAAAAACAGAGCTTTTCTCTGACTGGCCATGGGTACTTATGATTCAGTCTCCCTCTCTTTGGAGATTCCCATGTTTCTATGCAGTGATATTTGGGTGGTTACTGGAATGACTTGGATTTTGTCAGGAGGCTATTGCTATCTGCTTCCTCTAATAAGAGAGCAATTAAATGCAAAGCATAAATATATTATTGATTTCTATGGGAATTAGGTGCTTAACTTAGCAAAAAAGAGAAAAGCTATTTTGCAAACGATGATAGTGAGATTTTGCCTAAGAATATCAACACAAATTGTTTTCAACATGCAACACCAGCAACTGGGTTCTTTTATATTCCCTGCTGAAATACTGTGGGTTGCAAACGCACTATGTTTTCTTCCTTAATTGTGATAATTTATTTATTCTTGAAAACAAAAGGGGACAACTACTTATAGAAAGCAAATCTGATATTTTTAGAGACCACAAAGTAATCTTATATGTTAATCTGTAATACATTGTTTGGCAGTTATTTGTACTTCACTTAGTGGATTTTTTTTTTCTAATCCAAACATGCAGAATTAGGACATAAAGCTAGAGTTCTCAACTAAAAGGCAACTAATCTCCACTTCCACAATCTGTTCTGGAAGACAACATTACAAATAAAATATTCAACATGATATCATCATACAAACATTTTTTCTAGCTATCTTTCATTCTTAAAAATATGCATGCCAATCTAGATTATTGGATCTGAAATAGTCCTACTTAAAAGTGAATAAAACTGCATCAACAAAAGCACCATATACTACAAATGCCTGTCACTCCTGAAATTTCTAAATAAGCTCAAATCTTTTGAAGACATTTGCTTGTGCATTAAGATTGCTAACATCTATACAACTAAATTATGATACTCTATTTATGTGTTCTATTAACTTTTACTTGCCCTCTTTAAAAAAACACCCAAACAAGCCAAATTTGTGTTCTATTGTTACAAGTTGAAACTTAAACTTTTCTAAGAATCTAGTAAAATGAAAAAAAAATAACAAAATGGAAGGCCACTACTTGCAACTTCACAAATTATTAAATTCTAGAGGATTGGGAAAATAATATTAGGAAAAAAGATTGTCCTCCAAAGAAGAGAAACAAATAATTTGCTCCAAATTATTCCAAAGGTAGTTACCAACCACCAAAGATTGGGTGTCTGTTTAGTTTATTAGGAGTGATGTACAAAGATTAGCCAACATGACCCTTGTAATTTGCAGAATAAGTTTTGACACAGCTGCCAGTGTGTGATTTTCTAAAGTTTTGCAACTCAGATAAAGCAAGCTTACGTAATACCCCAAAATGAAATTGAGGGTGTATTGTTAGATTTTTCCCCCCCATAACAAACTAATGCAATTTTAGGCTGTTCACATATCCCATTAAGACAAAAATGAATGACTGGATTAGTGCATGGAAGGCCAAACTGCAGCTAATAAGGAGTCTTGTTGAATCTCCTGGATCATTCTGCCAAAATTTGTCAGCAAACCACCAAATAGATTTGTAAGATGCATATATTAAATTTCCAGTAGTTAAACAAAAGCTAAACTGAATAAATGCATTGAAACTTCCATCTCTTTTTTTTCTGTTGTCATACTTTACTGCCACATCTCCTGTAGTACTTAGTGGTTGAAAAAACAGTTAAGAAAAATAAAGGGTTGGTATTAGCCTCAAAACTATTATTCACCTTTGGTGAACCAAGGGTATTATTCACTACCAGGTACTAAAGTGCTCAGAAACCTGTTTGTTCTTGCAGTGACAAGAGTGCTGTGAAATGAGGTATGTGTATAATAATTAACAATTCTGACAAAGTAAGAAAGATCTACATAGGTAGCTGAATATACGTCTACCTTGAGAATTGAATAGAATGATAACTTTATTGTCACTTTGAATGTACATTAATCAGCATACATTAAAATGAAATTTCGTTGCATACAGCTCTTAAAGGTTGAGGTGATCAACCAGTGCTTTTTGAAATTCATGTGGATGTAAATCTTCATCTGGGACCAGAGTTATCCAAAAACATGCCTATATGGGTACAGCTAAGGTTTAAACTGAAGTATGGGGAAAACTGTAAGAATAAAATATTCTACAGTTAAAGGAAAATATTTGTAGCTCAGGGTTGATATGAGGGGTCCTCGGTGCTCTCTGAGCTTGATTGTTTTCTTGCAGACGTTTGATTAGTAACATTAGCAGTGCTAGTTTGCTATCATTACCTAGTAATGTAATGATGAAATGTCTGTAAGAAAACAAAACAACCGTGTGCAGCGAGCATCAGGGCCCCTGAAAAAATATTCAGCTGAAAATAAACTGGTCTGCCTTAGTGCTGAGTCACATTATCAATCAGCATAACTAAGCAGCTCGCAGACAAATTTCGCAAATTGTTGCAATTAAAGTGAACAAACAAATGTGATGTTAGCAATTTTGGGAGACCAATCTTGTTGCTCAGAAAATAAAAGCAAATGGGGGGGGGGGAGGCAAAAACAAAGCAAAATCAAAAACATTTCCACAACTTTTCTTGTTCCTTCAGAGTAGTCCATATATTCTTAATGTGATGGCAAAGAACAGAAAAATTGCAGCCTTAAAAATCTTTGGCTTTTGAATTTCAGCCAACTCTTTCACGAAAAGATCTGTAATCAAGAAATTTATTTAACTAACAGCTACTTGATATGTTCAGTAAAATAAACCTCTTTAACATTACTTACAGCATTTTGGATAGCTGGCCATCTTCTACAGGTAACATAACACTAAATTTTCTCCAGTGGGAGCATGTCAGACTAGGTCACTTTTGAGACCTTTTCAATTCTAGGACTCTATAAGGTAGATGTGTGTCTTTTTTCATTGCATGTATTTAGTATATTATGTAGAACTCAATGACACACATTTCTGTGAATTATTTTCCATTAGCAAAAAAGAGGTGGCTCCCACCCTCCTGGCAGGTTTTAACAGAAACCTAAAGATCAATTGCTATAGCAAACATTCTTTTTAATGTGAGGTCCTTGGTGCACTGATGATATTACCTAGTTTGGCAATAAAATGTCTGCAAAAAAAACCAAAAAAACAATCAAGCTCAGGGAGAACCAAGAACCCCTCAGTTCAATCCTGAGCTAAAAATATTCTCTTCCATTCTTTTTAATCTCTACAGTTTTTATGACTTTATGTGATCACTGGTGTGTGTGTGTGTGTGTGTGTGTGTGTGTGTGTTCGGTAATATTTATTATTCTTTTATTCGTCCTGGTTTAATTGATATTATTTGTTGTACTTCATTGTTGCACTGTAAACTGGCATAGGACCTGAGTACCTGAGAGATTGTTTATTTTTAACTATTTCTGCCTGCCCAATACATTTGGCAAAGTGGGTTGCCTCCCCGCCCCTTCTAATAAACACTGTCATCTCATGGGACAAAGGAAGTATGCCTTCTATGTTGCAATCCCTGCCGTCTGGAACAGTTTCCCTCCGGAGATATGGACAACACCCAAAGTACTTAAGAAGAAAAGCGCTTTAGTCTCAGGCTGGAGGTTGATGTGTTTGGGGGGCCCTCATGTGTTTATGGGGCCCCTGGTTTGATACGGTTTATTGTTTTAGGCCCAGCTACCTGTGGGGTTCAACTGTTTTATTGTTTTATATTTGTAAATAGCCTAGTTTATAAGAATAAGTGGCTGTTATAAAGCTCATTATCACAACCCATCATCAAGCTGCCATTGGCAGGCATGAGAGGAGTGTGAGGATATAAATTTTAAAATGAACAGTTAAATACGTTAGATACGCATACATAACGTATTCTGTTCATAGAAGAGATATATCACTATATGTTACTACTTGTCACTGAACCAATCTTTTTTGAGAGTGTGTGTGTTTAAGCTGTTTTCATCACATCACTAAAACAATCAATTGTATCGGATAATGGGCCCATTCTCCTTAAAAACAAAACATATACTTAGCAAAAACTTGAAATAAATATGTTACAGATCATTGGCTCATTAATAGAAAATACTTGCTAGCTTTGAAGATATATGGACTAAAACATTACATCATCTTACTCAGACTTAAGGGTCATTTTATCCTATTTTTCTATAAAATTTCATGATACTTGTATTTAAACAAAATATGAATGCATTGTGTAAGCCTCTCATTTAAACACAAATTAGTTAAACATATCAACTGCACTCTTTAAAATACTTGCTTCACGTTATGGGATTAAAAAATCTTACTGTATTAAGATCTTAAGATATATACGGAAGCAAAATAGAGTACCGTTTATCTGTATGTGTAAGTGAGTGATGACACTAATAAGGTTGCTCACATTAAGATTGTAAAGTGTTCTTTCATTTGAAGCACCCCTTATTTTGTAGCACTTTTCAAGTTGCAGAATCCATTTGACCATCCTGCTTTTTGAAATAAGATAACTCGTTGAGCTAAGACTATTTCAATTGGTACAATCGCCTCTCTCCACTAAATAACAAGTCAAGAGTATGTATAGGTGTAAAGTACAATCTGATGGTTGCAATCGGACTCTAGAAACAGGACACATGACTCCACCACCATTTAAATTCAAATGTCCCTTTCTCCAGTTCAGGCAAAACTGGTTGGGAACCCTTTTGATAACCCATTTAGAAAGCTTCCTCTTAAACATGTATGTTTCAATTTGGAGTTTGTATATAGGCATAGGGAAGATTATTCATAAAGTAAGATGATTATTTTATAATAATGTTTTACTTCAGGGGGCAGGATAAATAGCAATAATCACAGAGTTTCCAGTACTTCAGTGGCAGCAGGTGCAATTGTATAATAATAAGCCTTTCCTATCACTCTTTTTGAGTACTGTAAAACTTGGAAAACAAAATCTGAATGACTGCAACCATGGTGGAAAGTAGAAAAAAATTAGAACTGCAGGAACAAGAGTATTTTAAGGCTATGATTCTGCAAAAACAATGGCATAGATTATTTTCTAAAGAGAAAAGATTCCAGAAATAATGGGCACTTGAAGCAAATGAAATCTGGCATATTTTCCTCTCTTACTTGGGACACAAAGATAATTAAGAAAATACTATTACTGGCCCAGCTTCTGTGGGTGGAAGTAATTAAGCTTTCATAGATCTACATTAGACAAATGGAAGAATACCATTATAGGTATATTCTTAACAGCATCGAAAAAATAATTCAATAAAATATATCCGCTCATTCGTTTCTTATTCCATGGGATAAACGATCAAAAGCTGTCTGTATATAATACAAATATATGTTAGTTTGATGCATGATTGAATGAATTATAAAATCAATAATCTCTGGAAACGTTGGTGATCTGTAGGTCAATTTGTTTTATGATAAAAAGGATTTCCTTTGACCTTTTCCTCAACTTTGCACCCCTCCTAATGTCAGATATCTGTTGAGCACAAGACAGTGGCCATTCTATTTAGACATTCTGGATTTTACAATTTTATCACATTTTGAATAAACCAGTTCAGATGGAGATGCGATATAACAGCTGTGGTTCAACAGCCAGCAAATCCGAGGAAAAGCAGGACAAATTTCTGTGCTGGTCTCTAAGATGCCAAATAATGTTGGTTCCAACCTGATTAAGAACTGAAATCTCAAACCTATTTTTTTCCCAAACTTCTTTTAAACTTCCATAAAAAATATAAGAACTTTCACAAGGGAGTCTTGCAGGTATGTTCTGCGCAAGATGAACAAAATGTAAATTGAGTTTTACTGGTTGATCACTGGCTGATCTGCAGTTTATCAGTAGGAATCTTTTACTTCTAAATTAAGCTGCAGAAATTAAGAAGGCTTGGGGTAACCATGAGGGGATTTTTGTGGAACTGAGAGTTCAGTCTGGTTACCAAAAATAAATTCTTAGGCTCAGGATGTGTTAAAGAACACCCTGTTCTTTAACTGGTGCGTGTATGTCTTTGCGCTTGACTCTGGTGGGTGGGTCTTAGGGCTTTTGGTAAAAAAAATAAAGCAGATTCAAAAAGGCTCCTCTCCTTAGTTCTAAATGGCTTGTAAGCCACTTACCTGGCATTGAACATGAGGTCAGTACATGCCTAACATTCATTACATTTCTTCCTATAGCAGAAACTGATAGAAAATGTCTGAGATCAATGAAGATTTTTCTGCCTCTACGTGATTTTCCCAAGATAAATCAAGATAAATACCATTTGACTGAAGGCTTCTCGGAATAAAATTTGGAAGCTTCTATATAAAACAACTGTAACAGACTTCTCTGGGGAAGAACAGAATCCTTCCAATGAAAGGGACAACACATTTTTGCACAATACCAAGAGGCCATTGATTTGTTCCAAAGAGCCCCTATATTCCTGAAAACTTGGCTGACTGATTAGTTTTAGCATTATTTTATCAGTTTCACTGGAGCTCAAGGAGGTTTTACCTGTAGACGCTACAAGATTCACACAGTGAATTCCTTTTTTTCTAGTAGCCTGAAGTAAACCCGGTTAAATTTAACCTTAATTCCCAGGAAAACGGAACCCATCTGTAAGTTGTGTTGGTATACAGACCCCCTAGAAGTTACTGATCTGGTTTTAAGAACCACCTGGTTGTTAAACCAAGCTTAGCCCTTGCCAAATGAGATGCCTAATGAGTTGGGCTCTCCAATGTGGCAAACTGATGCTGGCAGAAGAAGACACAGAGAAGACCGGATGGGACAGAGGTCACACCACTGATGGGGGAAATATTAATCACTTCATCCTACCCTGAAGGCTCCCTGATTGAGTCTGCTGTGTACCTGCTCTGCTCCTCCAGGCTTCGGTTCTCAGCTGTTCGCCATTCCGGCATGGTGCTGGCACACAGCACCACCATGGAGACGATGACGAACAGGATGGAAATGCTGGCCAGGATTTGGGCGGCCACCGACGAGGTGGGCTCCTCGAAAGTTCTCCTCATCCTTTCCAGCCATTTCTTCTCGCCGGCGCCAGGTGGGGCCACAGCATCGTCGCTCCCCCGTCCCTTGGGCGGCTCGGGCTGGTCGCTGCTTTTGCTACTGCCGCTCCCGCCTCCGGAGGGCTCCGTCCGGATGTCTTCCGCCGAATAGAAGGTATAAGTATCGGACATGCGGTCGTCCAGCCGGCGCTGGCAGCAATAGTCCAGGTGGGATCCCTCCAGGCCCCAGTAGATCATCTCGTTGTAGAAGGAGAGTTCACACATGTGGGGCACGAAGCGCAGGTGGCCGTAGCGCACATAGAGCAGGATAAAGCCGAAGGCTTCGGAGTGCCGGTCGAAGAAGTACTCGTTCCGCTCGCGGTCGTAGTCGTCGCACACCTCGAGCACGTCTTGCTCCGACCGGCAGCCGTGCAGGCGGCTCACCCGCCTGAGGGGGAAGTCCTTCAGCACCTCCCGAGCGAAAGAGTAGCGGGTGCCCCCCACGTTCAACACCACCACCGGCGGGCCACCCCGGCCAAAGGTCATGGCTTGGGGGGGGGGGGGCAGAAGTAGAAGAGGGGCTCGAGGGAGGAAAACTGCCTTCAGCCTACGAGGAGCAGGGCCGGGAAGGGCGGGGTGCGGCTGTCCCGCCCGGCTTCTCTTCGGGCAGGCGGCCGCTCTGTGGGTTCTCTCGGTCCCTTCACACACACCCTTACCCCTTCCCGCCACCGCCACCCCTTTTCGCCGTCCACGAGGCGGGAACAGCGGCTCTGCTGTCCCGGCAAGGCGTCAAGCGCGCGGCGGTGCGCCTCCTCGAACAACCCAGAGTCTTGGCGACGCTGCTGGCTTCAGCGAGGGGTGGCGGCGGGCGCCTCGTTGCGCCCGGAGCACGCGGCTGCCGGAGTGCCCAGGGCAGCTTGTACAGAAGCGCTGCCGAAGCCGTCTCCTCCGCCGCCGCCTCCGAGCCAAACCCGGCTGGCCGCGGAGGGCATGGCTGGAGGAGCCGAGGGAAACTCCTGCGAAGTTGGATCGGTTTCTGGGCTCCTCCGCTGAGCGCAACCTTGCTTAGCGCCGCACGGCACCGGCTCTGACAGCGCCGCTCTCAGGCTGAGACGCCCGGCAGCTTTCGGAGCGGAGACGGAGGCGGTGGGCAAGAGACACGCCTCTTTCCTCGCTGCCTCCCTCCCGCCCTTCCTCCGTTTCCCAGCGCCGGAGTTGCCTCTCTCCGACTGTGCTGGGAGGGGAGTAGAAGCGCCTGAAAGATTTCCCTGGGCTTTTCACTCTTCATCAATCAAGCGCCTTGCTGACGGTCACCTTTTCTTCCGATCAGCGGATTCCCGGTCTTGCTCCGCAGAGTTTTCCTTCCTTTATGCCCTCCTCAACATTCTTTGGTCTCCCATTTGAGAATGTTTCATTCGCATTGATTAAAAAGTTCTGATTTCTTTCCCAGACCAGCATGTTAGCGAAAGAATTTGCAGGGCTGACTGAAAGGGGAAGAAAAGTTTGAATTGGTACACCCCCGCATTTCCCCCCTTATTATTTTATTTCGCCTGGTCTACCACATTTATATCAATTTAACTGATTATAAAGTCTTATCCTTCTGCATTGCGTGTGTGTGTGTGTGTGTGTGTGTGTGTGTGTGTGTGTGTGTGTGTATGTATGTATGTATGTATGTATGTATGTATGTATGTATGTATGTATGTATGTATGTATGTATGTATATGAATAATAGGAGGTGAAGTCTATCTGGAGATCAACTGCCTGGAGGAAACTGACTTGCAGTTGCTGTTGATTCTTTTAGAAGTGGTGCCTTGATTATGTGTAGAGCTTCTGGAGGGGAAAAATGGGAGGAAGGGAATAATAAATAAAATTCTTATTTTCTTGTAGTGCAGAGTTGTAGTGCAAAAAGCCCTTAGCAAATGTAGTCATTGCATTTATCTAACACATGCTTTACAAACTAGGGAAGCAGAAATATTTCTTCTTGTTTATTTAAAGTTTCTTGGAATCAGATGGCATATGTACCATGTGTGCTTCTATATAACCACTACTGATACGCATCCTTTGAAGCTCCTTATTATTATAAGATCCTTCCCTCTCCACATACATTTTAACATGCACCTGATGACATAACGAAGAGAAGCCTATTCAGTCCCCCTAAAAGTTATAGTAACTTAGTTGTCCCCTTTAAGTATTTTCTACTCTTGAAACATTTTTTTCTGTACTTTGGTTCTTAGGTTTTCTTGCTTTTTAATCTTAATACTTTTCATCATTTCCCCCTTTAATAGAAAGGAAACTACGTATATTTGTATTCCCCTTCAGCTAATTGAAACCATAGCCAATATTTACTATAACCGATTTCAGACACTCTTTGTGGGAAT
This sequence comes from Natrix helvetica, assembly GCF_964273705.1. Classification (NCBI taxonomy): domain Eukaryota; kingdom Metazoa; phylum Chordata; class Lepidosauria; order Squamata; family Natricidae; genus Natrix; species Natrix helvetica. The sequence goes on from NC_138552.1 coordinate 247,945,970, forward strand.
AAAAAGAGGAGGGGTTATGTTTAGAGATTGAACACAATAGTTTGTATGGAAAAAGGCCAGCTTCCAGTTTCTCCAAGAAAAGTTGAAAATGTTCCCAGTTATGAAACCTTGGAGAGCTGCGGGTCACAGTTACAAGAACTGAATTAAGAAACCTGAATGATGGAGAATGAGGCAGCTCCTTATAGTCAGTGACTTGATATCAGCTTTGAATTTAAGATATGTAACGATATCTGTCATTGATAATTGGCAAGTAAATGGCTTATCCCTGCAGTCAAATATTTTTTTTTCCACTTGAGGCATGTGACAAGGATCATTTTTATATTTAGTTTATTCACAACAAGTCAGAGCAGAATCCTCATGCCTTCGCACTTTAGCTTAAAATCCATTAGTCATTTCCATTTATAATTGGACTGATGCCCGTTTTCTCTTATGAACTATACAGTTCTGTTTAGCTGGTATGTCTATAACTGACACAAATATATTGGGAACAGATTTAAATGCAAAAATCTTCTTTATATGCATAATTAATCCAAATACACTCAAAGTATTGTAAGTATGCAAGAAACCTTTGAGTCTATTTGTATTGGTTGTGTTTATGCTATGATCCAACATTTGAGAAACTGCTCAGATACAAATACGGAGAAGAGTAGAAAGAAAAATAAAATATATCATTTCTTTTTCTTTTATTTTTAAGTAAGCTTTCAGGAATGATAGATGCATTCTAATGGAATTAAATGAGGCAAGGTTTCAAGAGCTTTCTATCAAATGACTAAAACAACGACCATTAGAATAATTTATTCAATTTGTGATGAAGACAGCATCTAATATTTTGCAAATTACTAATAATTACTGTTTTGTCTATGCATCCTAGGTTAGTCAGAGTTTTACTGGTTTTTTTAATGCCTGTCAAAGGATGCTGTTTATCAGATCATTTCACAGCATTGTGTTTTAGTCAAAAGTTATTCTCCAAGGCTGATCTGATGATGCTAAAAGCTGAAGACAGTTGAATCCCCCTCCTGCCCTACTAGAAAGCTTTCCATACTGTTAATCTATTACTGATCCCTAAAGAGGGGCCTCTCCTATCAGTTTGAAAACATGTAAATGCAAGTAGATAAATAAGTGCCACTTCGGTGGGCAGATTGCTGCGTTCCCTGCACCTTCGTCTTAGCTAGGAAACAGTCCCTTACAGCTGGACAGGGCTTTCTCTCCTGTCTTAGTCTACTGAAGCAAAATATTTTAACTGAATCCCTTCAAAATACACACATATCCTGTCCCTGCTCTCAAAATAGCCATGCAACATGCAGAGTCAGACAGAGTACACAGTGTCAGATCAAACCATATCCCTCTGAAAGAAATGTTTTGAGTAGTCAAAATTTCATGCTTTGTTGTATTATGTCCGCTAGAGGTCATAGCGAAAGTCATTTCATCTATTCCTTTAAGAGCACATTGATTTTCTGAGGAGATGGGAAAGGCCTACTACCCCCAAGGTTTTCAATTAATTTTATTCCCCCAAATCTCCATATTCCTTTTCCAGAAAACCTCCGTTTGCTCAATGCATTTGGGTCTAGATAATTTTTTTTTTAATAAAATGGCTTTTCAAGTAGTTTTACAGACCAGTGAATTGTGAGTTGGTATTTTACCTTGTATCTAGTTTCTTTTATTGCTAACATTAAACTGAACTCAGCAACAGCTGTAATGCCCTTATATTCTACCTGTTTTTAGGGAACAAAATGTCAATTATTGACAACATTTGATAGTTTTCCTCCCAGTTTTGGGGGAATGTTTATTAAAGTATTCTCCAATACTTTTGGGGGAATAGATCTTCAGTAAAGACTTTCCCATGTTTTTCTAGCCCAGTGCTTCTCAATTATTTTCTGTCATGCCCCCCCTAGGAAGAAGAAAACATTTCGCGCCCCCCCCCCCCGCGCGACTGTAAATAGTATAATTTGTCTATAAAATTGTTATAAGTACACCTCTGCATAACATAGCACACCGGTCTTTCCTCGTCTCCCACCGTAGTCACATGCTTTCTTTCCTCTTTCCCTCTTACTTGTCTATCCTTCCTTCCACCCTCCCTTCCTCCTTCCCTTCCTTCCTGCCTCCCTTCCAGTTCCCTCCTTCCTCTTTCCCCCTGCCTGCCTGCCTTCTTTCCTCTTTCCCTATCCTCCTATCCTTCCTTTCTCCCTCCCTCCTTCCCTGCCTCCCTTCCAGTTCCATTCTTCCCTCCTTCCTTCTGCCTCCTTCCTGCCTGCTTGCCTTCTTTCCTCTTTCCCTCTTGCTTGTCTATCCTTACTCCCTCCTCCCTTTCTTCCCTCCCTCCCTGCCAGCAGCTCCTCCAGCATCCCAGCTGGAAGCAGCAGCACAACAGTCGCCGTTACCAGGGGCGAAGGGGTGGCGGTGGCAAGATCGGGCGACCGCCGCCCCTTTGTCCCTTCCCCAATAGCGGCTGTTGCGCTTCCGCTTCCAGACAGAATGCTAGCGGTGGAGCTGCTGGCGGGGAGGCGAGCTACCTGCATAAAGATGCCGCCGAGGGCATGGCAGAATATATCCCGGCTTGAAGTGGCAGCGCTGGGGACTGCTCAGAGACTCATCAGAGCCGCGGGCTGGAGCTGTGCAAAAAGTCTGCTTGGGCTGGGGGGGGAGGGAGGGAAGCCTGGGACAGCCATGCTTCCCTCCCTCCCACCCCCGCCCGAGCAGGCTTCTTTCACAGCTCCAGCCCGCGGCTCCAATGAAAATCCACAGTCCGAAGTGCTGCCACTTCCAGGCGGGATATATTATGCCTCGCCCACGCCGCCGCCATTGCACCCAGATGGAAAGGGAGCCTTCGCGCCCCCCTTTACGGCGCCTCCCCACTATTTGAGAACCGCTGTTCTAGCCTAATATTCATTTCACCTTTTTTGAAACAAAATCGGTATTTTAAAAAAATTCTGTATATAAACAGGGATACTTGTTTATCCAATATAATTGTCTACACTCTAGTACTTTATTTTATACACACACCTAGTACTTCTTTTGGGGATAATAATAATAATAATAATAATAATAATAATAATAATAATAATAATAATAATAATAATAATAATAATAATAATAATATATTAAATTTCTAGACCGCCCCCTCTCCCCGGAGGGACTCGTGGCGGTGTACAGGAATAAATTTAAAAACATACAAACAATCATATACATAGCTAAAAATCAAATTAAACAACCCCTGTACGAATTTATAAAAATTAAAAACATTAAAAACAGACCCTAAAACCAATCCTAAAAATTTAGAAATAAAACTGAGGTGGGAAAGATGGAATTAGGCCAAGCCGGCTAGCTGGAATAGGTGGGTTTTAAGTTTCTGATGGAAGGAGCGGAGATCCGTAGTCATTCTAATGTTGGGGGGAAGGTCATTCCAGAGGGTCGGGCCCATCACAGAGAAGGCCCTTCCCCTAGGCGTCGCCCGCTGGCACAGCCTAGTGGATGGCACCCGGAGGAGTCCCTCTCTGTGTGAGCGAATCAGCCTTCGGGTGCATCTCAAGGGGAGCCCCATGTAGAGAGCGTTACAGTAGTCTAGCCGGGACGTCACAAGCGCATGAGTGACTGTGCGAAGGGCGCTCCGGTCCAATAGGGGACGCAATTGGCGCACCAGGCGAACCTGGTGGAACGCCCCCCTGGCCACGGCTGTCACATAGTCATCCATGGACAGCCGGGTATCCAGAAGGACGCCCAAATTGCGTACCCGATCCACAGGGGCCAGACGTTCGCCCCCAATGGCCAGTGATGGAGTAAGCTGGTTGAACCGGGGCGCCGGTAGCCACAGCCACTCAGTCTTGGACGGGTTGAGCTTGAGTCTGTTACTTCCCATCCAGATCCGTATGGCTTCCAGACACCGGGACATCACTTCGATAGCATCGTTGGGGTGGTTTGGGGTAGAGATGTACAGCTGGGTATCATCCGCGTACAGATGGTAATCTACCCCAAACCCACAAATGATCTCGGCCAGCGGCTTCATATATGTATTGAACAGGAGAGGCGAGAGGACCGACCCTTGTGGCACCCCACAAGAGAGCGGCCTCGAGGTCGACCTCTGCCCCCCTGCCAATACAAATTGCACTCGGCCAGAGAGGTAGGAGGAGAACCACCGCAAAATGGTGCCCCTCACCCCCAACCCCTCCAATCGATGCAATAGGATACCATGGTCGATGGTATCGAAAGCCGCCGAGAGGTCTAATAGGACCAGGATGGAGGAACAACCCCCATCTCTGGCCCTCCAGAGATCATCCACCAATGCGACCAATGCCGTCTCCGTGCTGTGGCCGGGCCGGAAACCGGACTGGCGCGGGTCCAGATAATCATTTTCCTCCAAGTGGCGCGGAAACTGTTGTGCCACCACACTCTCTACAACCTTCGCCAGAAAGCAAAGGTTGGAGACGGGACGGTAGTTGGCTAACAGAGCTGGGTCCAGGGGAGGCTTCTTGAGGAGGGGCCTCACCACCGCCTCTTATCTTATCCTTAGAGGGCAGCAATTGTTCTAGCATGTCTATCAGCCTGAATTCTTTCTTATGCATTCCTTGTCCAGAAGTTTCTACATTTTATCAGTTGCTGCTAAGATGCACAGTGTTTGTAATCCTAGTTTAGGCACTCTGATACTTTTCTCGTTCTAGTTATGTCATTTATAATACCTTTATTAGTTTGATGAGCCCTACGAGTGTTCGATATTTGATTCGTAAGTTGCATCAGGTCTGTTATTTTTCCAGCTCTTTTCATTAGCAACCTGATTACTCATCTTTTTTGTTGTTGTTAAGGTAATTGTCTGTCTTCTTTTTTATATTTTTAGTGGTTTAAATGTGCATTATTATCTCGTTCTGCCAGAACATCCATGATAATGATGATGACGACGACCCATCAGCCATGGTAACAAAGATCTGTGTATGAGGAGGAGAACCAGTATGAATACCTTGCTGTTCATGCCAGACCACAGGTTTTGGTGTTCATTTTCACATGTTCATATTCAAAATCTGAACGTCATTTCATCAAAGCAGTTTTAATTCAGGCAAATGCCCTAGGCAGGTGTGAAGCAAAGCCAGCAGCAGACAAAGTCCTTTTGCATTTATTATTGCATAAAGATCTTGCAGTTTTCTTTCTGTGGGTATAAACATGAAATCCTGGTAAGAAAATCAGCTGCTGAATCAGCATCAAAGGAAAAGTGAAGTTTACCTAACAAACATTAGTATAAAATAAAAGAGGTGGTGAAACCTGGGCTATCTTACCTTGGAGGCTAGCATGCCTCCCAGCATACTTCTCTCGGCTGATTGCCTATTTCTAAAGAAGTTTCAGCCTCAGTCCATTAAAGCTATGCTTGCAAGTCCTTTGAATAAAGTTAAACACAACAATGACATCAATCATAGACTTAACTGGAAATACTTCTTACATTATGTACGACCTCTTTTTTTAATGTTGTTTTTTTAAATCCAAAGTCCATAACCATATACTTTGAATTGGGAACCAATAGCAAACTTCTTAAGGGACACTGTGCTTCAGTGGCTCAGATGCTGAGCTTGTCGATCAGAAGGTCGGCAGTTCGGCGGATTGAATCCCTAGTGCCATGTAAGAGAGTGAGCTCCCGTTACTTGTCCCAGCTTCTGCCAACCCAGCAGTTCGAAAGCATGTAAAACTGCAAGTAGAAAAATAGGAACCACCTTTGGTGGGAAGGTAACAGCGTTCTGTGCACCTTCGGTGTTTAGTCATGCTGGACACATGACCACGGAGATATCTTCAGACAGCACTGGCTCTTCGGCTTTGAAACGGAGATGAGCACCACCCCCTAGAGTTGGGAACGACTAGCACATATGTGTAAGGGCAACCTTTACCTTTACCTTAATAGTAAACTTCTTATAAGGGTGCCCTGCCTGACTGGTCTGTCATCAAATGGCAAGCTGACTCTGATCTATCTTTTCTTTCTAATTATGAATGTTCCATGCACCTAAAGCAATGTTTCTCAACCTTGATGGTTTTAAGATGCATGGACATCAACTCCCAGAATTCAAAAATGGGAGCAGCATTACCTGGGAACAAGAGATATGAAAAGATTGCATACAGATATGATTTGATTTCTCAAGAAGTAGAGAATAAGCAACTCATGACAAGCACTAATTTATAGCTGTATTTAAATAACGATCAGGCACACTGAGTCAAATTTGTACAGCATAGTACCTTTTAAAATATATTTTACATCCAGGAATCCAAAGATAGAATCGTGGAGTTGGAAATGACTTAAGAGGTCATCAAGCCAACCCTCCTGCACACTGCATGATTCAGTATACCATCCCTGATAGCCTTACCTTCTGGAGCAAAGAAGAATAAGTCTAAACCTTCTACAATGACACTGTCCTTCAGGTATTTGAAGACAATTATGAAGTTACTTTTGATAAGATGGGTGGCTATGTAAATCAGATGCTACCTGTGTTTTCCCAAAAATACGATCTACTCAGAAAGTAAGTTTTAGCTTGATTTTTAAACGTAGCCCAATATAAGCCCTAACCCGCCCCCCAAATAAACCCTAATTAGGACCCCACCCACCCCAGGGTACACAGGTAAAACTTAAGCTAGAATGAGGATGGGGGATGGAGCAGCCCTACTACTTACCTTCGGAGAGTTGTAGTCAGGCCTCGCACACTTCGGCCCATTTCTTTTCCTGCAGCTGGCAAGGCTTTCCTCAAGGCCTCTGTAGCCAATAACAGAGCTCTAGATTGATCTGGAGCTATTATTGACTGCAGAGGCCTTCAGGAAAGCCTTGCTGGAGGAAGAAGTTCCTGAAGGCTCCTGATAGTGAAAAAAAAAGTCAGGGGCAACGTACACAAGTGAGGTGAGTCAGTGGACGACATTCCCCCCTGAAAATAAGACCTGTTGCCTTTTTTGGTGGAAAAAAATATGAGACAGGTTCTTATTTTCAGGGAAACATGGAATTAGAAACCTCTCCTAACTTTGTGTCATCTGCAACTTTGGTAAGCATTCCTTCAACTTTCTACTCTATATCATTGATAAAAATATTGAACAGTAATCTGGTCCAGGACAGAGCACCCCACTTAAAATGTTTCTCCAAGTAGATTTTACACCACTTATAACCAGGGGTGAAATACTCTGAAGTCTGCTACCGGTTTGCTGTGCAGGCACATGCACAACACAGATGCTAAGGATTTCCTGCTTTCTAGTGAATATAAATCGTGCGGCACAGCTGATTGTTGAACAGCTGATCGTTGGAACTTTTTAAAAACCATTTTTTAACCATCAATTCAGGTAAATCGGTAGTTTAAAAATGCTAAAAAAAGGTTTAAAAAAGTTATGACGATCAGCTGTGCGCCAATCAGCTGTGCTGCACAATCGTCAAAACTTTATTTTTACTTTTAAAGCATTTTTCTACTACTGGTTCTCCAGAACTGGTAGCTTAAAAATGCTTTAAAAAAAAGTTCCAACGATCAGCTGTGCCATGTGATTTCTAGCAAATATAAATCACACAGCACAGATGACTACTGGTTCAGATGAACCGGTAGCATTTTTCAACTACGACTTCAGGCAAACCGGCCCGAACTGGTACAATTTCACCCCTGCTTATAACTACCCTTTGAGTATCATCCTTGAGGCAATTGTGAAATTGTCCAATCTATATTTTACTATTGTCTTAATAAGGATTCCATGAGAGACTTTGTCAAAAGCTTTGATAAAGCAAAGGTTTTATATTATTTACAGGGTAGTTATTATGTGTAGGTAATCTACAGTTAAATTTCAGGTGTCTATGGAGGTTCTCAGTCATCCAGGTCATAGTTATCCCAAAGGTACTTTTTCAAGAGGCAACTGGGCTTTCTTGTCCAGTTGTCTCTTGAAAAAGCACCTCTGGGACATCTGAGACTGGTGAAAATATAATAATTCAAATCCTAAGCAAGGGTCTAAGAATTATTATCATTTAAATGCATATACCATCTTTAAAAAACCTCTGAATATTTGAAACCTAAGCATAAAGAATTAGATGTGAAAGGCAGGTTTAGGAAACAAGGTTCTGAATTACCTACAGAATGGCATCAAGAAGACACGCAAGACAGTTCTGTATGTGTGAGCCTTTCAGAAAATGGAAATAGTACAAATGATGCTTTCTACCCCAAAAAAAGATAGCAATAGCAATTGAACCTAGACTTACACAGCACTTCATAGGGCTTTATAGCACTCTTTAAGCAGTTTACAGTGTCAGCATATTGCCACCAATAATCTGGGTTCTCATTTTACTGACTTTGGAAGGATTAGTCAATCTTGAGTCAGGATCAAACTCCTGGCTGTGGACAGAGTTTGCCTACAATACTGCATTCTAACCAGTCACCGCAGCTCACAAGAGAGGATATTGTATCTCTTAAATGATGGGGAGAGGAATTATACGGGAGAAGACATTTCTTGAAAAATAAAAGAAGTTGATTAAAGGGACTGAACTGCATGAGGATGTTACTCACTTTTTCCTCTGTTTGTAAACGTAGTTTGAATTTGTGAAGGCATCTGGGTGCTTGGCTGGATTTCAGCACATTCAATTCTTCCATTTTCATGCAAACATCCTTTTGCCAAAATCAATTCACTGTATTACATTTTTGGCTTCTTTTGATCTCTTTTTTAGCCAATCCCCACAAACACCTTTTTACAGTTCAGCTCTCATTCCAGAAAAACTGAAATATTTCGATTCAAGCCAGAAATGGATTTTAAACCTCTTTTTGGCGAGAACTTTGAAGCTTTTTGGCAGCATTCCCCCTTCTTCCCTGCCCCACAGCCAACCCTTTAATGTCTACAGTCAACAAGTGAGAATGTTCAGGGCAGGAACTCTTAGAAAATATCCATCATATCTCTGAATGGCTCATCTGCATCCATTCAAGGCAGCCTGGCCTCTGTAGAGATTTACCTAAGTTGTTTCCATTTACATGATGTTCCATATTAATAAAATTACTACAAAGAAACACTATTAATACTAGAAATTCCCTGCAAGGGAATCTATAACACACAATAGGATTCCCTCTTAAACTGTGCCGCCTGCAGTATGATCTAAGCACAGTATACAAAATTGTCTGTTACAACATCTTACCTGTCAATAACTTCTTCAGTTTCAACCTCAATAATACATGGGTAAACAATAGATACAAATGCAAAGTAAACTGTTCCAAACTCGATTGCAGAAAATACGACTTCAGCAACAGAGTGGTCAATGCCTGGAATGCTCTACCTGACTCTATTGTTACCGTATTTTTCAGACTATAGGACGCACCATGGCTTTGAAGAGGCAAATTTTAAAAAGTAGGTAGGTAGATAGAGGGAGACAAAGAGAGAGAAATACAGTAGGTAGGGAGTGAGAGAGAGTAGTTAGATAGGTAGGTAGATAAAGAATAATGAATAGTCTTAGAGGGGCTTGCAGAGTGCTCCTGGAGGATGGTGGGGGGGCAAAAACGAGCAAAAAATGGCTCATTTTTCACAAAAAAGGGCCCGTTTTCTGTCATAACCTTCTGGAGGCTTATAGAGTGCTGCTGGGGGGCGGGCAAAAAGTGGGCCATTTTCTGCTCATTTCTGCCCTCCCCAGCTCCCAGGAGCTCTCTGAAAGCCTCCATAAGGGTATGCATGGCCATTTTGGTAAGGGGGCGGGGCTTCGGGAGGCAAAAAATGCTGTGTTTGGTGTATAAGACGCACCCAGATTTTCAGCCTCTTTTTTAAGGAAAAAAGGTGCGTCTTATACTGTGAAAAATATGGTACATCGTCTAATCCTCACAGCTTAAAACTGTCTACTGTGGAACTCACCCCATTCCTAAGAGGTCCGTAAAGGGGGCATGCATAAATGCACCAGCGTGTCTAACTTCGCTGTCCTACTGTCCCCATTTATTTGTATTCATTTCTTTCATTCATGTCCAAAATTATGTGCTACCACGTCCTACCTGTAAATGACTACTTCAGCTTCAACCGCAATAATACAGGAGCACACAATAGATAAAAACAAGGTAAACCACACCAAACTCAGTTGCAGGAAATATGACTTCAGCAACAGAGTGGTCAATGCCTGGAATGCACTACCTGACTCTGTTGTTACATCATCAAACCCCCATAACTTTAACCTTAACTTATCTATTGTGAACCTCACATCATTCCTAAGAGGTCAGTAGGGGCGTGCATAAGCACGCCGGTGTGCTTAACATCCCTGTTCAACTGTCCCCGTTTATTTGTACCCATTTCCTGTGCTCTTATTCATGTTTATTCTTATTCCTGTTATCTTGTACATGAGTGACAAACTAAATAAATAAATAAATTTCATCTGGGAAGTGAATCAACAAGTTCACAGGGCATATCAAATGGTTAGAATATCTGAAACCATCAAATTGCAGCATTTGGTAGAATTTATTTACTTATTGAAACATTATTTATGTATTTAACCAAATAAGTAGATAAAGTATTCTCCCCCCTCCCCCCAAATAATTGATGGGGTGAAAATGTTAATTAACTGAGAAGAACTAAGAATTGTGTGAGTAGGCTTAGTCTCTGTAATGGTTGGTGCTTGTTTCATTTTGCAATTTAGTGTTGAGTGAGGGAGGTTGGAAAGAGGAAAGAATAATTGGGGCTGGAGCTGAAGGTGATAGGTTGCACTATAAAAGGGAACTTACATTCTTGAAGAATTGGGGAAGAGGAGATAATTAAGGGATCAGTGAAAAATGAAAGGATTGACCTGCAGTAGGGCTGAAAAGCTAGGATAACTTGGTAAATAAAATGCTATCTGCAACACTACCTGCAAAGTGCACTTAACCATAGTTTCAACTGGAAAACGGTGACCATCCTAGACTAAGCCAAATCCAAAAATGCTAGAGAATTTCCGGAAGCCTGGCACTCTGAAAAATTAGTCATCAACAGACACATAGACATAAACATACTGTACTATGCAAAAGAGACAGTCAACAAGCCAAAAAGGCTTGTTGGGACCAAAATGATAAGTATTATTATTATTACTAAATTTATATGTGTTATGCAAGCTAAGGTACAATTACACAAATATAACTTAAATTAATATAAAATGTCTTTTTAAACCTTGAACTTCATTCCCTCTATGGACGTCCATTTTTTTTCTTTTTTCTGATATTGCTATTTGGAGGAAACTAGTAGTTGCACAGACTTTAGAACTTTATTTGCTTGTAGATATTTCATTACTTGACTAGTTAACATCACCTCGGTGAGTGAATTTGGGGTTTGCTCCCTGTTTATATATAGTAGCTTGCCTTGCTAATGTTGGTGGAAGCTTGCTTTTCTTGATTAGAGCACTGCTTTCTGTTTGACTGTTTGTCTGTTGTTAATCCCTGTTTATCTGGATATTGGCTGCTGGAAATGATGAGAGGTTTTTGTATTTTTATTTCCTTCTTGGCTTTTTTTATTATCTCTGTTGATCAGTATGTAAATGTGCCTTATTTTTATTCATGGCTGATGTGCATAGACAGAGACTTGGTTTGTGTGTGCATGTATATATATCTTTCTAATTCTCTTCTTTCAGGAATTTTCTGAAACTTGATGGAAATTTTCTTTGGGAAGAGGTAAACATTGAATAGCCTCTTTAAAAAATTAAAATACTTGGATCCTATATGCCGGAGGTCTCCAAACCTGGCCACTTTAAGACTTATGGACTTCAACTCCCAGAATTCCTCTGCCAGCTTTGCTTTGCTGGCTGAGGAATTCTGGGAGTTGAAGTCCACAAGTCTTAAAGTGGCCAAGTTTGGAGACCCTTGCAATATGCCTTCAGGAGAATCTTTTATCATAAATACATTATGTAATTCTCTTCTTTCAACTTTATTATGGAGCCGGTTTGGTCTAATAGTTATGGCATCAGGCTAGAATCCAGGAGACTGAGAGTTCTATTCCCTTCTTAGGCATGAAAACCAATCAGTTACTTTCAGCCCAATTCATCTGACAGGGTTGTTGTAGGGAAAATAGGAGGAAAGAGTATGTTTTCTGCCTTCAATTATTTATATAAAAGTAATAAAAGTGGGATTTAAAAAATCTAATAATAAAAAATTGAATATTAAGCTCTTCTTCACGTTTTTTCCTGGGCAAAGAGACACACATTTTGCATGCATATACCCCAATTTCGGTTCTTGACATTTCCATGTAGGATAGAAATCCTGCTAATCCATTTGTGTTCCACAGGGGGAAATCTGTCCTGTCTTCAAGATTTGATTGTTTCTCAAGCCTCATGCATGGAACTGCATATCAACAGACTTAGCAGAGTCTAGTGTTGACATAGAAAGAAAGATTGAAGGAATCTCTCCCTCATTTGTTAGATTGCTTCCTTTCTCTTTGCATAGAGAATGGTGCATTGCCGATAGTCTTACTGAACAATTAATGAGGAGGAATTGGATAGTGATGTGTATTTCTTTCCTTCAGGTCAGAAGTGCCAAACCTATGTCGTCATGATGGCATCATGTGGCGTATCGGGACTTTTTTTCCCTTCACTAAACTGGGTGTGGGTGTGGCCAGTGCATGACACATCTGGCCTGTGGGCTGGGAGTTTGATACCCCTGCTTTAGATGCATGTAACCTTAACTTTATATTATACTTGGGTCGCACTTTGTTTTGCCTTGTCCTCTGTGGAATTTCTATGTAAAGTAGGATAATCTTTCTCTTCCCCTCTCATCATTCCCCAAACCATGAAAAACAGATACTCCTTAACTTTGTGATGATGTCATCACTACTAGATGTAAACAATTATTTCTAAACCTCTGTTCTCATTTTGGCAAAACTAGTAAAATGCATTCCAAGCACCAGATTTTGAACTCCAGTAAGATGAGACTATATAAAAAAAAAGAATGCGAGTGATGGTGATTTAAAGTATATATAATTCAAATAGGATAGAAGTTCGATACAGACCTATAGGGGACCTATATTTGCTGGTTGTGCAGGAGTCCTCCCACTGCCTTCTCTTTGAAGTTCCCTGAATGCCAAAAGGCATAAGGTCCTATTTTGACATTGTATCCTTTAATATCCTTCAATATTTTTTATTATCATCCTAGCTTATATTTTTTTAGTATTCCTGAATATTCTTCGATTGCTGTTTCATTATATTATTCTGTTATTTTCTTATAATGCTGTGGAAGGCAGCCTTAAACACTCACATTGTGTGGTCATTGCCCCTGAATCGAAAAGAGCTTGTAACCTACCCCTGCTGGGCAGTAGCACCTACCTCTGAGCACATAAGAGCAATAGAGGAAACCCAACCTCTTCATTCACTGGGAGATAATTGCATGCTCTGCATTAAAATAAAGGCAACTTTATTCTCTATAGGTACATCTGTTGAAGAGCATCTACAAGTGGCATAGAAATCGCTCTATTGATTAAATGATTACAAGTGTTCCAGACATGGAATGGGACTTTATGAGAGAGACTCTAGGGATACTTTGGGTAGAATTCACTGACTGACTTTGTCTCGGCCTTGGACTGTTCCCCATCATTGCTCCAGATAATATTAAGTCAGACAAAGTAGTGAAATGCAATCCCAGTCAGTGAATCAGAGAAGAGCCAAAGCTTTCCTTAAATGGCAAGGAAGAAAGCAAAAAGAAGAGAAGCAATTGGGGGAAGGTGTCTTTCTACTAATAAAAGGATATGAAGAACTATAGGCAGTTACATACTTAAAGTTAAACAAAATTAATGTATTTAACAGAGAGCCTCTGTCTAGTTTATAAAGAATTAATAGGTAAGACATGGAACAAAAGGTTTCCCCCTCTCTCATTTTTACTCTAGTGCAGTTGTCCCCAGCCAGCATTGTAGCATTTGAAATCCACACAGATATTAGTTGCTGAGGATGAGGAATACTGGTCTATGGGCAAACCTTTGGTTGCTAGCATGCAAGGTGAATATTTTTGAAATATTTATTAATTTGCAATACATTTTCATTTTTTTGTGGAGGTAGGACGTTCAACAGAATCAGCATCCAGAGCAAAGTTACTCTTCCTATAAAAGTCAAATGAATATTTATTGGACAAGAATATGCACATTGTCTCCTAATCCAGATAGAATTCACTGTTTCTAACAGAGAAGTAGAGCTGCTTCTGATCTCTAAATGACTGCTCCCATTTATATAAATGCAAGACACTCCTGAACAACAGCATTTCCAGTTTCTAGTCCCCTAAAAACGAGATCAAAGCTGATCTGTAATTGTATTCATGTTTGCTAACCCTGAAATTCTGAGAAGCCCATGTACTAAATAGTGATTTTCCTCTTGGGGATCAATAGCAAAGTTCCTGATCTTACACTAGTTCACATCCTGGAGCAAAAAAAAGCTCCAAAGCCACCATTAACACAAAACATCACACACACACGCACACACACGCACAGACACAAACAATTGCAGCCATTCCTAGTGTGCCTCCTATTTATGGTTCCAGAACAAATTGCATTTATTTCATCATTTGCAAAATCATCATTGTTTTCTGAGCCTATGCTATTAAAAGGGGGGATGCAAAGCAACTATTTTCTGCTACATTTAAAAGTTTACTAAAAGGATAAAATGTCAGCAATTTTGCAAATTCAGTTGATGTTTTTCTTAGAAGTGGTAATGTGTTACATATTGCTGGAGTGGAAGAGATATCTAAACAAGGCTAACGTCCAGGAACAGGATGCCAAAGATTGTCTGTAAGAGGATAGTGATAGACTGTTACTAGTATAAAAAACAACATTATTCCATATCCTATTCTATACAAAATGGGGGAGGAAAAACTATTTAGCATCTCCCCAACCATTCTTGAACAGTCCCCAAGGGGGGGAAAAATCCGGAACCTTTGAACACCAATTCTTCCCTGTCAAAGAGAAAAAGGAAATAAAATTCTTCTCAATTTTACCTCTTTTTGCAAGAACAATTGCAAGCACCTGAAAATGGGCAAAACAGTCCAGGTTGATTTTATTTTGAAGAGAGGAGCAGCACAGTGGTATTTTGTCTGGCTTCGCGGAATCTATTTCTCTATCTCCACATTCCCTGCAAAAGGACTTGTGGATCCACCATGTTACATTTTCCCTTAGAGGATTGGTGAGTAGAAAACTATGGCAGTTGAAATCTGTGAAGTGGGAAAAGCAAGAGCTGGGGCTAATGGGAAAACATACCCACAAGTCCTGAAGAATTCCATTGATCATCCACCCACCCACCCACCCACCCACCCCATCCATCCTATAATTCAGGCTACACTACAGCTGAGCCAGAAATAAATTGGGCTGGTTAATAAACACAGAAAATGTCACGATATCACAGATCACCAAAGCTGATTCTTAAGCAGTGAAAGACCCCTTTTGGATTTTCTGAAACAATTGTTGGGAATAAAACATTATTTCATGCTGCTGTGCAGTACAAGAAGCTAAATGGCATTCATCAAGAGCTAGCTTCTGTAATTGGCTCCCTGGATGCAAATGACTCACTGTAGAATAGTATTTTCTATCTCCATATTCCAGAGATTATCTCATACAATTAATGGATGATATCCCAATTTGAAATTGAGGTGGGGGATAGTGGCTGATTAAAGATCATTCAAGCAAGCACCAAGGGTTAATTTTATTGACAACTCCAGATCACATGTCTAGACTCTAGACCCGGGCTGTCAAACTTGTGGGCTGTGGGCCAGATGCATCATGCACTGGCCACAGCCACACCTAGTTTAGTAAAGGGGGAAAAAGTCTCAATACATCATGTGACACCACTCTGATGATATGAGTTTGACACCCCTGCTCCTTTAAAAATGCTGAAGTTAGACTGCCACTACTTTCTTGAGTCTCTTTCCACAAAACATGTTTGACTAACTGTAGCGGTAATTGGGCAACAATTATTCAGAGATATGTAGGAGTTTTCCCCAGATATACAAAGATATGTTGATAATCTGGATTTCCCCATTCTTCTTTGAATAGTCCCTGCACACCAGCTCCTCCCCATTTCCTTTCCAGGTGTCTCATTAGCTCCCCCTCCCATCTCCTTGCTACTCCAGTTCTAATATTCTTTCATATATTTACTAGTTTGAACTTTTGAAATTAATTTTAATGTGATATAGACATTGGACAATTTAAGCATAACTTTAAAAATCAATCAACTTTAACGAGTTTGTGTATTATATGAAAGTTTTTGAAACAGAATCTCCTTATAATTAATTCTGTAGCAAACACTTCTTCCTGCCTTTTGCTTGAAATATTTCTTATTCATTGAATTTAAAGGTTAATGAGAAATCTGTTCATTAATCTTATTTTTTCATAATATAGTAACTGAAATTATATCTAAATATTTCATTAATTTTCTTACATTTTTATTTAAATGACATATGGAGGAGAATATTAACACATAAAAATAAATATATCATTTGCACAGATGAACAGCTAACAGATGCCCCTATTACTAAGAAATCTCAATTTCCTTCAATGGTAGATCCTCTCTTAATTCAATACAACCAGATTTCATTCAGCCATGTTAAATTGATTTAAAAGATTTCCATTCTCTCTAATTATCAGAGCTAAGAAGATGCCCAGAAGACCATGTAGAAATGTAGTTAAACAGATAATTAAGTGAAAACTGCAACAATAAGTCAATAATACAATCTATTAAAACCCAGGAAATAAAAATGCCTTCTATGCTGCTAGTTAGATAACAAAATGCCGATAACTTCATGGCCTGAAAGAGAAGTAATGTTACTACTGAGAAGGCCCTAATTTTAGTACCATCTCTGTATTTTGGAAAGTGGTGAAGGCCTCAAACAGACACTTGATCAAAACTTCTGTAGGAAGTTATCACCCAGCCCTCTCCCAGAAAAATGAAATATCCTAGGAATATTGAAAAGGCAGAATATTATATTTTCCTGGATGTGAAAAAGGGAGAAACACATTTTAAACACAAAGTAAATTCCTGCAGCTTCCGGCCCATCCCCACTTTGTCAATGGGCCATTAAGAAGGCCAAGCTATCCACTTTACATAATAAAGAGTTCTCCTCTTCAACTCCAGAGTGATGGGATTAAGGCAGGATAATAAGCCTTTACTCAACTGACCACATGGCATCTGAACTCAAACCTGGATTCAAAACTCAGCCTAGAGGGTTGCCCTTGCACGGGCCCATGGGAGTCTGGCAACCAATCAGAATACATTTCTTACACAGGAACAGGAAACAGATAGGTGGGGCAGAACAGATTATAAAAAGCCCTGCAAGGCTCTTCTCTTTCTCCTCTTCTCTTCCCTTCTCTTCTCTTCTCTTCCCTTCTCTTCTTCTCCACCAACATTGAAGCATGTGATCATCTTTTCTGTTCAGGACTCAAGCCATGCGGTCCTGTCCGCCATTAAAACCATCTTTCCAAGCAGCCTCCATATCTCCAGTGTCTTTTTCCCCACTTGGAGCAGAACCCAGAAGGACATTTCTTCCAACACTTCAAAAGGAAGGTTTTTGGCTTTTTTCTTTAAATAATCTCTAGTATTAAGTAAGAAAGAGATTGGAGGTTTGGGGCAGGCAATGAGATAATGAAAAAGAACACTCTATGGAATATGAAATCAACAAATTAGGTTAATTAATATGGAATCTACACTAGAGTCCCCTATATTTCAGAATCATGACTCTCACTCTCTCTCTCTCTCTCTCTCTCTCTCTCTCTCTCTCTCTCTCTCTCTCTCTCTCTCACTCTCTCTCTCACACACACACACACACACACACACACAAACATTTTTTATGTGCATTAAGCCTTTTTTGAACAAGTAAATAGTATTCCCAAGTATTCCGAACATTGTTACAATTAGGTATTTTTGTATTTGGCCAGAGATCACTTATACTGTTTATTGTTCAGAGTGCAGTAGGAAAGAGGTTGCTCTAAAATAGGCATTGCTGACATATAACTTTCTTTAAAACAAACAAACAAACCCAAACAATATTTGCTAAGACATGTTTGCCTGAAAAACTAAGGAATGGATCTTCCCTTTTCTGCACTTGATGACTCCTTTTCTATTGTTATGTCCTTCTTCTACTCAAACCATATTGAATCAGTACAGGAAGATGATCTCTTTTTATATTGCAACTTTTTTCAACTTCTAAATTGTCCCAGTCCCCTTTAGAAATTTGTAATTTTCCTTATTATAGTTGTTGCACACTCAGTCAGATATTTAGACAGGATTTGATAGTTTTATAGTCTTTTTTTGTTGCATAATCACCCAGATGTTTAGACTAGATTTGTCATTTTAATCCACCTATCAAGTCCTTCACAAAGACCTGGTACAGGGAGATGTTGCTTTAAGGCAGGGGTGTCCAAACTGGGGAACTTTTAAGACTTGTGGACTTCAAGCATGGCTGGCTGGGGAATTCTGGGAGTTGAAGTCCACAAGACTTAAAGTTCCCAAGTTTGGACACCCCTGCTTTAAGGTTTAAATGCACTGTCTTAGTATGTAAACTGTTTCAAGTTGATCTGCCTTTTGCAATTGACTAATGATTTTGTTTCAGTTTTCCAATGGTGTTCAAGTGGTGTCTTTAGCTTTTTCATTTTCTATTATTTTATCAATTTTGTGGTCTCGCCTTTTGTTTGCAAGCAAATGCAAAGTATTGCAAGTATTTTTTTACAATCTTCCAATGTATCATTGTTGCTATTTTGTCATGCCAATGCTTAGTCAGTTTTTGCAATCTTTTTGCAGATGCTAACTAGTCTATTGTTTCTTCCGCTTCTTTGCAGATGTGGCATTTGCTGTTTGTTATTCTCAATTTTGAGTTGTATGAATTTTTTAAGAATGTTGTTCTTAAGACTTGGTCTTGTGCAGTCAGAATTAGTCTCTGTGTCTTTCCTCAATTTTCCTGCTCTCAGCCATTGCCCTGTCTTGTTCTCTGCTTTGCTTATTATTATTATTATGTTCATTGCATAGTCAGCCAGATGTTTATAACAGGATTTGGCATCCAATATTATGTGTCTCTCAACCATAGGTGGTATTCAGCAGGTTCTTACTGGTCCAGTTGAACCCATAGTGGCGGCTGCTGGAGGGTCTGCCCACCTGCCCCAATGTAATGTACGACCTTCTGTGCATTCGCTCACATTTGCGAACCAGTAGCAAAGGTAAATGAATCCCACCACTGCTCTCAATGCATATGTCTTACCTGGCAAAAGCTCTCCCACTCTTCCAAAGAAAAGATAACATTGTGCTTAGGAAACTCTGTTCCAAATAAAGTATTTCCATCTAAAATAAAGTGAAAAGGTACACTCATTGTACTTGCATTTTGCTTATGAACCTTTCATTTTTGAGACAACTTCATTTAGTTTTACCATATTTCTTAGTTCAACAACCAGTTTCAGTGAGTTACTTGCCTCAGTGAAATAATTATTCAGTTAAATCGACCAATCATTCAAATCAATTTAGCACTGGTTCATCAAGGTGTAATCTACCTAAACATAAAATACAGATTTCACATTGGTATACTTCCATTATACCATTTTTGTCCATACATGTGTACATATATTTCTTTTATACATGATACCAATGTGGAAATGTTGCAAATATGATAATTGATATAGCATTTGTTAAAAAAACACTGTTCAATAAAAATTAAAAATATTTTTTAAAATATAGGTTTTAATAATAGAAAATCATATCCTATTCACCAGGACAAAAACTGATCATTAAGACCTCAAAGCAGGACATGAAGGGATGTCTTTCAATTATAGTCTCCTGCTATGAAATTTGTACCACCATGCATCTTATTTTAGGTGTTTTGTGAAGCAATTTTTTTGATATAGCATTTCTTTACTTTTTTGGATATTTTTTTACTTTACAAGTTGTCAACTTAAGTGTTATAGATGGTTATTCTTTACTTTATTATTAATATTCTCATAATAATAATTTCCAAACCATCTCTGGATTTGTTTTGTAGCAGCTATGTAGTATACACATTTTAATGCATACTGTATAGCGAACAGCATCTGGGGAGTTTCGTACAATTGGTTTATTATCTGAAAGCAAACATTATCTCATGTTTGAACAACTGCTGGAAATAACATTAAATCTGAAAAATGGGTACATTTTAAGCAATCAGAATTGATTAATGACTATTTAAATCTATGCATTATGTGATGTTGAAATCATTCCATTGGTTGAGGTCAACAGGATTGAAAACATGTCTGAGGAAGAAAATGATTTCTAGATTTTAATACATGAATGAAGGCATATTATTTTTAAAAAAATGTTCATTTTGAACAGAAATAGACATTTATACTAGATTCAATTTGATTAAAAAGTTTTCTCAGCATAACCTCATAGAGTAGTTGGGAGGATAAAATAGGGCAGGTAGAAATTTGCATACTTTTTCTGTACCTTGAGCTCTCCAAAACAAAAGTGAAATATCTAAAAACAAAGTCTTCTCCTCCCCTTTTGTTTTTCCTTGAGCATTCTGAATGAGAGGTACTTTAAGCATATCACTGACAACCAATTACAGGCATATATTTTTTCTTTTAACTTCAGAAACAGCCAATGCTTAATTTTGCCACAAACAAGTAAGCCACTCTTAGGGTCTTGCATTAGGAATGAGTTCTAAATATATTGGAGATCTATGCAAAGATTTATTATAATTGGCCCTGTTTCAAGAGTCTTTCACAAAACTCCACTGCTAAAATGCTGAATGTTTATCTGACAAGGATGTACTATTTCCATTACACTAATTAGGAAGTAATTGTAATCTCAGTCTCATTAAAAAAAACAACCAGCTGAACTCTGTAGATCTTTGAAAAACACCGATAATGTATTTTCTGAATTCAGCTGGTTGAATATAACTTCTCACTTTAAATATGAACTGAAGAAGACATGTAGTGAGGCATTACAAAGACTCATTAATTCTAGCTTCAAACCTATTAGGAAGGTCAACCAAATGCCATAAGAAGGAAAGCAAACCTTTTCCATTTTGCTGCTTTTCATCACATTATCTCTAAATGTGGTATTCCGATATACAACAGAAAATACAAAGCATTTAAATAAAACACAGGATTAGCATATGCTGCATTCAGCAGAGTTTTCTTTGACATGTTGAATATATAAAAGTTATTATCCAATTATATGTAACAGTACAGCAGACACTTGAGGTATTTCTTTTGGTCATACATACATATATTTTGATGCTGATTGCATCCTTTAGAAAAATAAACATTGACTTTATACAGGAATTCAGTGCCATTGATTTAACAGGATGAAGTCTGTTTATGACAATGATAAATGAGGAACAAAAAAATCATCCAATCTGATCTGGCTAAAAGGTCTCCTGTAATGAAGAGATAATTTGCTGCCATGATATTGAAAATTACTAGTGAAGCAAATTTTTAACTTGATTTTGAATATCAATTATAATAATAGAACTTCCCCAAATACTTTTTAAATGATGGGATGGGAAGATAAGTTCTACAATGAAGGAGTCAGGAGATATCCACAGATATAGCAAGTCTTCCAACAAGCTAATTTCTAGTTGATCAACAAAAGGAATGTTGATGTGCCATTTTTGTACTTAAGCAATCAGGAAACATTGGAAAATATTTTCCCAACTCCTCTTCTAAGTATGAGAATTGAACACTGCCAGAATTGTTTTCTTCTTACAGTTTACAGTTTGAAGCTATGAAGTCATAGTTGTAGTTGACTGAATATTTTAGCCCTAAGTGGAGACACAGTCCCAAATTATGATCAGAAGAACAAAGGACTATAGACAACTTTTGGTTAATCTTTCCAGAAAGTAAGGCCCAGAGCAAAAGAATTTGCAAAACACTCATCCACTTCTGTCCTCCATGGTAAGGAATCACCACTCATCAGCACTCTACTTGCAATGCTGCCCTATGGAGGGAAATCTGTTTCTGCTTTTATCTCAGGTTTTATTCTATAGTCCCATATAGTGCAAATAATGGATCAGCAGTTATATATAAATGGAGCAGCATCATGAATTACAGGTAGTCCTCAAGTTATAACCATAACTGAGTCTGCCCATTATGGTCATAAGTCATGATTGTTGTAAAGTGAGTTGATCATGTGACTGACCTAATTTTACAACCTTTTTTTGTGGCATTTGTTAAGCAAACTAATTAAGCAAACACGTGGTTCGTTATGAGCTAGTTTTGCAAAAACTGGAAGTAAATGCTGATTTTTAACAAAGCCATCACAAAACAAAATCATGTGACTTTGGGACATTACAAAGAAGTGTAAATGCAGCATACCCGAAGTGGCAGGGGTGGCAATCATCAGAATCCAGGTCTTAAGTACCCCCCCCCCCCACCCAAGGTAAGTCTATTGAACTTCAAATGGTCCCAATAGAAGGGAATGTTTATACCCAGGGTTGAACTGTAGGGTCCTTGATGCTCTCTTGTGCTTGGCTGGTTGTCAAATGGTTGCTAAGTGGTTGACTAAAATACTTGTGACATTACTAAGCAGACCCATTTATTTTCAGAGGTGAATATTTGCAACCCTTCTTTTTCAAAATGAAATAAGAAATCTAAACACAATTCTTGACTTCATATACATGACCCAAATGCAATCCTTGGGAACTGTGTAGGCAAGTAGATCATATAAGTAACAAGCCTGAACTTGCCATCTCTGGAAGATTCAATTTATGGAGGAGTTTAGTAAAAAGCATCTGGCAATAATAGGTTAAAGAACTTGCTGTTCGGGCAAAAGGGTGTGGTAGGAATAAAAAGCAATTTCTGGAATTCTAGACTAAATGTTGTCTCCATACCAGTCTCTCTCAGTCAGCAGATTAAAGTACTCTTCAACTTCTTATTTTTAACTTCAGTAAGAGCAGCAACATCTGCCGACAAAATGAGGATTAGCATTTGACATTCTTTTCTTTCTTTTGGGGTGATCAATTTATTTAAAGTCATCATAGTATCATATACAAATAAAAAATATTAGGGAAAGGAGAAGAAAAGGAAAAGAAAGGATGCAGGCAAAGGGGAAAAGAAAAACACAGACTTCCAACTTCTATTGGTGCAGTAACCTACAGAATAGAATTGCAGCCTCAGTTTTTTACTTTACTACTGAACAGATGCTAGTCATTTCTATAACAAGAACCTATATAAATTAGCAAAACTGAATGTCAAGAGTTCGTTTTTTTTTCTATCTTAAGCAGGATGGATAAAAATAGATGATTTTTAAAAATAAAAAAATGGATTTTAACAATTTAAATTGGAATTTTAAATATATTTTTTATCAAATTTATTTTAATAAATGCTTTTGGAGTAAAAAATAACTATCTAAAGACAGTTTTCTATTTAAGACACATTAATAATTAAGTTTATTCAGCATGAAATTGAGCTTATTTATGTAGCAAGAGGCTGTATATTCTGCAATATTTACATTTTTGGTAAACTCATTCAATGAATCCAAGCTCTGCAAGTTAAATAGGAAACCTTCATTTTGTTTGCAAATAATAGTAAAGATTCTAAGTTCCAGCACAATGAGTCCTTATATTTAAAGAGCACCTGTCATTTCAGATCCATCATTGCAGCGCCTGTTAGCAGGCATCCACTCACGTGCCGCCCACCACATCCCTCACCATTTGTTGAGTCACTGCTGCATCACCAGCCATCCCATAAAGTAAATGGGACTGTCGGTGAATCAACAGCGGGTCAGAGGAGCTCCATCTTTTTCCATCCATATTTTTTATTGTGGGGATTGATATAACATTGAAATCCTTTTCAATATGGGCAGAGACATATAAATGTTTTGATTATATAGAAAAAACAAAATCACAAGCAGAAGAATTTAGCATCCTGGAATTTATCCATAATTATTATTTTTAATAGGACTGGGGAGCATGTAGCCCTTCATATATTGTTAAATTTGATGGATGAAAGCAATTACAGTAATATTCTGATCCCACACATCTGGAAGGCACAAGATGACAAACAACAAACTTTTACCAAGAAGTAAGTTGCATTGTATTTAATAGAAATACTTCCCAAATAAGTGAGCACAGAAGTACAGCTTTAGTACTACAGTTCCATTACTGGCATGATTAATTTGGAACAGGGGTGTCAAACTCTGCAGCCCGTGGTACGGATGCGTCACGCGTTGGCCATGCCCACGCCTGGTTTAGCGAAGGGGGAAAAGTTGTGATATGACATATGATGATGCTGTGAAGATGCAAGTTTGACACCCCTGATTTAGAAGGTGCACGCACCACACATTTGTTATTTCCAGTAATTGGAATACTGTCTCCTTTACAGGTATGTGATTAAGTTTCACTCTAAAAAAACTTGTTGAATTGTAATAATGCTTGAAGTGATCAGTAATAATCAGAAAAGTTTCTTGCACAACTTCACAGTCCATTATGTATAGAGAAAACAGCAGCATTCATCATCCTATTCCCAGTAACTGTCATTCCCTCCATCATGCTTAGCTTTTACTCCTTTGAGACTAATCTTGTCTAATTTTATTACATTTAATTATTCCAGTATCCTCAGCATTGGCCATGCTGGTATCCCATCCCTGCCTTAGATTAATAATTTGCATGGCCAAACGGTGTTCCATGCGAATAGATATGGAAAAAAAGCATTGGATCAAAATTGGCCATAGAAATCTACAGTGGACCAAAATGAGTGAGGTATGTTTGAGAGAGTGAGGTCAATGCTTCTTTAAAAATGGAAAAAGCACTGTTGAAAGGCAACTGTTCAATTCTAATCTATTGCAAAGACAGTGTCAGCGTTCCAAATATCATGCAGAATTAAATCAGAATCAAAAGCAAAACTTTCCTTAAAGTTCCAATTTAATAAGACAGACATGTTGGCATTGTGCTATGAATTCCAACTCTGATTTGCTTCCTGGGATTCCACCCAGTTGAAAGTTCATGATCTTATCCCCACACCCACAATCCATCACATGGTCCAATCTTTTCTTCCACGCTGGCATCTACACCCCTCTGCTTCCGGTCAGATGTTGAGGTGCAGAGACAAAAGATCACCTTGAGCTTCTAGAAAAGAATGACAACAATACATTCCACAATTCTACTCCTTTCTATTCCCCCCTTCCAACTACTACACTAATGAAACAGCATAGGAAAATAATAAGAAAGTGTGGCAGGCCAAAGATCCTAAAAGAAGCATAACTACAGGCCTGACAGACAGTCACACAAACCTGAGCCCAGCCTTTTCTGTTACTGAGAGTCTCCAGCTTGATAAAGGAGAATGTGGAGGGGTTGTTAATCTGGTCTGCCATATTTATCTCCACACAGCACATTCTTTATTGGTTCTAAATAAAACAAAACTGAGAAAAAATGTTTTTCGTTTCCAGTGCATTCCCTTGCATCTCTCTGATTCTTAAAAAAGAAGGGGTGGGGTGGAAACCTACCCAAAATATTGGTTTCGTAATGTCTCCGTATTCACCGAACTGGATACATGTATATAACAGTGGAAACTGCAGTGAGAGATGATGATTACATAAAATATAATTTTATAGCAAGGAAAAGGAAGGATAGGATCTTTTCAGTGTATGGAAATCCTTCCCCATGAAAGGGATGCTTGTCACTGGATAACACATTTCAATAAAATGGAGAGTATGTTACTTAAAAGCTAGATAAATCATGCAGATTTATTCTGATTGCATATTGACTGATTGTAAATCCCAGTTATTTTTCTTAAAGAATTTCAGATTGCTTGATGCAAATACATAAACAGTTTTTAGAGTGAGTTATTATTTGACTCCTAAAAATATCAGAAAAAAGAAAAAGGGATATTTTCTTGGATTTGTGCTGTGCTACTCTACCTGTTGATTTGTACTTAAAATAGTAACAAGCTGCATTAGTATCAGTTCTAGGCTATAACAAAATGTAAAAAGTCCTGCTGCTGCTTTGCAATATTTGCTCTATCGACAGGGTTACACAGGTAAGGAAGTATTTACTCAAAACAGCTACATTCTCAGGTAAATGGACTCTTTGTCCTCTTTCTTCTCTCTGTCTCTTTTAAATGCCATAACCATAATTTCTCAGAAATCCAACTGCCTCAATGTAGTGTTTGCTTATGTATGCTCAATCAGAAGTTCTTCCCAATCTTTGCAAGCTCAGCCTTTACTGTGAAACTTGACATTTATACTTGAAAATAGTCAATTCATTCATATGCAGAGAGATGGTACAAAATTGCTTTCCGGAGAGTTGTAGGGGGAAAGCAGTCATATCCCTTCTCTCCAGCAATGCTCTGGATGGCCAAGTCATTGAAATATGAAAGTAAAATGAAGCAAAATAATATTTCAGATTGGGCCATCACTGGCAAACCTAAGGGTGGCCATAATTTTTTTTAAAATAATTGGAGAAAACAGAAGCCATTGCTACAATTATAATATTTCCAGTGTTTCCCATTTGCCATAAGTATGAATTTTGCCAGCTCAGCAAACAATGTTTCTTTCCCCCACTTTTCTATTTCCCATAACCCTTATGAATATATTCCCAAAGATTCTTATAAAATTTACAGTGAAGCCGAAGGGTTATCTGTTCAGGATATATTAAAGATTATTTAGGGATATTCAGCTTTTTTTGTATTAAATATTTAACTTCCATTTGAAGCAGAGGTGAAATCTAAAAATGTTCCCTACTGGTTCTCTGGGCTTGGCTTGGTGGTCATGTGACTGGGTGGGTCTGGCTTGGTGTTCATGGTCATGTGACCAGGTGAGCTTAAAAACCAACTTTCACACTTCACACACAAACAACACAAAAGCCACACAACTGACTCACAAAAAAATGCAAAAGCAAACAAAATGGCCCCTGCAACAACAAGCAAGAACCTCACAGAGGCACAAAGAGCTCAAAAACCAACTTTCATACTTCACACACAAACAACACAAAAGCCACACAACTGGCTTACACACATTGCAAAAGTAGCTGGACTTCACACAAAACAGTCCCTGCAACAAGCAGGAACCTCACAGTCACAGAGAGCTCAAAAACCAATTATCACACTTTACACAAAATTAACACAAAAGCTACACAACTTACTCACACACAATGCAGAAGCAGCTGGACTTCACACAAAATGGCCCTGCAACAAGCAGGAACCTCACAGTCACGGTTAGGGCTAATAGGTAGTAAAAAAATGCTTTAAAAAGATAAAAAGAAAAAACAAAAAGTTTGCGACATCCCCCAGCACAGCTGATTGTCAACTAGCTGATAGTCGGAACCTTTAAAAAAATCTTTTTAAAGCATTTTTTACTACCAGTTGGGTGAATAGGTAGTAAAAAATGCTTTTAAAAAGGTAAAAAAAAAAAGGTTCATCAGCTGTGATAATCAGCTGTGCCGCCCAATCATGGAACCTTTTTTAAACTTTTTAAAAGCATTTTTTACTACCATTCCAGCATTTCACCCCTGATTTGAAGTCATTTTAAAGCCAATTCACATCCATTTACATTTCAGGCAAGCATTTTTGCCAGCCTTATCTGGAACTACCCAGAACTCAGTTTGTGTCTGTCGGTATTGCATCATGTTCACAAGCATGAGCTACTGTTTTCCCCTTATTCTATCCAATAGGCATTTTATTTGATCTAATATGGTAACATGGACACATGAATTAGATTCACACATTGCACAAAACAATATTTATCTTCACTTGTTGACTATTATATACCAACATTGATTGGCTCGTGCATATTAAGTAAGACATGTCTTATCACAGCGGCTTGGCTCATAACACATTCAAGATCAGCACTAAATAAATCACATTGTGGGTTTACAACCTTAATAGGTTTACAAAAAAAAAACACCTTTTGAAGTAGAATATGAACAAGACTGCAGTAACATAAGAGAGAGAGGTTGGGGGGGGGGCATAGGAAGCACCAAGTGAGAATCAGTCTATATTTACCTTTGTATTTAGATTCTAAATTTCTGAGAACACAAATAATACAAATCTGAATACATATTCTAGCCATTATATATAAACTTATTTCCATTATTTCTCCAGTGAACTTAGTACTTTAGAATGAGGCAGAAAAGATAAATTAAAGCTACAGTAAAATATATAGAGAGGATAATATCTAATTTCCAGTGAAGCTAATTAAAATGAATATTTCATAGTTTATGGACCTGATTTTATGACAGTCGATGTTTAGTTTCAAATTGAAACTGTGAACAATATTTGTTCTAATAAAGTCCTACATTAGCATTTATAACAGCTACAAAGTATTAGTTTGCAAGTAATGATTCAATATTTGATACATGCTAATATATGTGTAAGATATATGTATATATCTTGTATACTTACAAAATTAGAATGGTTACAACTGAAATTGCTCACTTTTTTAACACTGGGTTTGCTTCCTTGCTTGCAATCAACAATTTTTATGCTTTCTTTAAAACCGATTTATAAAAAGTTAATGATAAAACAGATAAACAAACTGCTGATATATTTTAATTATTTTTGTTTAATCATCATTGCACAATTGCAGAGTTAGAAGGATGCATTAGGTATTTGAAAAAATCTTTATAAACCTGATAATGTGCAGGTATATTGTGATATTTATACTGTATATCCATAACACAAATATACACAAACAGAAAGAATGTTTTGCTTTCTATCATAATGTACAGTGTGTGCAATGTTTGTCTTCTTGCCTGAAAAGAACCCAAACCATATCTGCTGCAAATAGTATTTATTGGAGGAGTTATCTAAGAAGAATAAAATAGATATATTTCAGAAAAACAGATTTTGATGAACTCTGAACCCAAATCACATGACTTGAAATTCTGAGGCAAAAAAGTGTCCAGAAATGATGGGAAATCGTATGAAATGCGATACTATAAGGTGTTCTATTTCAACAAAAAGAAAAAAAATAAGAAATATATTTCCCTGAAATGTTACAATTAACAGGAGTCAACATAATTTTGATGGAATTATTTCCTTCTTTTATTGCATTAACAGCTTAGAAGATGGGGGGAAATGAAAACATGGCATAACTTGACCTCCACAAAACTGTCAGAAAGACAATCATATTAATAAATGTTACTAAAATCATAAAATATGGCTTGGATGAAATAACTATGAGATTGACTCATTATTAACCAATTTATCACTGGCCTATGACTTGTTAACTAAGAGAATATACTATGCCAGATCTTTTTTCCATTTTTTTATTTTATAATATAATATCAATAGAAAGTAAGAAAGCAGAAGTCAGTGAATGCATATCAACAATGACATACTTCTCCCCTGCTTCCTGTGTTTGCCTTCAAAGTAGATTACTGTATAGCCTAAATCACCAAGTGCCCAAACGGGAACGCGCGTAAATGCGTGTGCATGTGTGTGCGCCAGAGTGCCAGAAACCTGGAAGACCAGCAGGCCGCTGTGTGCATGCCTGTTTTTTGGGCCTGGAAATTGCCCAGAAAACAGCCTGAAAATGGTCTGGAAAATAGCCTAAAAAATGGCGCCAAAACAGCTGGAAAATGCCCCCAAAATGGCCTGAAAAAAGCCCTGTTTTGGGGGCATTCTTCGGGCTGTTTTCATGCTGTTTTCCAGGACCAGCAAAGACCAGCTGGCTGGCATGCATGTGCACACCGTAAATCAGAAGAGTAGCTGGTGACAGTGTGCATGCCCAGAGAGGGTTCTGTGTGCCACCTCTGACAGGTATGCCATAGGTTCATCATCACGGGCCTAAATATTCTTCAATTCAGGGGTCACCTCTGTATAACCCTGCTGATAATGTTACCAATACTGCTAAAAATGGCAAACATGTCTCTCCTAGTATTCAGTTGCTATTGAATTCTAGAGTTAACTAAGCTGGCAACTTCTCACAACTAGCAGCATTTTCTGATGTTTTAAGTTTCTTTTCAATCTCCTTATATTTGTGCAGGCTTGATAGACGTCATGCTCTATTGCCCTTCTTATTTGATGATTCCTATTGCGAGTCCCCTTTAGTAATCTTGAATCCCTCTGAAACATGCATATCTCCAGCAGCCCATCTTTGCTTACTAGCTATTTTTCTTTCGTTTCTAACTTCAACTTTTTTCTCAGCTTCCTAGTCGATTACAACTCCTCACACCTACGCAGTATCATTCCCTTTATGTTGTGTCTCCACCCCCCCCACCCAACCACTCAGGAGATCAGCTACAAGTAAAGATTGTGTATTGGGAGAGTCATTTAACATATTGGCAAATGTTTACCTTTTCATTCTCCTTCACCTGAAAAATGCTTCTTATTGGCTCCACTTCAGCTGGAAGGGCATGTAATTATGTATTTATTATCTACCTTTATCATTTGTACAAATAACTCAAGGTGAACATATCTAACACACCTTCCTTCTCCTATTTTCCCACAACCCATCAAGTGGGTTGGGCTGAGAGACTGTGACTGGTTGGCTTTCATGGTTAAGACAGGCCTTGAATTCATGTTCTTTCACTTTCTAGCCTGGTGCCAAAACTGGGTCTTTTTTTCACTAAAACAATTTTTTCAACAAAATGCTTTACCATTTGTTTTCAGAGTAACTTTGCCCCAAGAATTAAATATTTCATGAATCTCCTTATCAAAAGACCATCTATTACCCCAAAGATTTCTCACATTTTGCATTCCTAGAAATACCTATGTTATACCAAAATCCTCCCAGTCCACAAGGGAAATAGATCATAGCTTTCCAACATGACCCATAAAGTATAACATTTCATTATATTGTCATTTCATATACTGATAGCTGATAAAATATAACCCAAATGTTATTTTTGTAAATATTTTCTTGAAATGATAATCTCAATTTAGCTAAAGAAAACACTGGGCCACTATCTCAAATTTTGTAAGTAAAATATCGATTTTAAGGAAATATTTATTTGGTAGTAACACAGGAATAACTCAGAGCCATAAGTCAAGTGAGGGATATTAATTTTAATAACATTAATTTTATCCTGCAAACTTCAGGGAATTTTAACTCATTTGTACCCATCCATTCAATCTTTTCTAAAAGATTAAACATATTTATTTCCACATATGCAGTATGTAAATTCCCAAATATTGAATATAGTCATAAAAACTACAAAGCCCATTTAAAAAAAAACTATTGATATTAGGACCTAATAGAAGTAAAAAATATTTATCCCAATTAATCTTATCAGTAGAATACTTTCCAAAACATTGCATCTTTACAAAATTATGCAGAGATAAGAATACTGTTCATAAATTGCTAAAATATCATCAGCATATAAAAATAAGTTATATCCATTCCCTGCCAATGCCAATGTAAGACACTTAATATCTAAAAACTGTCTTACAATGATGGTCAGAGATTAAAAAAAGGTCAAATTAAACAGGAAAGGTAAAAGCAGACATCCTTAATAAATGCCACATTGTAGCTCAAGAATCTGAAATAATTCAATTTGGCAGAAGTTAGCATATAATAAATCTCACCCCACTGAACAAAGTCCCATGGAAAGACATATCTAATTGTTTTAAAAATTTGATCAGAATCAAATCAAATAATTTTTGCATTTGAAGATACTAATACATTCTCTCCTTGTTTAAATCCAATATAGTATATCAATTAATAACGTCTGATGGTTTTTGATAAACCCAGAAAGGGAGACATGAATTGAATTATTATTTATGAAATCTATATACTACTTGACTCTCAGCAACTCTTGGCAGTTTACAAATGATTTCGAACATGAAAAATAGAAAAATAAAAACCATAAAAACAAAAGGGCTGAGTAAAGAGCCAGCTCTTCAGGCCCCTTTGAATCATCAGCATGGTGGGAGCCATTTTTAACTTGGGATGACATCTCATTCCAGAGTACAGGTCCTGCTGCAAAGAATGCACACTTTGGGATCCCAATCAATGGAATTGCTTAATTGAAGAAACTTGAAGTGTGCCAATTCTGCCAGATTGAATCCGCTTGGCAGATAATGTGAAATTTTCTGGAACTATCTAGCCAATATAGTGGTAGTTATCTCAGTATTGACCTTAATTAATGAAATAGAGCTGTTAAGAAACACAAAATTTTTCCTAGTTTTAAAATCAACCTTATTGATACTTCTTAAAAGAATCATTGCACACATAAAAAAATATAGGACTTTGCAAATGCCTTATAAATAGATATATGGACTGTATCTCTACCCTGGTCTTAATTCTTCCAGATTTTTGGGGAAATTGTTGGGAATCACATTAGGTCAGCTCTAACCCCAAGGTGGATTTTAAAAGATCAGAACAGGGCTGTGAGTTCAGTCTTTGGTCCTCTTCCTCTCTGAAATTTTAAATCCTCCATAAGAAGTAGTGGTGGGTTGCAGGAGGTATGCCCCAGTACGGGCGTACCGGAGCCTGCCCAGAGCACCGGGTACCATTCCGGTACAGTGTTCCGGAGGGGCCATCCACCTGCCCGAGCTCCTTATCTGTACTTTAAAGCCTTTGGTGCTTCCGCACACTTGTACAGCGCCTGTGCGACGTTCTGCCGAGCAGCTGGACCGTCATGGAGGCTTGCGGAGGCGTCGCTGAAAGGTACAAACGCGCGTGCTGTGTCCATGTGGATGACGCTAGGCCCATTCCAACCGTAGCGGTTGGAACGGGATCTGGAACCCACCACTGATAAGGAGCCTTGCCCCATATTTGCAAGCAAGGGACGGGGATGCAGAGCATATATAAACTGTTTCTGTTAGTTTACAAAAAAGGTTCAACTATGACCTCCGCCATGTGCAGCAGTAGTCCTGAAACATGGGATAGGGAAAAAGGTAAACTTTAGAGTAGGATGATAGTCAACATGGATTTATGCTCCATTTTGCAACCCAAAATAGGGACGCAGAGGCTCAGTGGCTAAGATACTGAGCTTATCAATCAGAAAGATCGGCAGTTCGGTGGTTCGAATACCTAGTGCCGCATAACGGAGTGAGCTCCGGTTACTTGTCCCAGCTTCTACCAACCTAGCAGTTCAAAAGTTTGTAAAAATGCAAGTAGAAAAATAGGGACCACTTTGGTGGGAAGTTAACAGCACTTCGTGCACCTTTGGTATTTAGTTATGCCAGGCACATGACGAGAGATGTCTTCAGACAGCGTTGGCTCTTTTGCTTTGAAATGGAGATGAGCATTCTCCCATAGTTAGGAACAACTAACACATATGTGCGAGGGGAACCTTTACTTTGCAACCCAAAGTTTTTCTAGACCCATGATGGCGAACCTATGGCACGCGTGTCACAGGTGGCACACGGAGCCATTTCTGAGGGCATGCGAGGCATTGCCCTGTCAGCTCCTGTGTGCGCTAGCCAGCTGATTTCCGGCCTTGATTTTCAGCTGTTTTTTGCCCTCTGGAGGCTTCTCTTCAGGAAGCCTCCTGAAGCCTCCGGATGGAGAAAAATGGCCCAACAGGCAACCTGGAGGTCAGGAAACGAAAGCCTCCAGGGGGGTGGGAGAGGCCGTTTTTGCCCACCCCAGGCTCCAGGAAAGCTGTGTGCGCATGTGCGCAACAGCGGGGGGAAGGTCATGCATGCATGCACAGGGGGCACTGTCTGTGTGGGCATTAAATTATGGGGTGGGCACATACGTGGGCACGATTGCGTGTGCGCGTGCTTTTGGCACCGAGGCAAAAAAGGTTCGCCATCACCGTTCTAGACTTATAGTGCTCTCTTTCTCTCAAACTCCTATGGATTTTTTCCAACTATGCTTCTTAGTCCCATTTTTTTTTTGTATCCTGACACCCTGCAGATGTAGATGGTACCTGTGAGCACACTTTCTAAGCAGGTCAAACCTTGACTTGCCGGTGCTTGCCTGAGTGCACGAAAACGACCCCAGTATGCGACTTTATAACCCCCCCCCCCACCACCACGAGACCCATAAGATCTTCATCTGTCTCCCATTTTCTCCAAGACAGAGCCACGGGGGCAAGTTTTTAACCCTTCCTCTCCCGAGGATGACGACGCTCGCCCTCAGCCAACAGCCATCTCTCTCTGCCCTGCCCTGCCCAGCGAGGCAGGCCCGGCCGCTTTGTTTTAACCCTTCGCCTCCTGCGGTTTATTCGGATCCCCTCCCCCCTTCTCCCCCAAGCGGGTTGGCCAGAAAAGCTGCAGAGCCGCCCGGCACCCTGATTTGCCCGGGGGCGAGTGGCGTAAAAAGTAGCAACAGCAGCGAGAGCGACTGAACGCTCCTCCCCTTCCCCAGCCCGGCGGCGGCAGAACAAGGAGGGTGCAGAGCGCAGACATGGCGGCTAACATGTATCGAGTGGGAGGTATGTGGGGGTCCTCGGCGGACGCGCCACGCGCCCCCGCCACTGGTTTGCATTCGCCAGGAAGGCCCTTGGCTCCGAGCCGCGGTCGGTGAAGGGCGCGAAGGGACGGAGATATTGCATGGGGGGGGGAACAGGAAGGAGGAGAGGGGCGTGCAGGTTGGAAGCCGAGCTTAGCCCAACACCCGCCTTCTTCCCCATCCCCCCCCCGGGAGAACGAGCCCCGTGGTTCCTTCCAACGAGGAAACCTGACGAGAGAGGCCGCCACCCACCGTGTTGAGGTGGTGATGGTGGAGGAGGTGGTGATGATGAAGGCTCGAAGTCCATTGGAACCCCTCCGCCCGGGAATTGTAGTTGGGGAGGGTGGGGGGCGGGAAAGAAACCGAGCATCCGAAGTGAGCTTCGGGTTGGAAGCCTTTCCCTCCCTCCCTTTCTCAAGTGTAGGGACTCTCAGGCGTCCTGAGCCATGAAGAAACGCTCTCTGCCAACGGGCAGGCGGCCTTCCTCAGTGGGTCCTTTAAGAGGGGTAACCTTCTGTCGTTGAAGGGCGATAATGCACCAGGGCCCAGTGTTTTCTTGCAAGCGTCCCCCTTGTCCGTTGATTCGCTTGTCAGTCTCATTCTTCCAGAGTGATGAAGCAGTTTGAGCGTTGGCCTAATAGTGTTAGGTAGACTTGGGTTCAAAACTCCATTCAACTACAAAAAATGTGAAGGGTTATTTTGGACTGTTCCCTACCTTTCGTCCCAGGCTGCTGCATAAAATTGGAGGGAAAAGGAAGAACCAGTGTGCTGTCTTTGAACTCCTGGATATAAGGAAAGGCGGGATATAAATGTGATGAATATATAAAACAAGCATGCTAACAAATAGTTGCCCTGTGATAAGATGGGTGGCCAATACATTTTATTTATAAGTAAATGAATAGTATTAGAATTGAAATTCTAGCAAGAACATCCATCAGCAACAGATAGCTGAATAAATGGCTTATAGAAGTTAATGCAGTGGAATTCTTAAAAAAATTAATGAAAAACTATTCTATCATTCAGTCAGTGACACTAGTTTGTAATAGAAGGGAATTCCCTTTCATGCAGGGAATGATTAATCTATTAAATCTGCTACCCAGAAAGCTGAGATGGGTTCCCTAGAAGATAAATGTGACAAAATGCTTGTCTTGGTAGCTTCTGGTTAGTGTCTAGCATGCTGTAGTTGGAAATAGGATGAACTTCTAAACATCCATTACCTATGTTGGTATGTGAGTTGTAAAAAAAAAGTTTAAAAGGCTAGTAAGCAATCATTATACTTGCTAGCTGCTGTAGAAACAATTCAGATCTCATCCCGCTTTAGGCATGAAAGCCAGCTGGGTTTTTTGCTTTTTCTCAGCCCACAACAACCTCAGCAGGCAAATTGGTTGGTCAATTTTATTTTGTATTTTATTAAATTTATTTGTTGCTTATCTCACTGTAAGATTGTCTGTTGCAATGGATGAACCAATGGATCAATCCTCAGTTGATCTGAGAAAAGCAGACCTTGTGGGAAAATCCTTTTTGGGAAAAACACTAGGAAGAAAAAAAATACATTTTCTTTCCCTTGTCTGATCGAATACAACTTGAAGCTATCCAATCAAGAATCAGTAAAATATTACTGTGAGTGCCTGACTCTACTCCAGATGCTGCTCTTCACCTTAAAGTAAAATACCTTTCTGCAGCAGCTTATTTAAGAATCAGCTGCTTTAAATAATGGATAAATCAAAGTTTCTGGAGTGAGTCATTAGTTCAGCTTATGTTTGCTAATAAATCCATTTATTCTTAGAAAGATTGTACAGATCTTTCTTCCTAAGGGCTCTCCATGCCATAACTAATACAATTTGGCCCCAACACAAGAAGTCAAACAAGGATTGGACTGGATTTTCAGAATAATACATTAAGAATTTATACTGTTTCAGGGCCTTTTTCATAGCTATTTCTGATCCTGAAATACTTCTGCAGTAAATATATTCCATATAAGAGAACATACTAATGGGATTCAGTGCTAAGATGGAGGGCTTATGGAGTGTTTGTATTTTGCTAGAGGCCACTATTGAGTAATACATGCTTTACTTCCTTCTCTCCTTTATTCCTTTTTATACCTGGAACTTATATCTTAACTTTTCACTGGCTGTGTTGGTTGTTCAAAAAATGAAAGCTGTTCATTTCTTACCGG
Organism: Natrix helvetica; assembly: GCF_964273705.1. Taxonomy (NCBI): domain Eukaryota; kingdom Metazoa; phylum Chordata; class Lepidosauria; order Squamata; family Natricidae; genus Natrix; species Natrix helvetica. The sequence continues at coordinate 247,982,311 of NC_138552.1, forward strand.
TACCTTCTTCAATGAAGATGTCAAGAATTGGAGTAAAGTTATACTTAAGTACTGTTGGCTTTAGGAGATGATAAACCTGGTCCTTATTCTAGTTGGATGTGTATGATTATTTCTAATCGCTTTAGATTATTATCATCACTGTCTTTATTATGCACTCTTTTTGGTCCCTAAGTTGTACAAAAACACAGAAAATATTTTCTCCATGGAAATGAAAGCTTGAATATGAAATCATGTATGAAATAATATCTATCATGGGAAGGCCTTTTCTGGTCATAGCTGTTTTGCAATTGTGTGGAGGGATGTTACATTTTATGACTATAATATAAACCCAAGTTTTTGTAAAAGTATCAGCTGGAGGATGAGTTGCATAGCTATATAAACAAATTGGACAATATAAATTAAAACATTGAAATAAAATGTCCCTCTCCCTAATATTTCTAATGCAAAAAAGGAAAGGTGGACTGTTGAGAGAAATATAACATCATACTTTACCTAGAAGGCAAAGAGAAATAGACCCATCTGTCCAAGCCATAGCTACATTCTCAAATAATGATACTAGAAAGTAATAATAGATTGGAACAAAGGCAATAATGGAGAATTGAAAGAAGTTAATGAAAGAACAGTACTTTGAGGAAACAGAAGCAATGGAGGAGTACAGAAAGCTATATTTTGAATCTGTAGTTGGAGAAAACAACCTTGTAGATCCAACAGCCAGGGATTCCTGTTTTTTTTACTTAAGACAGATACTGAGGATCAGGACAAAAGTACCAGAATTTAGCAACACTGCCATATGGTATGAGACCGTTCAGTCTGTGACTCTTCTTTGTGGGGGAATACTATGGGTACTTCCATTAAATGTTCCATTAAAGGAATCTCCAGTACAATTTGTGGTGTTTCATCTCAAGCACACATTTAGCACTTTCTGATGTTCATGGCAATTAGACATATTTGTTCCCAAAATTAAAAATAAAAGAAGTAGAAGCACAAGCATCCATGATGCCAAATCTGGCCAGAGGTGTTTGACGCTTTGGTGATGAGCCTATCATGGGATTACTGTCACTCCTTTTATGGTTATATGTAGACTAGCTCAAGACCAACAGGTTATTCCTGCTTTTAGTAAAATTTATTGGAATAACATGCTGATTGGCTTTCCTTATAACATCATGAAGCCAATGAACACACTACTGTTGACAACTGCCTTTCACCTGTTGTGGAACAGCATTTGAAATGTACAGCTGAGATGAAAAGAAAAAAAGGGAAGTCATTAACTTCAAATATTCTCCAGATGTGTTTAATTTCTATCAGTTCCTGCCTATATGACCAGTGACAAGAAAAAAATTGTAGGAATTGTAATCTAAAATTCTGGAAGGCATGAAATTACACTAAATAAATCTGATAAATTTCCAATTTCTCTCTTAACTATAAATGAGAACGGCAGAATTTTTCATATTGCATTTGAAGCTAAAGATGTGTAACATAGAAAAACAAAAGAAAGGAAAGTTTAACAAATTCATTTATATTCACCCCATACTGTTTTTTTTTCTAATCAGGGTTTTCTCACAACATACTCTAACATTATAATCCCATCCATCTTATTCAATATTAAACTCAAGAAGTTTAAGAGGAAAGTATTCCCTAATAAATGTGAAGGATTGTGGCTCTAAATTGTGGAATTTTAGTTTAGCCGAAATGTGTTTCTATTGACATACGTTTGTTAAATCACACCTGAAGGAAGATGAAACAAATTCATGCAGCATTTTCCAAAGATAGCAATAGGAATATATAATAATTGAGTTCCTTTAGGGAAAAAAGGAGTAGTTATAACTCAGCTGGCAAACAGTGTAGTTTTCATCTCCAAATTATATTACTTTTTCTCCTCTCCCCTAATTTTTCCTTTCTGGCTTGATGGACTCTATAGGCCAGTGATGGTGAACCTTTTTCACCCCAAGTGCCAAAAGCACGCTTGCGTGTCCATTCCCATAATTTAATGTCTCCCCACTGGGCTGTTTTTCTCCCTCAGGAGGCCTCAGGAGGCTTCCCTGAAGCCTCCAGGGGGTGAAAAAAAGTCAAAAATCAAAGACAAAAGTCAGCTGGCCAGTGCACGCATGTGCTCTGGAGCTGACAGGGCAACGCCTCGCATGCCCTCAGAAATGGCTCTATGCGGCACATGTGCCATAGGTATAGGTTGTCCGGAGTCCCTTTTTTTTAATAAAACTTGTAGTCATATAGATTTTATGAATAAATAAAAAATATTTGTTGTCTATGGGAAAGTTTCATTGTTGTTTTAATTCTTCTGGGAAATTTTACTAGCTATGATATGTACAATAATTTGATCCTCCCAACCACAGTTTTACTTCACCCCACCCTCCACGGTGATAACAGTTTTAGGACTAAACAATTCACATGTGTGGAGATTATGTTGTGGACAATTAATAAACCTCTGAAGTGTTTGCCATGTTGCTAAGAGGCCCACACATGCTTCAGTATTTGCCTAGTTTGTTAACCCTTCTTCTGTTGCTCTGGTTCTTTTCAACAACTTTCTAAGTTAATCAAACCAAGCATGATTCACCAGATACTATACTTTGCCCATCATCACTTTATCCACTGAGTATTAGTTTATTAGTTTAGTATTTTACTCTGACCTCTGCCAAAAATGTCAGTATTCTTTCTTTTTATATGTTGTATCTTCATAAAATTCATTTATGTGTTCTAGTACAGTCTTTAAGCAGGCTGTATTACATCTAATACCCTCTTTTCCTGAAAATAAGACCTCCCCAGATAATATGCCCAATTGGGCTTTTGAGCGCATGTGCTAAAATAAGCCCTACCCTGAAAATAAGCCTTTCCCAATTGCAACATAGCAGCAGCAATGAGGTAACTACACTCGCTGCCTTCTGAACCTCGAAAATAATAAGACTTCGAAAATAAGGCCAAGTACATATTTCAGGGGTCAAAATAAAATAAAACCCTGTCTTATTTTCAGGGAAACACAGTAGCAGTAAAGGGTTGAATGTTTGTTTCCTAATGGAAATAATTCCCTGCTTTATGAAAATCAGAAGAAAAGATTTGGAAATAAATGTTTTAGTATTGATGATCAAAACTAATTCAGTTCAGGATTGTGCCCTACTTAATTTTTTGTATATTTGCATTAGCTTAGAATTTCAGTTTAGATTGAAAAGGCTTTGGTGAAAAGATGTGTAATTACAAGATATTTTATATAGCAATAACTGCCCTTATTTCAGAATGTCATAAAAAAAACCCTGAGTTTGTCACAGTAGAATAATATGTTTAATTTAACTTAGCCTTCCTTATCTCAGCTTTAGATGAATTAGGTGGCTTTTAATAATTCCTTCTCTCCTCTGAATTATAACTGAATTCAGTTTAGAATGGACTGAAGCAAAGTAATTTATACCTATCCAGAAACACAAGTAGTATTTTGCTTTCTCCTGAAAGCTGTGAGAAGGATGTTATAAGACTTTTCTCAATCCTGGAAAATAAATGCTTTTGTTTTTCATCTTAAGGAGCTTTTTATCTTTTGATGTACCAGAAGGCCTGCAATCATGCCTCAAGCTTCTTTAAGGTATGGGAGAATGGAAAGGAGGAGGTAGTATGGCTGCTTAATGCTTGCTGTTAGATTATTGCTTTGGGCAATTGCACTTCATGTCAGTAGGAACAAGGAATTAGAATATTACGTGGCCAAATTTTGAACAATGTATATTAGCTTGTAGCCCATAAGGTAAAGGTAAATGTAAAGGTTCCATCACACATATGTGCTAGTTGTTCCTGGCACTGGGGTGGTGCTCATCTCTGTTTCAAAGACGAGGAGCCAGCGCTGTCCAAAGACATCTCCGTGGTTATATGGCCAGCATGACTAAATGCCGAAGGCGCATGGAATGGTGTTACCTTCCCACCAAAGGTGGTTCCTATTTTTTACTTGCATTTTTACATGCTTTCGAACTGCTTGGTTGGCAGAAGCTGGGACAAGTAATGGGAGCTCACTCTAGCGGCACTCTGGATTCAAACCGCCAAACTGCCCATATTGTAGCCCAAAATCGTTCTCTTGCTTTCTATTTGCAAAAGTGTGTTGTCAAACTGGTTCATTATGCAGTTTGTGCTGTTTAATCGGGATGTACAAATCATTTCAAAACATTTTGTGTGAAATGGAAATAGAATGTGTAGTGCAATTGTGAGCATTTTATCTGGAGTTTGGAATAGCTCTGAAATGACTTGAAATCTCCAAAATACATAAAGTAGTAGATTCTTATTCAAAATCAGACATTTCTTCAAAGTTCATGTATACAACTTTTCTAAATAAAGTATTTTGTATGCTCTTTCACATTGACTATATCATCAAAGGGTGGCATTTAGGAAATTAAATTAAATTATACTTGTAATCCTTTGTGTCACTTACTAGTGAATAAAGACATTGTACTTAAGAGAACTGGAGAACTGGTTTCCAGATTGGGCAATGGGATGGTGGTTGTTGGGGGGAGGGGGGTGGGCAAATGTTTGATATGTATGATTTCATGCGTTTCTGCCTCAGACCTTACTTCGCTGCTATCTTTTCATAACCAGTAAAAGTACTCTTAATTCTACAAATGGAGTTAAGTGGTTTATTGCTTGGTTGCTGAAGGAGGCGTGCTTGATGTTAAGCAAAGTCTGACTTTTGCACTCATCCCGGAGCTAACACCTTCCGAGGAGAGTATAATAAAAACAAGACCTTCAAAGAAATGTCCAACCCAGGCAGTGACCAGGAGGACAACATGGGGGCTGCCGGATCTTCATGTCCCTTGGAGACGGAGCGGATGGCGGAACTGAATTTGGAGGAAAGATCTGTCCGCCCCCGATGGTCGTTGGGAGTGGGACAGAAGTATGATCTTGAGGAAATTCCTGCTGGAATTACCACAACCCAACGTCTGCGACCGGCAGCTGCCTGGCAGGAAGCCGAAGAAGAGGATCTCCTGATGTTCCACGCTATGAAACTTCCAGGAGGCTTGGGAGAACCGTCGTTTTCACGAAAGCAGGTCTGGAAGAGAACCTGATCAAGAAGAGAGACCTGTAGAGGATCTGTGTCACCCGGGGGGGGGGTCTGGGGGCAGACAGCAGAGCTGATCAGGATGGGAGAGCCCCAGCAGCAGCAGCCGCAAGAGCCCTACCAAGGGGGGAGGGCTCCCCTGCAGACGCCGGATGGCAAAAGTTGCTCCTCTTGGCGTGAAATTTGGAGGTGACCCAAAGGAGCTAGGATTTTTCCCGGTGCAGGTCTGGAATTTTATGCAACAGTTTGGAAAGGATCTCCCCAATGAGGAAGCCAAGGTAAAAGTTGTTACCATGGCTTTGGAGAACAAAGCGGAAGCCTGGATGGTCACTGTGCATAACGACTCCCCCCTGCTGAGGAACTATCATAGGTTTATGGCCACCCTGAGAAAACGCTTTGATGGCCCACTCACCAAGCAAAAGGCCAGAACCAAGATGAAAACCTTTACTCAGGGAAAAACCCAGTGGCTGAATACATTCAAGAGTTTCATGAACTGTCGGTATATAAGCGGGGTGGTCGGAGGAGGCTTTGATGGACAGTTTTATGGATAGCCTGAACCAAGATATATACCAGAATTGTGTTAACAGCCCCTCTTTCCCGCAACCTGCAACGCTGGTATGAATTGGCAGTAGATGTGCAGATCGACCTAGCCAGGGGTAAATACCGGGAAGACAGTGAGAAAGGTAAAAATCCCCCTCTCTCACCCCCCCAGAAAAGCTCCAAAGGGAGGAAAAAGTTGGCCTGCAAGCAAGCCCCGGTCTACTGCTTGTTTCCGCTGCAGGAAGGAGGGGCACTGAGCAGCAAACTGCCACTCAAAAATTGGTCCAAAGCCCCCTGCCGCTGGGGAGAGGAAGCCAGAGAAACAACCTGGGAAACGAAAGGACACCCCCATGAAAGGGGTGGATCCTGTTGAAGATTTCCCTCCCAACCAAGGGGAAGAAGAACCATCCTTTCTCTCGAGGGAAAGTGAAACTGACTCCGATGACCACCATCTGGTAAGTCCCCCATCGGGCCCCATGACCATTCCAGTAAAACTTAAAGTGCCCTCTACTGGAGCCCAAACGAAAATGCTGGCCCTTTTAGACTCTGGATGCACGTGTTGCATAATACATCCTTATCTACATGGGAACACGTGATGAACACGTGACTTTAGTGCGATCAGTCCTCAAAAAACTTTGGGCCGCTGAACTTTTTGCCAAATTATCTAAATGTGAATTTCATCAGGAGAAGATAGATTACCTGGGCTACCGCATCTCCCACAATGGCATCGAGACGGATCCGGTGAGAGTCCAGGCTGTCACTGAGTGAGCACCTCCTTGGATGTTTGATATGTATGATTTTGCGTGTTTCTGCCTCAGACCTTGCTTTACTTCGCTGCTATCTTTTCATAACCAGTAAAAGTACTCCTAATTCTACAAATGGAGTTAAGAGGTTTCTTTCTTGGTTGCTGAAGGAGGCGTGCTTGACAGAAAGTATGTGTAGTGGGTTCCAAAGATTTGCAGGCATGTTGAAGACCAGAATGTCTTGTAGTGCCATCCTAAAAAAATAGTTGTATCATAAAGGATACTTTAAAGCTCTCCTGAAAATGCAGAATTGGGTAGAGAGGAAAAATGAAAAGGATTCAGATATGAGTTTAGCTTCATAGTCAAATCCATGTTGGCCCGCCTGCCTGCCTTCCTTCCTGCCTCCCTCCCTCCCTCCCTCTCTCCCTCATTCATCAACTACTGCATCATAAATTAATATACAAATATTTGGTAAGAACTGCAAATAACTATTAATATCTTAGAAGAGACAGTCCCATATTCCATATGAAAGGCATCCCTCTTCTAACTATTTATTAAACACACTTATATGGCCATTCAACTCATAGGTGATTCTGGGTGTCTTACAACATTAAAAACCACAACATAAAAACCATAGGGTGGAAGAGAGAGGGCTGGGGTTGGTTTCTGGCCTACGGCATCCATATCTGTCGATCTGGAAGCTGACCCTTTGCTTCCTTCTCCCAACTTACTTTTCGTCCTTCATGTTCAGACAGGTTTGTTGTATTGACAATAGTTCACAATTTGAACATTCTTTAGTACAGTATTTTTTGTACTGAACAAAAATATAAATAATTGTACATTGGAAAAAAGGCATTTTTTTCCAGAGATCTTGATTGGATGCATTGCTATCATGGATACAATGCTGCAGGTTTTTTACTAATATGGAGTCCCTTTCGGGAGAGGGGGCGGTCTATAAGCGCTAAGAAATAAATAAATAAATGTAGTTCAATACAAAGAAAATTGGCTTGAAGTTACAGGAACTTATTTGTGAGCAAGCATGTTTGAAATTGAAATGAGTCCTGATTTTCTTAAGCTTTTAAAGTTCCATTGCACATTAGTGATTAACTTTTATTGATTACTCTAGATAGACATAGTGGCCTACAAATCTCTTTTCAATCTGCTTTCAAACAATCCTATTGGAAGCAGTCCCACTGAACGCTTCCTACAAACTATTTTTAATTATTTCAGTCTCCCATAGTAAGGGATTTTTCAGATAAATTGGATTGCAATTTAAAATTGACCTATAACCCTCCCACAGGCTGTGAGAGGGTTATAGAACAATACTTTTAAGAATCCCTGGATGGGGTTACCCTAACATAGATTATGAATTATCATTCCAGAACGGAATGGGGTATAGCTCTCATAAAGGATCATAAGCATTTCTTAACATCTTCCTTATTGTTACTTTGCTTCTTTAAACTGTTTTTTCCCAAAGACTAAAAAATGCCAGCTGTGGCAGAGCTGTTTTAAGGAGCTGTAGAGAAGTGATGTGTTCTACACCTAACTTCAAAGTATCGTTTTTCTTTTGAATTTAAACACTATCTACCTAACACTACCTAAAATTTAATTTGAAGATTAAAAGGGGAGGGGGATATATAAAATTGGCCTTTAAATTCTTAACCTTCTCATATAGAAGATAGAAGGGAATTATTATCTTTTGCTCTAGAAAAAAAGGCAAATCAGTTGTGAAAATTGAAAACAAGCAGATTCTCCAGTTGAGGTTGCAGGAAGGTCTAGGACTGGGTTGTTACGTCCTTTTCTGCCCAGAGACTGAATCATAATTGAAGCCATGCCTCCAGTCCTCTCTTGCTTGGTCCAGTTCCGACTCAGTCTTTGCCATATAGCAATTTTTTGGTCTTTATTCTGATTGAAAATTCCAAATTATTCCAAATTACTAGACTTTCCAAAACTCAATTGATTGAGAGATGCTAGGGAGTGCTGGGTATTGAGGCTATAACAGCGGTGTTGGCGCAGCTCGCGACAGGCCAACATTTGAGTGAGGACTTGAGCCATCTATATAGCGGTGGCCATTTTAGTCCCACAGCAGTGCAATTAGAATAGGAGGAGATCTTCGGCTGCACTTCAACAGGAGATCTTCGGCTGCACATAGCGCCCAGCCTCGTCAGCATGCAGTTCCCATCAGGCTGAACCAGGGTGAAATAGCGTGGAGGAGTGGTATTGTACGTAGCGTTGGCCACATTGTTTTCCTTAGGGCAGCGGCGTCGCGTGAAGTGTTGGCCATTTTCTCCTCAGTCAGGTTTCGCGCCTAAAGCCTTGCAACAGAGAGAACCAACGGCCACTTAGCAGGTTGCTTCAGATTTGGCAATTTATTTGAAGATTAAAAGGGGAGAGTGGTACATAAAATTGGCCTTTAAATTCTTAACCTTTCCATATAAAAGATAGAAGGGAATTATTATCTTTTGCTGTAGAAAAAAATGCAAATCAGTTGTGAAAATTGAAAACAAGCAGATTTTGATAAAATTTTGAGAGAATCTTCCCAAGGATAATCAGCAATGGAACTTACTGGATTGTGTGGTTATTTTATGAAACAGTTATTAAAGCAGGGACTGGAGAAGCATTTATCAACTGTCTTATAGTCACAAGATTCTTGCATGTATATTATGGAAGCCGGATGGATTGTCTTCAAGATATTCACAACTCTGTGGTTCTTTATAGTATATGCTACTCAGAAAAAAAGCCTTATTATTGGATTGGATTATCCACCATATTTTGGAATGAAAAGCTACAGTCTTGATCCAAAATGCAATGGTTTCTGAAGCTCTTGCGAAAATATACTTAATTATTAAAATAAAGGCCTGTATAATTCATATTGATGTAAAGAAAGGTTTCTTATGCAACAGTAATTTGGATTTTAAGAGAGAGAGAGTGTATACAATTAACCCTTAATTTAACATGTTTTGCTTTAACAAATTTCAGATGCAAGCAGTGGAAAAAGTGTATGCTTTTGTCCATGCATAAAATCTTACTTGGAATTTTACACATGTGTAAAATATATGTGAATAAAACGCTGTATACATGCATAAAATCTCAGATGCATTTGATAAACTATTTTGCTTTAGCATATGCCTCTTCCTCCATAAGTGGTTAAATAATGGTTTACCCTATAGTGAAAGTTTATTGTACTAATGTTTGAAACACTACTGAAGAATCTATGTTTGGAAGGCTAACATATTAAGAGATATTAACATGAAAGTCGATTTTGTGCTATGTAACCATCTATTTTTTTCTGAACCTCTTAACTTTATAAGTTAGTTAGAAATTGCCATTTTCAGGCCATTTCGGATTGAAAGCATACACTTACCTAATTTTATGTTGCTCATGTAATAAATTTCTTAGCACCTGATTAACCTCATTGTTACAAAAATAATTATTTGAGAATTAATGTACTATGGGAATAAAATTTTTGAAATTAGATATTTTAATGGAATGACAGCCATTGCAGTTAGGCCTGGAAGGTGAGAATATAATTTATTTATAAACTATACATTTTTTGAACTAAAATACGACCACATGTTTTTATTGCAGAAATAAGAGCAGTGTGTGCTTGAACTTTAACATGGATCATCCTATTTTTTTATTTTGTTGTAATACTTTTTGAGGAACTTTCTTTTTTTTTTTTTTACAGATTATGTTTATTTTGAAAATTCTTCAAGCAATCCATATCTTATCAGGCGAATAGAAGAACTTAACAAGGTAGGAATTTCAAAAATGAACTGTAATTTACTCTTCGGGAGACAGTTTCTTCTAAGGAACGGATTTCCTTAGAAAATGTATTGTGTTTGATCATCCTCTGCCTAAAAAAGAATTAAGGAATATCTTTTCAACTAGCACTTTTTAAAATAAATGCTTTAGGATTTTTTTTCCTATTTATAATTTTAACTATTTTATGAATTATTTTCTGCTTATATATTGTATAGTTTATAGTTGTAAATATATAAGGAATGGTATAAATCAAGGAATGTTAAAGAACAAGGGGATGTTATTAATTCTGCTGTACATAATCTTGTGATTGCTATGGTGTAGGCAAACTAGAAAGTTGTTCCAGATGAAATCTAGTTGAATTAATGTGTGAGAACCAGTGAAAGGCAGTAATCATGATAAGAGGTGTTAGGGCAAATTAAGGCAAGGAAAAATGGAAAGCAATCACCAAGATCACAAAGCAGTCCAAGGAAAATAATTGCTGCTGTAAGCAAAACTGATCTGAGTTTTATTAATTGGTAATGTCTGGAAAAAACCCCACCTACTGATATAGAATAACTCCTAAAACTACATGTAGTCCTTGAGTTATGACAGTAATTGGGACCGGAATCCCAGTAATTGGGACCATTTTGCTAAGTGAAATGGTCGTAAAGCACAATGTCATCTGATTGAATTGCTTAGTGATGGCAATCCAGCACTCCTTGTTACTGTTGTTAATTAAATCCCACTGGCTGTTAGGCGAGGACCAATCCCAATCCAAGACCAATTCCTAGCTTGGTCCTCCCCAATCTCAGTAGAGTAAGGAAATGCCTATTCTGTCTTCTCTTACAACTCTTCCCATCAATCTGTCTGCCTGCCCCATCTCTCTTCTTTTGCCTAACTTATTCTTCAATGGCAGTGGTGCCGAGGCTGAAGTAGTGGTGCAGGGCCTTTAGCAGGCTGCCAGCCACCACTGCCCCTAGACCTCTACTTCAGTCCCAGTGCCACCACCACAAAGAATGCTGCCTCAAGTCCTGCACTGTGACCAGCCAGCGCCACAGTACAAAGCCCAAACACTGTTCTTGCAATGCTTTGGAAAGTTTTCTGATGCCTTCCAAAACAGCATGAACAGTGTGTGCTATTTGGAAAACAGCACAAATGCTTCACTTGGTCTGGCCAGTAGCTTCCTTGTATAGGGTCATGCTGGGGATGCCTTGTCAACAGAGGGAAGAAAACGGTGGTCCACTCAGTGTGGCAGGACTTGCAAAGAGCAGGGCGGCAAGGGGGCCTTAGGCTTTGCACTGTGGCGCTGGGACCTATTTGCAATGCAAGGCTAGAGGATGGGTGAACAGGCTGGGTTTAATCCAGACTTATATACATATATACACAAATGTGGACATACCCTTCATGCAGCATATATTGACTTTAGGTCAGCTTTCAACCCAGTGTCTAAATCTAAGCTGCAGTATACATTTAAATACACAATATAGACAAATGTATGTTTCTGCTGCTCATTGAAATTCATGAAAACATTTGATCATCAGGTGCAGTAACCAAGGACATATCATTAAGGAAATATCAGTCAGGAGGAAAATTAGACAGTGTATTATTTATTTTATAAACTCATAGTTTCTTCTCTTAAGTACCGTATTTTTTGGAGTATAAGATACACTCCCCCCCCCAAAAGAGGGTGAAAATTTGGGTACGTCTTATACACTGACTGTAGCCCTGCCCACTCACCGGCCGCATCCTTTAGCATCTTTTTCCCAGCAATTTGCCTCCTTGCAGCAAACAGTAAACAGCCTGTTTCAGTTTCAGCACAGCCTGATTAGTACAAGCAGCTGATTGTTGGCCTCCTGACCATCAGCTGTTTCAGGCTGCAGGCAGGCAGCAATATGCTATGGCAATCCCTGCAGCCTGAAACAGCTGATTGAGCCCGAGTATCAGTTGCTTGTGCTAATCAATCCATATTAAAACTGAAAGTGAAACTGAAACAGGCTGTTTGCTGCAAGGAGGCAAGTCAATAACTATAAATGCCCATAGAATATTCAAATTACTAGACTTATTTTTTAAATAGTGCTTTATTATTGATCTAGACAACTTAACAAAATGAAGAACCTTTTTAAAAATAAATGCTTGATTTGAAGAGGCCCAGTGATATTGTATCTTCTTTTAAATAGCAGAGAATAACGTATACTTCCAGAAAGCTTCATCAATTTTAACAGCATCTGTACAAGTATAGTCTGAAATGTAACAGTTTCCTGTTGTAATATTAATTGTAATATTAAGATAAGGAAGCTGAGTTAGACCCTGGCGTAATCATGTTTGGAGTAGATCTAAACATTGGAACAGGTGGAGTTAGTGTGACTACATTTAAGAAAACTTTCTGGCATTAATATACTGCCATAATGTACATTTCTCCAATTCTTTGCTATTTTTATAGGCCAGGCACACATGCACAGAAATACACTGCAAACCGCGTATATCATCTGTACTGTTTGCTGCAAAGAGGCAAATTGCTGGGAGGCAGAGGCAGATTTTTTTTTCTTGTTTTCCTCCCCAAAAGTTAGGTGTGTCTTATGCTTTGGAGCATCTTATACTCCGAAAAATACGGTAACTCTTACTTTCCATTCTCCAGGCTTAGCCCATAGACATACCAATTTACTTTTGTGTACTGATGATGCAGTAATTCTGTTATTGAGTTCTACTGACTTTAAAATTTATCACTTATCACACAATATAGTACTGGGGTGAAATTAATAATAAATTATTCCAAGATCAAGATTGGCATTTTCTCCAAAAGCCTCAAATAGAGATGTTGGAAATTAGAGGGGCAGTCAATTGAGCAGGTTAAGATTTTTAAATAAAACATTTTGGGATAGTTTCTCAAGCTGTAGGAAACAGAGTTGCCCACCTGGATTAAATATCTGTCTCAGCTATTGAAACTTATTTTGTCAGAGGAACACAGTCTGTTACTATTAAACTGTTTGCAGCCAGAGTCTGAGCACAACTGCTATAAGGGACTCAGGAGTATATAACAGTAAGATTGCCTTAGAAAGAATTCAAACAAAAATTTGAGAAGTATCCTTCAGATTACCCAAAGGCAGCACTTTTAAAGGAGCACTTTCAGGAGTAAACTTGAATCAAGTCCCTGGATAAATATATTTACCTACCAACTAATATACCACAATCCTGGTGAATTTAATACTGATAGACAACTTCAATTTTTTCTTGGGAAACAGTCATCCCAAGTTTCCAGCGATGTGACCTTCATATCAAGCTAGATCAGTTAAAACAAAAGAGCTTAGACATAGAAAGCCAAACAGGAATTTCTGCTTTCTCTTACAACATATTTATAATTGTCAAATTTTACTTCCAGTGTCAGCTTTATAGTTACATCAGATTGCAATTCCCAATTCAGGGGAACTTTAGCTTGATTTAGTGTTTTTCCCACATCGGTTTTGGAAAATCTCTTGTGAAACTTGACATTGCCTCTGTAACTCTGGTCGTGTAGAAATATTTTGTTATTCTGTACATAAGGTTTTATAGTGACATTCACCATGAGTTGATTATGACTTTTAATCTAAGTTTCTAGAACACTTCAATAATTTTTATTTCCATTATTTGTTAGATAGCCAGGATATGTCTATCTTTCTAAAAATAGCAAACTTTTGCTACATCATGTGTAAGCTTCACCCACAAATGGTTGTCTGTAATCACTAATGTTAGGAGTTAATTTTCCTTTGTTTTACTGAATATATTTTTAATGGTCAGCGAACAAAATAAAGTTTCTGTCTGTTGAAAATTATAGGGAATGGGCTTGAATAAAACTTTTTAATTAATGGTTTTCTCAAAAATAATTGCTTCTGTATTAATTTTCCGCCAATATTTCCTGCATGTTAAAATACCATTAATTCAAAGAAAGATGTTTGTCTTTTGTAATTTAAATCTGACAGGATGTAGACACAATTGAATTAATTTATAAATGATATAATTAATGTATACAAATACAATAATTTATAAGAACTGGAAAATTTAGAGAAAAAATATTTTTTTCCAATTTCCTCAAAAACATTTGACCAAGATAAATAATTAAATAGGCATTTCAACCACAGATAGTAACAAGTAGTGATTTAATTATAACTCATCTAACACAAAAAAGATTTGATTAAGATAATGTAATTTTAAACAACTTTTGTAAATCAAATTCGTAAGTCAGACAAACTGCACAGTTGTATGTTGCTTGCAAATATAGAGACATATTGATCTTACAATTGCATTAGTTGTACCAATGGATAGATTTTGAGTTACTGTTAAAAGCAATGAAAGAATGGAATTTGGATTTTCTGTCTTGAACTTAAAATGTTTGAAACTTTTTCTAGTCACAGGAGTATACAAAGCATTTTGTACTTTTCAATACAGTGCCAAATAAAACTGTGAACAAAACTCAGACATTTGAGTTTGGATTGTTTGAACATTCCAAGTGCTGTAGTTGGAATTTTGTGTTGCGGCTTGCCATGGGGAAGTTCTTTAAAAATCTCAGAGAAAGAAAGAGGTCCAGTAGTTACCGGACTAATTTATCTGTCTCATGGTACTATCATGCAAATGGCACAGATTGTGTAATTACCATCAGTTGTGTCTTGATGTATTTTGTGCCATTTATACAACGATGTCATAACTCACAATATCACTTGACACTCCTTCAGAAGCCTGTGGTGGTAGAGCAGTCATTGGAAAAAAGAGAAGACATATTAAGATTAAGGGGGGTGGAGAGGGACCTCTTGGCAGAGGCTTGATTTTTACTGTGTCAGTAATAGCCTGCCATTTTGGTGAAAGAGATTGAAGCAAGGTCCAATTGTGGAGGACGGAAATCTGCCACCCAAAGAAGGTCACCTTGACTATGTCATCTTGTTCCCTTCATTTTATGTTTGGTGGTGGTGACAGAGGAGTGTAACTCACTACTAGAGTAAAAACAGATGCAATTCATCTGGTGGTCAGTAATGGTGGGCCAAGGAAGGTGGACCCACTCCTGGATTGGGCAGGCAGTGCTAAGGATGCCCAGCAATTTTCTTGTTTAGCATTTGAAGATGTTCTCCATGGCAAGAACATGATGAAATGGCAAAGTCACAAATGGAGACTAACTTTTTTGGAGCAAATCAATTTCCTTAAGATGAATCTCTGTCTTCTACATTTTCTGTGTTACTGCTGGTGAGGACCTAAGAGAAAATATTATTTCATTCTCTAGACCAGCGATGGCAAACCTTTTTTGGCTGCTGTTACAAAAGTGGGGGGGAGCACAAGGGTGTTGTGCGTCGGCATGCCACACCCATAATGCTATGCGGGTGACCTCCCCAGTGCGCACACATGCATGCGATCAGTGACCCCCCCTCACTTTTGCCGGGTTTTTTCACCTTCCCCAGGCTCCAGAGCCTTTCTAGGAGCCAGGGGAGGCAAAAACAGTCTCCCTCGGAAGCCCTCCAGAGGTCTCAGGAGCTTCTCTGAAGCATCTGGAGGGTGATAAATGGACCTACGGGGAACCCAGAAGTTTGGGAATGGCGGCTTCTGGTTTGTCCGTAGGGCCAATTTTCAATCTCCACAGCCTTCAGGAGTCTTCCCTGAAGGCTCCGGAGGGTGAAAAACGGACCTACAGACTGGTTTTTGCCCTCCGGAGCCTTCAGGGAAGCCTGATGAAGGCTCCGGAGGGCAAAAACAGTCCAGAAGCAAACCGGAAGTCAGTTACTGACCTTCAAGGTTGCTCGTAGGGCCGGGTTTTCCCGCTTTGGAGGCTTCAGGGATGCCTCCAGTGGGCAAAAAAAGCCTCAAAAGAAGGCTGAAGTCACCACCAGATGACAGGGCAAAGCCTTGCATTCCCTGACAAATGGCTCCGCGTGCCACCTGTGGCACGCATGCCATAGATTCGCCATCATGGCTCTAGACAATTGGCAGCCACCTGTCTTCCACTCAGATATGAACAATATAAAGGGTGCTATTCATCAACTACTTCAATATTCTCAGGCACTAAGTCACTTAAGCAAATCATAATGGTTCATAGTTCATTGGCATGTCATGACATCTGAAATGGGCATTAAATGTGTTTAAGTGGATGTCTTTCTGGTTTCTGCAGTAACATCCATAATGCCCACAATTGAATAAAGACTTTTGTAACCCAGCTAATTTATACAAACTGGCCACTGTCTAATCGTAGCATCTAAACTGAAGTGGGATTTAGCTGTTACTACTTCTCTGCAACCTTTCTCCCACTTTCAGCCCCATTCCTGTGACCCACTTTCCTTTACACTTGGCAATCAATAAAATTGATTGTGTAGTACAGTATTTACACACATGTATTGCTAATGTACAATACAATAGCAGAGTTGGAAGGGACCTTGGAGGCCTTTTAGTCCCATCCTCTGCTCAAGCAGAAAACTCTATACAATTTCAGACAAATGGTTGTTCAATCTCTTCTTTAAAACTTCCATTGTTGGAGCACCCACAATTTCTGGAAGCAAGCTGTTCCTCTGATTAATTATTCTGCCAGGAAATTTCTCCTCAGTTCTAAGTTGCTTCTCTCCTTGATTAGTTTCCACCCATTGCTTCTTGTTCTACCCTCAGGTGCCTTGGAGAATAGGCATGTGTTGAGTTTGTACTTGCAAAGACTTCAATATAAATGTTGGTTTGTGCAGGTTGATAGTTCTGAGATGAGCCTTCTGTTGCTCTTCAGTTCTGATGTTAAAATTGCAGAGTGCATTTAAAACTGCAAAGTCCATAAGTTGGTTTGGGTTGTTTGCTGAACTTTGTGAATGCATTTGTGAATGCATTTTAGACAATTTTTTTGTGCCATGTTAATGCTTAGATTCCATAGTATATTTACACTTTCAAGACTGCATTCTGGTGAATTGTTGATATATATCTCATCCTGTTAACTTTCACTGAGTCAGCTCCTGGGGTGGAGACAGCATGAGTGAGAGCTTCCATGATTTTTGTCCTATTGAGAACTTACATGCAGACTTTGGTCTCATACTGCATGATCATGTTCAATTAATTTATTGTAAGAGTTATAATTAAGCAGCATGCAGACAGCATTTAGCTTAAAACTTATGTTTTCAAATTATTTGAAGACAAAACAACAGCAAACAAGTGAAATGGAAACAGTACATTAAATTTGTGTCTACTGCTAATTGACTGCTAGTTTAATTAGCTGGCTTCTGTAAGTTAATTGCTGGCTAAAAATGTTGATGAGACAGTCTGCTTTCTTTGTCTAGTTTAGTGTGTTGGCTGAGAACCTCCCCAAAAACATATTTAATGTTTTTCTTTATAGAGAATCCGAGGTGTTTTCTGATAGTAATTTTTAACTTAATATGATGGGGCAGGTTGCCCAATTCTTTGCTTGATGATGATGATTGTAGCAATACTTCTGAAAGTTGGCTTCATGAACTGATATCGACTCCAAATCTTGTTGACCTATGCTGCAAAGTGAATGAGCAAAGGACTTGTTCTGAGTTTATATTATTAATTTATTTAAAAGACATATGGCCAGCAACAACTCTGGGTGACTCACAAAGCCATACTATCACAAAAATAAGAAAATCAGAACATGGTATCACAACCGGAGAGGAGGAGCCAATGTCGCGATGAGACAACGTGCGATCTCAATGCTCTGAGATTGCCGTCAATACTTTTGCCGCTGGGTGGTCCAAACGGACCTAAACCATCCTGCAGAGATGGTGAACAGGAAGAATATGTCTTGCTGATCTCAGGGACATCTCAGGTAAAGTCCCTGATCGATCCAAGAGAAGTTCTTCAAGCTGGCGACAAAAAATCCAGCCATTAGGCTGATGAAGTTGGGGCAGCTCCAAAATGGAAGGATATGGAAAAGAGAAAGTGTTTCCAGCTGGTGAGGAATTTTTACCGTTTTAAAAGAGACTACCTATAAAAAACTTAAAACTAATTTAAATTGGAGAAATAAGCGGTGGAATTAAATTTGGAATGGTTTTGGACAGTGGGTTATCTTACTTTTTAAATGCTATTTTCATGGATGGAATTTATGCAAGCCTTTTAAAATGAATGGATTAAGTTTTCTTCTATTTTTTTTTCTTTTATTATTCTTTGTAACCTATGGACTAAAATTCTCCTTCATTACTGTGGGTGTTCTAACTCATTCAAGAATCTGACTTTTTTTAAAACTTGAAATACAAAAAAGATCCAAAAAGTAACAAAGAAGATTGCAACAATAATACTGCTACTCCGAGGCTGGAGGTTTGTGTATTGGAAATGAAACACTCTTACTTTTCTCACTGATTATCCTGGCTTGGCACTCCAAGGTCTCACTGCTTGTTTATAGAGAGTGATAAGAAGAAAAGCATACAGATGTCCCTTTGAAGTATATTTTTAACCAGAGAAAGTTGAAAATAAAACGTTATTGTGAATCTATGCTTAATCTTGTTAAAATCTTCCAAGCTAGAGGAGCAGTGTTTGTTAGCTGGCGATAATGGCACAATTTCAACAGCAGAAATAAATTTTCGGTCTGCAAAATATATTCTTAGAAATACAGAAATTATCAAACACATATGAGAGGATAGAGAAGAAGTTGGAAGACTTGGAGTATTTAACAGTAAAATATGATGAAGGAGAGGTTTATCAAATGGAAAAAGTGATGGTTAAAATCCTAAAAATCGAAGAGGAAAATGAATATAAAGAAATTGAAATTGCTGATATTTATGGTGATTGGTTTGTCTCTGAAAATGGAAAGAGTGGAATACTGAAAGAGGAATTTAATTGTGGGGCAATCTACCCCAGATGGCAAGATACAGAAGAAGAAAAAACAAAAGAATTTATGGATTTAAAGAGAGAAATTTTATTAGCAATATCATTGATAACACTACTGACAATCAAAGATAAGCTGATTAAGGAAACAGAAGAAGGACATCGAAATTACATGAGAGATTTTATAAGTAAGGAGTTGCTAAGAGGAGTCCATAAAAAGTTGATTAAGGAGATGATTAGAGGACTAACACCATAAATAGCAGAAGATATGAGACTGTTTTGCTACTGGAAAGATACAGATTGACAGATGGAAAAGTATAATTTAAAACTAGTTAAACTTAGTGAAATTTAGTGATAATAGATATAGTTAAATAAATAAATAATGATAATAATGTATACAATGTGTAGTGTTATGATAAGTAATAATTGGATATGAATATTGAATGGTACCCATGAAAGGAAGATTAGAAATCCTTTTGGATTATATATAAAGGTTAATAAAAAGAACTACCGTATTTATTCGAGTATAACGCACACACGTGTATAACACGCACCCCCTAATTTTTGATTAAAAATCGGTATAAAATTTTGTTTCACACCAAGCATTGTAATTGACAAAAATCCTGGAGACCCCCCCCACGTCGTCCCTTCCACCCAGCCCTCACGGCTGCAGGTTGCTCACCTCCCCCGTTCTTGTAACACAGGTAGGGAAAGCGCCACACGTTGCCTAGCCCCACGGTGAAGCCCACGCAGGACATGATGAAATCCATCTGCCGGGTCCAAGTCTCTCTCTCGCGGGGCGGCAAGGCCAGGGTCGGCTTGCAGGAGTCCACGGCCTCCCCTTTGCTCCCGACTGAGGCTCCTTGGCACATGGCGGCTGCGGGGGGTCCCGTCTTTTTGTCCTGCGGTTCGACCGAGGCGCTGTAGATGCTGCTGCCGCCGCCGCCGCTCTCCGACGAAACCCCCTTGGCCATGATGCCTGGGAGGATTCCCGAGTCCCGGTCGCCCCCTTCCAGACGGATCGAGATCCTGCCGACTGGAGGAAGAGGGTGAGAGGTGGGTCCTGTGAACGGCGGCAGCAGTGGCGGCAATACTCGCAACTCAGCTGCCTGCCGCCTTTCCCCTCCTTTGTCTCCCAGCCGGGGCGGCCCGCCGCCGAGTTGCGACTATTGCCGCCGCTGCTGCCGCTGTTCACAGGACCCGCCTCTCACCCTCTTCGCGGGTCCTGTGAACTGCAGCAGCAGCAGTGGCAATAGTCGCAACTCGGCGGCGGGCCGCCCCGGCTGGGAGACAAAGGAGGGGAAAGGCGGCAGGCAGCTGAGTTGCGAGTATTGCCGCCGCTGCTCCCGCCGTTCACAGGACCCGCCTCTCACCCTCTTCCTCCAGTCGGCAGGATCTCGATCCGTCTGGAAGGGGGCGACCGGGACTCGGGAATCCCCCCAGGCACCATGGCCAAGGGGGCTTCAGGGGCTATCATGCCAAGTAAATTTTCCCCAGCCGCCACTGCCACCCCACCCCAGCCCTCGTTTATAACGCGCACCCACACTTTGATTCCTTTTTTTGGTACAAAATTTTGTGCGTTATACTCGAATAAATACGGTAAGTTAGATTCAGTTAAGTTTGATCATTAGGGGGAAAATGTTATGATGCAGGATATAGTTAAATAAAGGAGGGATAATGATAACTTCTATACAGGTATGGGTGCAACATAAGAAACCTCAATATAAATCGTGAACAATAATTTGGTGTAAAGGAGAATTAGAAAACTTTGTTATTAAATATTATGGATGTTTAGCTAGAATAGGATATAAGGATCCAGTATTATTGGAGGATTTTAGAAATAGTAAATGAAATGCCAGTATGTGGTTATGTATTAAATCTTGGTATATTTTAAGATGAAGGACGTTTAAACAATTATAATCAAATGAAAATGGTGGTATGATGATGGTAACATGTATAAATATCTGAGTTAAAGTACTTGAGTTCATATGAAATATGTTTGTTGACTGTGGAAGAAATGCACGAAAGCCTTTTTGTAACCAACTGATACACTTTCTACAGAATGTAAAGAAGGATGTGTTGTTTGTTTTGAAAATTAAATATATATATAAATATATATGTAAGAACATGGTATCACAACCATGCCTCTCCAGTGCAGCCAACACTATCGTCTTAAAGTTCCAGCCTCTTCCTATTATAGCGGTTGGGAGAAGAGCCAAAACATACAGACTTCCAAAAGGTTAAAAGAGTCAAGGCCTGCTGGATCTCAAGGAGAAGGGTGGGGTCACTGAGCTTGGTTGTTTTCTTGCAAGACGTCTCTTGCAGTGATGATGATGTTACTTAGTTTGCTAGCGAAATGTCCATAAGAAAACCACCAAGCTGAGAGAGCACAAAGGACCCCATAGTGGAACGCTGTGCTACAAATATTCTCTTCTAAAGAGAAAATTGTTCCACAGAGCAGAGGCTGCTACAAAAAAAACACTGTACACTTCTAAGATCCAATAGATGGCAGCATTTCAGAGTAGAGATCTGGAATGTACTTACTGTATCTGATCTGGTGAAAGAGGCAGATCCCTCAGGGAACCACCAAAAAACCTGGTTCTATATCATGTCAGACTTTGAAAGTGATAAGCATCACTAGAATTGCTTTTCTAGTTCTTACCCTTGTGGAACATTTCAATTCTTGTTGAGTTTTTTTCAAGTTTGAAACAAAACAATTTTTTTTGTCTTTTGGGCACACCCTTGGTCAGGCTGAATGAAGTGTGATTAGAAGGATTAGCAGACTTATGAAACAAGTAAATTACAAAGTTACTAAGTATCCTTGGCTAAACCTGCTTTGCCTCACAAAATCTTGAAAATAAAATTGTGTGTGTGTGTGCACGTGTGTGCAGGGGAAAAAGAACTGTATATATTACTATATCATATATCACATATGATTAAGAATCAAATGCTAGAGTTTTTTTATTCCTTCATTTTTTGTTGTATCTATTTAAATAGTAAATTGAGAACAAGGACTATATGAGATTATTTTATATTGAAGATCCAAATGTTTTAACTAACTAACTAACTAACTAACTAACTAACTAACTAACTAACGTAACTAAAGTAACCTAACTAGAATAATAGGAGTGTGCATGCTTTGAAAATGGTTAGGTTAGGAAGAAATGATTTATACCTTAGGTGAGCACAGCATCTTTCTATTACTTATCAAAAAAAGCCTGGCAACTTCTTCATGAGGCAATGCTATAAAATGTGTGTGTGCCTTTGATTCAGTGTTGACTCCTACTGAATTATTGGACATATCTGTGCAGAATGCAGACCAAGAACTCATGATTTCACCCTTCTAACTCAGGGTCTTTAACCGCTACACCAAACTGGCTCTTTAAAACGAGTAGACCTATTAAAGACAGTAATTTTAACCTGATGAAGATAGGAATGGATTGTTAAGGGAAGAAGTATGCAACTTAATCATGGAAAAGTAGATAGCATGAGAAAGAAGTTCTAAATAACCCCGCCTTAATTCTGTTTGGCATAAGATGAAGAAGACAGGAATTCTGACATCTTTTAAAATTCTATTACTATGATGCTCTCTAGTAATAAGTACTATTTTTGAAATTCTTGGGTTTTCTGGCCTGTCCTACTTTGATGGATAATTTCAATCTTGTTCTCTAGCAGTTCTTCCAAAGAATCAGGTCCCGTCCTCATAAATAATTAAATACAGGAATAGATATATTTTTTGAGGCTCTTAAAAGAATTATAGACAACAGAGCAACAAATAAACAAACAATACCCCTCAAAAAATGTGTCAGGTATAATGACAACTGGGCTCAATCCTTACATAAAGAAACAGGTTTTCAATCTCAGAGCAAAGCTAGGGTCTAAGGTCGAAGGCTTCCCTTCAGAAATTGCAAATGCTCCATCACTAGAGCTTTTTAAGAAGAGATTGGAGAAATATTTGTCTGGAATGATAAGGTCTCCTGCTTGGGCATGGGGTTGAACTAGAAGATTTTCAAGGTCCCTTCCAACTCTGTTATTTTGTTTTCTGTAAATCAATTTTGGTTTAACATGATTAATGCCAATTTTAAAAAAGATGAATTTTGGTTTTGTGGAAAGTCTATAGTGAATATTAAGATTTACTTTTAATACATACTTTATTAATTAATTCTGTCATTTTCCAGACGGCCAGTGGTAATGTGGAAGCAAAAGTAGTATGCTTTTACAGACGACGAGACATCTCCAATAGCCTCATTATGCTTGCAGACAAACATGCAAGTAAGTTGTTTTTTATTTTATTTAGAAGCAAATAGCATGAATAATGCATTCTTAAAATAATATTTTGTGTCTGTCTATATGAACTCATTAGAATCTGCATGTGAAACTGAATATATATGCAATTTATTAATACTCTATTACCCTTGGTGGGATGTGCATTCAGAATTTCATGCCTGTCTGCATTTTCATACAAGTAATCAAATATATCTTTACAAGCAATTAGAGTTGAAACTAAGAACTAATAAATTTGCTGTTTGATTTTCCCTTTTTCAACTACAGCATAATCGATGTAGATAATTTAGTGCAGAATTATTTTTCTATATTTATTCATATTGTTAATTGTTGAGTAGAAGAGCAAAATAATTCAGCACGTTTTTCATGGTTTCTTTTGTTTCAAACCCTGAAAGATTAACATCTTGACTTTTAAATGTAGTTAACTTAAATTTTGCTTCCATGAATTTTTTTATCCTTCATTTGTGTTCCATACATCTCGTGGTTTCTTCACTTAAAATATCTCCCCAAAGTTGGAGTGCAATAGAGGGATTTCCAAGGAAAATATAATCAAGATTAGATAAGCCTCTGCAAAATTTTGAATAATTCACTTTTTTCCAGTATGCTTCTGCCATATTGCATCTGATATACATTAGGAGGTTGCAAAGATGCTGCTAGGAATAAAGCAGGTGATTGCTAAAGGTGGAGAACACAATAAACTGTAGGCAGTTTCATATATTGCATTATTTTTATTTTAAGTTGTTCAACCACCCAGAATTGTTTTGAAGGTGGGCAGCCTAGAACCCCAATAATTAAATAAACAATTGATTAGATAGAGTTCCATGTGAACTGTGTGGTCATTTTTCTGAAATAATTCTTGCTTATGATTTATTTATTAGGTACACTTGCTTTTATGGCACTGAAGTCATTATGAATCTTAAGCTGCTCATAAGCAAGAGTGACAGTGCAATATTCATAATTCAATAATTAAAAATCAAAATCATTAAATATGTCCCAACGTAACAACAATTCATCATATCAGCAGCATAAAAGATACCACCATAAACCTTTATATCTCCAGTATCTTTATTATTAATGTCTCAGTCCCTGACTCTTATTGAAATACTATATCTTTAACAGCTTTCAGAATTCCAGGAGTAAATTTGTGATTTTAATGTCTTCGGTGGGAGGGCATTCAACGGAAAGGAAGCTACTGCAGAAAATATTTGCCTGCAGGTCTCTTCTTGCTGTGGGAGGATTGTCAGCAAGCACTTTCTGCAGTCTCCCATAAGCAAGTAGGTTCTATTTGGTGTAAGTGGTTATGTAGATAAATAGGCCCCAAACCACAGAGGACTTTAAGATTATAACTAACACCTTGAATTGCACCTAGAAACAAATTGCAATAGTGCAGCTCACAAAACACTGAGGCATAGAATTCTTGCTATTAGTATGTAGATTACTACTGTTAGTATGTGGATTGTTTTACAATATTGTTTCCTCAAATGGTAGTAATCTTAAAAAATGTTCTTTGATGGCATGCTATATTTTCCCCTGGAGGTCACTGTTCAAAAGAAATATTATAATGAATACCTTTTATCTACATATCTACATTTCTCTTATTGATCATGACTTTATACACTTAGAGTTTGACTCTTATACATACATGTCTCATTAATCAGATTAATGTCAAATGTTAGTGTTCTGTTCCGTGATTCTAATGAATATGCAGACACAGGCTTGGCTGTCTGCCACGACTAATTACGGAGATAAAGCCACCCCTAGGCTAGGAGCCTAGAACACTATCTTCAAGAAACCAAGATTAGTCTTACGGAATGCTTTCTCAACGGCTAGTAAAATGGACTGTTGTTTCCTGCAAAGATTCCCCTCCCGTCGTTCCACCTATAAACTCTTTGGGAGGGGCCACAACCGTAATCAGCTGTACCTATTTCCTTCTATGACGTCTTCTCCACAGCTGCTCCCTTCTCCTCTCAGCTCCACACACACGCACATCAGGGACAACCTCCCTCTGTTCCTCCTCACTGCTCCCTGACTCAGATGCCACCTGGTGGCCAACAGGCCTCTCTAGTTCCTGCTCTGACTCCAAACACACTCCAGAGTCTTCCTCATTGTAATGATGTGTATGTTTTATGTTATATTTTAAGTGCAATTAGTGTGCCTAGCTCTTTAAGAAGGCTAGGAGACAGTTAACCTTTTTAATGATGTCATCTAGGGCAGAAGTCAGTTTTAAGATGGCTGCCGCTGAATAAAGACAAGCCTCTAGTTCAAGTTCCTTGCTGTCTGCCTTTATTTTATGCCAAAAGTCATCACACTCATCATCCAGAGCAGTCCCATAATGGTCATCACTGTTAGAGTCCATCAACAGCTCAGCCGGCTGCTGCTGCGCCACAACACTATCCCTCACTGCAGGGCCCTTCCTTTGACGCTCACAGCGTGGCTTAGCTGGGAATTATTCATGGAAGGCCTGCACCAAACCAGGTGCGTGCATGGAGGGCGCATTCTCCCAGGTAATATCC
Organism: Natrix helvetica; assembly: GCF_964273705.1. Classification (NCBI taxonomy): domain Eukaryota; kingdom Metazoa; phylum Chordata; class Lepidosauria; order Squamata; family Natricidae; genus Natrix; species Natrix helvetica. The sequence goes on from NC_138552.1 coordinate 248,007,930, forward strand.
TCCAGCTCTTGGCCTTTCCATTCCACCAGGTATTGGAACCGTCCTTTCAGCCATCGGGAATCCCGGATCCTGGCAACTTCGTATTCGGTCGGCGCCTCATCGGCACGGGGTTCTGGCTGGGGATGATCGGGTTGGCGAAGAGGACAAGCGGGCCGTTCAGGAACAAGAAGATATCGACGAAAGATCAGATGGACTCGCATTGAATGTGGTAAAGTCAGATGATAGGCAACCGGATTGATGACTGCTTCAACAAGAAATGGGCCAAGGTAACGGTGGCGTAACTTCTTGACTGGCCGGTTTGACGGAAGGTGTCTAGTGGACAGCCACACTTGATCGCCCACACTCAACACCGGCGTCGCACGCCGAGACCTGTCCGCAACTCTCTTATAGTCCTCCTTGGCTTTATCCAGATATCGCTGCACCACTTGATGGACCGCCTGTAGTTCCGACAGGAAGTCCTTAGCTGCGGGGACTGGTGAGTCGATGGGTGTGAGGAGAAAGAACCGAGGATGATACTCCACATTGGCCAAGAAGGGCGTCGTCTGCGTGGATGTGTGCTGTGAGTTATTGAACGCAAACTCCGCTATTGCCAGGTAGTCCGCCCAATCATTTTGCTGCTGGTTCACAAAGCAGCGCAGGTACTTTCTCCGTCCCTCCGTCGGTTTCGGGATGGTGCGCTGAAGACAAGCATATCTTGACATCCAATGCCATCATCAGGCCTTTCCAAAACTGGGCTGTGAATTGCGTTCCTCTGTCCTATACGGCCCTGTCAGGTAGGCCGTGCAGCTTGAAAACATGTTGGATGAACATGCAGGCGGTGGCGCGGGCTGTTGGTAATCTCCGACACGGGATAAAATGCGCCATCTTCGTCAGCATGTCTACCACCACGAACACCGTGGTAAATCCAGAACACGGAGGCAAGTCTGTCAGGAAGTCCATAGAAATGGCCCCCCAGGGTCTCTTCAGGGTCGGCAATGGCTGGAGCAGCCCTGGAGAGGCTCCCGTCGCTGACTTGGCCTGCCGACACCGTACAGGTTCTGATAAAACCCCGAGCTAGGTTTTTGTCCAAAAAGTCCTGCAATGCAGCCAACACCGGGTCTGACATCGAATACAAACAACCCACGGGGAGCGGTGTGTCCGGAATCAAATTGATGGGACAATCATATGGCCGGTGCGGTGGCAATTGGTCTGCTTCTTGTTCACTGAACATGTCTGCAAAATCTGCTATGTCAGAAGGCAAGGACACCCCAGGTGGACTCAGCAACTGGCCTGCACAGACATGACGTGTGTGGCCCACACATTGCAAGGCTGGAAAGGTGAGAAGGTTCTGGGACCAGTAGGTCTGTGGGTTGTGCACCTGAAGCCAAGCCCAAGACCACGGGGAAATGCAGGCCAGAGGTAATGTAGAACTGGATGGCTTCCTCATGAGCACCGATGTCCAGGCGCAAGGGTTGCGTGGCGGCCTTGATAGGCCCAGACAGAAGCACCCAGCCGTCAATGATCTCCACAATCATAGGAGGATCTACTGGACACAGAGGGACCACATACTTGGTCACAAACACCTCGTCCATGAAGTTCGTGGTAGCTCCGGAGTCGATGAGAGTCCCAAGAAAGCTGGAAACATGGCTTGGTTGCCATCGAATTTATCAGGCACTGCAACCCGGCATTTCTTCCGACGCGGGGGTGGAGCAGGGTGAGCTTGGAGCTGTGCCACCTGTGCAGCCAACATAGCCACCTGTTTCGAAAGTTGTGCATTTTCTGCACGTAGCTGCTCCATGGTGATGATATTTACAGTTTTTGTTTTAAGGCAGGAAACAAACTGTTCTGTCCCGTGATTCTAATGAATATGCAGACACAGGCTTGGCTGTCTGCCACGACTAATTACGGAGATAAAGCCACCCCTTGGCTAGGAGCCTAGAACGCTATCTTCAAGAAACCAAGATTAGTCTTACAGAATGCTTTCCCAACGGCTAGTAAAATGGACTGTTGTTTCCTGCAAATATTCCCCTCCCGTCGTTCCACCTATAAACTCTTTGGGAGGGGCCACAACCGTAGTCAGCTGTCCCTATTTCCTTCTATGATGTCTTCTCCACATCTGCTCCCTTCTCTCAGCTCTATGCACACGCACATCAGGGACAACCTCCCTCTGTTCCTCCTCACTGCTCCCTGACTCAGATGCCACCTGGTGGCCAATAGGCCTCTCTAGTTCCTGCTCTGAGTCCAAACACCCTCCAGAGTCTTCCTCATCCTCCAGAGCAGTCCCATAATGGTCATCGCTGTCAGAGTCCACCAACAGCTCAGCTGGCCACTGCTGGGCCACAACAGCTAGGTATTGACCAAAACTACTTACTTATCATAAGAATGCAGCAGGCAGTCCTTAGTGAAGTTTCATGACATTACAATAAATAAACTGTAGCTTTTATGCTGTAGATATTATTCTCATACACTTTTATTCTGCTTGGTTTTTTCTATCTGTTTAAATTATATTTTTATATTTCATTAAAATAGTGCTCCTAATGGTGAAGAAAAATGAAGTGACCTAAAATGTAAAAAATATAATCTTAAAACTTTTATAAACTAAAATATTTAAAAACATAATAGTTAAATTATTAAAACCTATCTTGGCAGTGTTATGTATTTTAAATGTTTCAGAACACTCAGAAATGTTCTGAATTTATCATATCTGTATATATATTGAGTGAAAATATGAAAGACATATCTATTCTTATAACGGTGCACAACTATATAGGATTGAACATTACTAATATAGGTACCTTTCTTCATTCTTTAGACATGTCTGTTTAAAGTGTTCTGGTGGCTTATAAAGCATGCTTGAATAAACTTTGTTTTCCATCATAAAGACTATTGACTTCGGCTCCTTACCTGACATTTTAAGCTTGATTTAAGAAATTAAGTAATGCAGCCAAGCATATCATTAGGGGATAAGCATTCTTGCTCTTGTTCTTGTTTAATATCAATCCACTCAAGCAACTGCTGAAGCAGAATTTGTACACGCTGGCCCATATATCTTGAACTTGAATAATTTATTCTCTAATAAAGGAGAACATTTGTAGCTCAGGGTTGAAATGAGGGGTCCTTGATGCTGCCTGGGCTTGCTTGTTTTCTTGCAGTCATTTCATTACCCTAACTAGGTAACATCTTCATCATAGTTGGGTTAATGAAACAAGAAAACAAGCAAGTTCAGTGAGTACCAACAACCCCTCTAATTTCTCTCTCTTGCTCCTCTTCCTCATACTGTCTTGGCAGTGCAAAAAGTAATTTTATGGAATTCAGTGCTTGTTTGCAGTTACGATATTTGGTTTAGACAGGTCAGAAACAAAGTTTGGACATAGTTCTTAGTTCTTTTTTAAGTTTGGAGACAATAGTTCTTTTTAAAATTTATTTATTGGTAAAGCCTGGCTCACACTCCCATGTTTTTCAGATATTTCTCCCTTATTTTTAATGTTGATTGCAATGCTAGTACTAGGTAATGAGGGCTGAGTCAGTGTAAAAATGTCATGCTGAAATACTTAATTCGAAATGATTTGGACAACTGACTCCCTAGTCTACAAATATCTGGGGCATATGCTTAAACCTTAGAGGTGGAGGTGAGTTAGTTAACATAATTTAACTCCATTTTCTTTGAGTTTATTTTTACAATCTCCTTGACAAGTTTCTAATTTTAGTTGCCTACATTGTGTATATCAGACATAGGCCTTTCATGGCCCACAAGCTGAATCTTGCACTTCGGTCATCCTTATGAGGCTTGCGGCATCGTCAAGAGGACGCAAAGCATCACCAGGGCATTGGCAGAAGGTGAAGCATCAGCAGATGCATTCTCACTCTGCATAACAGTCCATTTCTCATGTGGTCCCTTAGGAAAATCCATTTCCTACCTGTTCTGTAATAGTCACTTTCCTAGTTTTAGCTATACTGTAAAATTGGCTGCTTCTGATTCTAATTGGTGAAAAATCTCAGTTATTTTGCTGTCAAGAATTTATAATAAAGTGGGAATACTAGGAAAGTGACTATTACAGGAAAATGAAATATTAAAACTTAATTTGTCTTTACTTCTATTTTTTTAAAACAAATTCTGTATTTAACTATGCTCAATTTACTCTTTGGTTTTTGTAAATAGTTTGTAACATAGAAACGGATCTTAGATATGGAATGTATTGCAAGTATACAGTTTCACCCTCTTGGCTAGAGAGAACAAAAATTTAGTCATTTTGGAATCCTAGTCTCAAGAACAAACAGGTGAAGAAGAGAGTGTGCTTAAAAGTATGCAGTCAGTAAGATTCTCACCAGTCCTATCCTTGGTGGTTAACACTGTTGGGTTGAGATGGAAGGGAGAAGAATGCAGGCAGAAATGTAAGATCAAGACATTTCTGTTCCCCCTAAGATAGATTGTATTTGCTTGAAAGTGCTGTGTAATACAGAAATTGCCCAAAGGCATTAGAGAGGGCCACAGTGTGTAAAACCCAAAGAACTTCTGAGAAGGACTCTTCTCTCCAAACTTTGGTTGTACAAGTAGCCAGCCCCTTTTTTCTATAAGCGTCTTTCACATTCTTTCCTATTAATTATTTACTTTATATGTATGGTGCAGTGGTGGTTTACAGATCCAGGGGGCATCCACATGGACGCGTGCAGCATGTGCACAGCGCGTGTATGCATCTTAGCGCCACTCCAGCTGCTCAGCGGAGCATCACACAGGGGCTGTATGCGCCGTGCACGTACGCGCAGAAGTGCCGAAGACTTAAAAGACCGGTAAGGAGCTCGGGTGGGTGAGTGGGCCCTCCAGAGCACCGTACCGGAACGGTATCCGGTGCTCCGGGAAGGCTCCGGTACGCCTGTACCGGGGCGTACCGCCTGCAACCCACCACTGGTATGGTGAGAATGTACAAGCATGAATAGAAGCTATACCCAAGGATGAAGGCCGATTTGAGCAGGCCCTAGGATTAGACTGGTATTAGGATTCTTAGGTTATGACTATGAGAACCTCTAGGGCTAATAGAGATTGGTTTTTAAAAAAGCAAGCATTGGACTAAAGTACCTCTGAAGACAAGCTCAATTTAGACGTTTGTGTAAAATAAGCCTAGAAACTTGTATAGAAATTGTTTTTCACATGAATCTTTTTTCCAATTTTGTAATTTGCAGCACTATAACTAAATAGGAAAAGGCTTCATATGGGGCTATTATACCATTAGAAATTGGAGAGTTTTGTTATAGAATTACATTAGAGTTTCCCCTTGTCCTTGCCCCATTAACTATGATTTTCAGACCACATGGAAAAGGAAGATAACTAAAATTTCATCCTTGATCCTTCTACTCAGCATGGGATAGAATCAGACCAAAGCACTCATTGGTTTAGTTTTATATTTTCTATATGTATATGTTCTATATTTTTGAGCTCTCTATAATTATTCTTAAATACTGATATATTTTTATACTTTATATTGTCCATACCTCATCTTCCTTATGCTTGTCTGTGACCCTAAGAAAGATTTGCTTGACTGATATAAAGGGTTCTTTCTGTCATTCCTGACCTTTGGTCATCTGATTTAAAATAAGTGCTGCAATTACAAATAATACTGAATTATTTGATGATATTAAAAATATAAATCTAAATGTGTAAAATCTACATTTAAAATCTACTATTTAAAATGTATATACAGTGCAGATTCATAAAATAAACGTAAGATAAGAATGATGGCTCCAGTGATGGGTTTCAAATTTTTTTAGAACCTCTTCTGTAGGTGTGGCCTGCTTTGTGGGAGTGACTTACCAGCCATGTGACTGGGTGGGAGTGGCTTGCCAGTCATGTGACTGGATGGGAGTGGCCAACTTGTAAAATGTGGTGAAACTCACTTAACAACGCTCTTGCTTAGCAACCAAAATGTTGGCTCAGGAACTCTGGCATTTGAAGCACGCAAGTCTTAAAGCTGTCAAATTACAAGACCCTTGCACTCCTAACCCTTTAGAAACCCCCCCCCCCAGGGGTGTTCAAACTTGACAGCTTTAAGACTTGTGGACTTCAACTCCCAGAATACCTCCTCTCGCTCTTCATCTTGATGATGTGTGGACGGGCGGGGGGAGGGAGCTGGAACTGGTTCTAAACGGCACTGTGGATTTGTGGAACCTCTTCTATAGAAGAGGTTAGACTGGCAGGAACCCACCCCTGGATGGCTCAGTCTCAAAAGTGGTATATTTCAAAGAGCTAAATTTAATATAATGAAAGGGGATTTCTGCCAATACTTTTAAGGGCTAAGAAGAAATAAGATTAGGATAAAGAAGTTTTATTCATCTTTTTATTTCTTAGCCCTTACATGTCTTTTGCCAGTTATACCATTATGCTGGTAGAGAGAGAGAGATACCGTTGACTTCAACCTAATATGATTATAATTGAATTGTAAAAAAGCTCAAGGGTGAAGGGTAGCTGTATTATTTAGTGTTTTTGTATTATAGAAAATAATTCTTGTAAATAGATTTTTCCCATTGAATATTGTTTTTAATTGTGATCAGTTTGGTTACTGTTGGAGTTTTTGCAGAAACAGAAAGATGTGATTTTATTAAAAATGAAGTGGAAAGTTTCATAGAGGACAGAAACCTTCCTGAAAAATGGCTAAAGATAACACTGGGCTTCTCTTTTCTTTTGTGTAGAAGAAGTTGAGGAAGAATGTGAAATTCCCAAAGAAATAGATCTAACTGATAAACAGAAGCACCAGTTGAAACACAGAGAATTATTTCTGTCTCGTCAGTATGAGTCCCTCCCTGCAACACACATTCGGTAAGAAGTACTGTTCCAGTTATGGATTTCTGTGTTTGCTGCTAGCTAAATTATCAGCATAAGAGGTTTTGATTTTTTCATGGGATTCAGTAATGCTAAAGTAGAATTTGAATTTGTGAAATTCAGAAAAAGGATGCAAATGTCCTTATGTCATCTCATAGAATTACTAATTTGCATTTTATTGTATGTAATTTTTGCAATGCTTTCTTTCATCCTTAGCACATCCCTGTAATTTGCATTACAGGGCAAATCAGCAAAACACTTCTTTACTAAATAGAATATGTACATGAGAACATGCAGTTTAAAAAGTATCCAACTTGGTCAGGTATGAATTTTGGAGGGATAGGAGAAGTTAATTCTCTGTCAGATGAGAAGGAAATATTCTGAAGGTTTTTCACTGGCTGGAGGTGAAAAGAACCTGTCTGCTTTCATTATGTGGCAGGCAATACATGGAAATGTATCCCCTAATCTGATATATCTGCTTGACCCTTGTCCCCAACTCCCAATTTTTCTCTTTCTAGCCTCCCTAAGTAGTGGCAGAGTACTGAACCTAGTTAACATTTTAATTCTTTGACAAATTATAGAAATTAAAGGATGAATAAACCTACTGTATTTTTCGGAGTATAAGACGCACCTTTTTCCCTCAAAAAAGGGGCTGAAAATCTGGATGCGTCTTATACGCTGAATACAGCATTTTTTGCCTCCCGAACCCTGCCTCCCTTCACCGAAATGACCGTGCATAGCCTTTAGGAGGCTTTCAGAGTGCTCCTGGGGGGTGGGGAGGGTATAAATGAGTGAAAAACTGGCCATTATTTGCTCAATTTTGCCCCTCCCCCCCAGCCCCCAGGAGCACTCTATAAGCCGCCTAAAGGCTATGCATGCCCTTTGTTTGAGAGGTCTGCAGAGTGCAAAAACTTTTTAAATTTGCCTCTTCAAAATCTTGGTGTGTCATATACTCTGGTGCATCTCATACTCCGAAAAATATGGTACCCTCTTCCCCCTTAGTAGGTTTTTGATGGAAAGCAGATGAACAAATTCATATATGTGAATATGCATTCAAGGGATGGAAGAATAAATAAAGATTTTTTTTTAATTTCACTACTCAGTTCCCTTGTATACCTGGCGATCTTAATCCATGCAGAACACATATAATATTTTACCAATATTATTTATCCATTTTGATTGATTTTTCCTTCGCAGTGTGAAATGCTCAGTAATATAATATTAATAATGAATATTCTTTAATGAATGATTATTTTTGCAATTATTGGACTAATCTAAATATAACTCTTATGAGAAAAATAGAAGACAGAATATTTACTGCCTTGATTTGTGTATAATCTAATTTTGTGGTAAAATTAGATTACATAAAATCTGTGTATAAACTAGATTTTGTGGGGAAAATCTACTAATACACATAAATTGGTTAATATTAAGGTTTCTAATAAAAGTTATATTTACGGCAATGATCATAATCTAAATGTGTGACATATCACTATATAATAAAAACTAGGGTATCTGTGGCTATCTTGGCTTTACCTTTTTTCTTTGTTTCTTTAACTATATGGTTCTTTAAAATGCAAACAATAGTTACTTGAGATTGATGTGATCTGAAGGATGTTGCAGTTGTTGCTTATCTTGGGCATTTGTTTCCTGAGGTGTCATTTTGTTTTGACTGTTATTCATTTACTGTTGAAATGAAATTGTGATGCATGATTTGCAAAGAGCTACAATTGCCCTGCCATGAAATACGATCATCTACATATTTTTAGACATTCCCTTTTTTCGAGATGTTTCTCTGCTTTAGCAAAGTTTAAGTTTTAAGTTTATTTAGCATTTTAAATAATGTTTTAATTAATTAATTAATGTTGAAAAAGTTAAATGAAAATAAATAAGTAAAATCTGATATGTTACAGTGAAATTTGTGATAAGTAAAAAAAAAATTGGAATTAGGATTACCAGACAATTTTATTTATTTCAAATGCTTTAATATCACTTGAGTCTCCAGAATCTGAATGCAAGCAAAGAATTAGAATGCAATAGAAGTTAATATATGTAGCTCAGGATTAAACTGTGGAGTCCTTGCTGCCCTTTAATCTTGTTTGTTTGCTTGTTTGTAGACATTTCATTACCCAACTATCCCATCATCAGTGAGTGCAGGATTTGCTACCTGTTTATGTACAATAGCTTGCTTGCTCTGTTTTGGTTGGGAGTTCCTTGTTTAGAAAAATAAAATAATAAGGCAAACAATCAAGCAGAAAGCAATGGATGGATGGATGGATGGATGGAAGGAAGGAAGGAAGGAAGGAAGGAAGGAAGGAAGGAAGGAAGGAAGGAAGAAGGCAAGCAGGCAGGAAAGAAGGAAGGTTTCTCATGCTTCTTGCTGATCTCCTATACGGAAACTCAGCGGGGAAACCAGCAGGAATTTGGAAGTTGTTTCCACTTCCACTGTTTCTCTGTTTCTCTTTTTAGCTAAGGAAATATATCTGAAATGATGACACAACAGGACATGGGTTGTCTAGTACCTAAAATAAAGTTAATAAAATATATATCTCAATCAAATCCTCTATGCAATAGACTAATGTGGGAAGGACTGCCTATTAGTAACTTTTGGTTAACTTTTATTAAATGTTTGTTGCATTTGTTAGAGCCAGCAGCAGACTAGAAACGAGGAGATTACGAGTTCTAGTCCTGCCTTAGGGCATGTAAGCTGGTTGGGTGACTTTGGGCCAGTCATTCTCTCAGACCACCTCACTCACAGGGTGATTGTCATGGGGAAAAGAAGGAGGAAGGCGTATTAGGTATGCCATCTTAATATATATATATAAAAATAACAAAGGTAGAATAAAAAAAAATACATAACAGATGAGTCTTTATATATGCCTAAATTGTATATTGTATGCAAAATTGTATATAAAAAGTATATGTTGTTTATGAAAAGTTTGAAAAATATTGTGTGGACTGATATGTCAAACAATGGACCATGTTGTTTCCTGAAATTCACGTTTTGTTAATTACATCAAAAATCTGCTGAAATAATTCTGTATACTGCTTTGTGTTTAATAAAGGGGTAAAGTAATTCATTTTTGGCTAGGTAATTCAGTGGTGCCTAAAATATGAGGGAGAATGGGCTTATGTTTAGGAGACAAAAAAATGAAGCAAAATTATTAAAATATTTACAAATCTAGAATGATGGGTTTTTTCTTAGAACTCTTTCTGAGTCAAAATTGAACCTTTATAAATTAAACTGAAGCATGTTATTGGAGATTGAGTATTGGCAATAAAATGTTCATATGAAATTTCCTTCATATTCCTGTTGAACTTTATGTGTAATTACCCAATGGAGACTCAGTACATATGCTAGGAACAGGTAAGCCATGCCACCAGATAGCACGGCCTTCATTATGAATCCTAAGAATTTAAGAGGGATCAGTTTGTGTGGCAAAATACACATCTAAATCTGCAGTTAAATACAGTTGCTAAGAGAAGAATGTTTTGTATGATCTAGTATTTGAGCTTTTAAATTTTTAGACTCCCACAGAATATTATTAATCCAAAACAGGATATTTCCCTTGCTTCTTGACATCAAAATGTTTAATACAAAGAAAAATACAATTATTTTTGATATATTATATTGGAGCACTACAATTCATATCTATCATATATTGCAGATTGTATTCTCTCTGAGTTGTGTATCCCATTTTGAATGATCTATAACATACAGGTAGTTCTAATTTAGAATCACAATTGGGACCAGCAACTCACTTGTTAAGTGAAGTAGTTGCTAAGTGACTAGCTACTCTTGCTTTTGTATAAAGAACATAAAGTTTACAAGTAAGATGCATCCTATTGAAGCAACTTAACACTTATATCTCAACTCAGATATTGATTAAACAGATATCTATACTGGTCTCTGCTTTTCTGTTTTTACAATAATTCCTGGGTCTCTTGTCTGATCTAGACTTCTAAGAGCTAGAAAAAGTTGGTCAATTCTACTTTAGACAAATGATACTGTGATTTTATTCAAAGACACTAATTAGACTTGAAAGAATATTGAAGACCTTTGCTCGCGATTGTATTGATAATCACATTCTGATTGATTAGCAAAAGACAAAATTTGAGTAATTGTAATCCAAGGCAACTTCACTGAACAGATAAAAGGCTTTAAAGATCTGGGTGGTGTTTGATGTGTCAGATAAGAAGACGACTCAGTCTGAAAATGAATAAACAGCACACAAAAGTGTTGCAGGTAATTTAAGATCCTTTTGCTTGAAATAAAAGTTTTGTGTCTGCTATTAAATTATTTATGACTAAAGTAATCACAGCTTTTTGTACAGAGCTTATTTAAGACCATTCCTGCATTCTTATTTCCTGCGGGCAATATTTTAGATTCTCGAGTCCTTCTCTAATACCTCTTTGCAATTAAAGAGTGTTGATTTTCCAACATGGAACATTGTGTTCAAGAATTCTTACTCTCTTGCTAAATCTTAACTTCTGTTCAGTGGATGTGATTTAATATTTTATGTTAAATTTCATAGGAATAAGAATGGCAAAGAATGCATGTAAGATTTAGGTGGGTTCAGCATTGTATTTTAGTTTTTATTTTAAACTGGTGATAAAGCAAATTCAAGAGAAGAGCAAAATACTTTTGATTTTTCACTGTCAAACATAATTCTCCTCCTATATATAGGGTCAGTTATGATAGAAGATTAATTTATATATTTTTAATCCTTTCTGTGTCTTAACTCTGGAATTAAGGTCTTCCTGATGATTCATGGCAACATTTCTCTCAGATGGTCTGGTAACTTGCCTCCTAGACTTTCATTTTCTTCTAGTATCTCATTGCACCCTCTGCATTCAATAGTTATTGTCTTTCTTTAGCACTCTTCATCCTATTCTGAACTTCAATACACTTCTTCAGATTGTGACCATCAACTCTTCAACAGTACAAATATTCCCCGACTTGACTTAGGTTTACCAGGTCATGTTGTCTTTATTAAAATCCATTTTCAAAATACACAGCTCCCTATCTCCATCTATCTATTTCCCATACATCAACTCCAGTTCTTTTCCTAGAATTCTGATTGTTTCCCATTTATGCCAGCTCAGCTCAGTAGCCCTTCCTTTCTTTTATGAGATAAACCTTTATATGGTAATCTAAACTGTTGCACTACTTTTAACTTCTTGTTATCACCAGAGCCCCCAAACATTTGTTTGTATTACAGCATGGAAGTCTAGACAGATGATAAGCTAGAAGGGGGATATGGTGCATCCGAAGGAGGATGTTGTATAAACCACTAGTCCTTGGCCTCTCCTCACACTTTGTTCTTCATGCACTAATCCATCACTCCATCACTTCAGTGCTTTTTGAATGTTCTATTTTTGCTTGTTGACTCAATATCATTGAAGTTTGAGATCAAAGGGAACTATTATCATTTTAATCTGGGCTGTAACATATTTGTGAGATGTTGAAATCTATTTTCATGCCAATAACAGTCAGTTAATTTTATTGGCCTAATAATATATTTCAACATAGATTTCAAATAAAATTATTGCAATGTCTAATAATTTCTTAAGTTAAAATTATACATCCTTTTAATGTATACATTTTTATCTGGAATTTATAAATTTTGGGAATTTTCTTGGTTTGTAAACTTTTTAGTTATTTAGTTCTTCCAAGTTCACTAGTGGTCTTCTGCATGTTGGGTTTTAAGCAAAACAATAAAGAAAAAAAGGGGGGTTGGCAGGCATGATAGAAAACATCAATGGTCTGTATTTTGTTCAGAATGTAAGATAACTTAATAAGATTTAACTCTGCTACAAGCAAAGAAGATTTCCAATTGCTTCAAGAACTAATGGAACAAAAGCAAAAATAATAGCTTTTATATAAGTCTATATAACAAAAAAGCCAACAATTAGATCTATCTTCAGGACCAGGCAGAACAGATTGATTCCTTAGGACAAAGAGAAGAGGAATGTTAGTTCTTATATTAAAAAGAAGAAAAATGTAATATGATTGTATGTTAATTGAAAAGGAAAAAGGACACACACACACACAAATTAACTGCCATATTTCGGTGTGAAAATGCATGTCCTTTCAGTTTTGTGATTTTTCTTTTGAACCATTAAATTAAATATTTTCAGGTAAGCACAACAGACTATACGTTTTAAAGATTTTAAGCATATTGAAAGATTTAATTGTATGAATTAAAAATGGCAAGAAATAGAACTATGCTGATATATGTGTTCAATCTTAATACAGAACAGTTGCAGTCAGTGTTAAATGACTTGAAATCTTCATTCTAAATTTTGGTTGGCATTAACCACAAATAATTGTTGCTCTGTAGTTGCATGTCACACTTAATCTAAGAATAGACATTGGCCATGGATAAAAAGTGTGCAGACAGGTGTGATGAGGTCTCACGTATGTTTACCATAATCAGTACAGTAGGTTAAAGAGTATAGCAAGTGTGTCTCACTCGTCAGGATCTGATTGACCATTCATGCTAATGCAGGATATATGACTTGAGTAAGTCAATACAATTGCATTGATACAAGTGCTTCAAAATTCTAACTGCATTTGGAAGGAATGTTATCCAAAAGGGAAAAAAAAGAGATGTAAATAAATGTGTTGCACAAAAAAGTGGTTAAGCTATTTGGAGATTTAGAAATGAATGAGAATGGTGATTCATGAGCATTAGACTTTTGTTTCAAATACATGATTTAAACACGTCTATTCACAAGTGTATATCAACATGCACAAAATGATGCACAAAATTTAATAAAATAAAATTATTCAATATGGTGTATAGTGAATGGGTAGGCAGCTCCCCATCCAACATTCACTCTTGCCTTCTTGCCTCATGCCAAAAAGCGAATTGCTGGCTCAGACATTCAGATATATATTTTTTCCAGAAGAACACAGATTTGAGCAAACAATAAATACACCAGGTTCTTCCAAAGCCCTCCCTTTTGGTTAGAGGAGAAAATGATTTGTTTTTAAAAATAAAGCCAAAGCTCCTAGGTGAGAGGCTGGAAACAGGTGGGTTTTATTATTTCCCCTTGGCTTCTGATACAAATTGGAATTTTCAGGAACAATATTTTACCACAAAATTAAATTGTTATAGGGTAAACATTTATGCCTCGAATTGTCTATTCTGTACAGGAGTTAAGAGAATACTAGCTAAGAATATTACTTTCTTTTCTATATTAGTTAATCCTTTATTGTCTCTAGGGGTTATTGTCCCGGTTTACCTACAAGATCAATCCTTGTAGGTTTTGACATTACTTTAAAAATGTGTGGTTTCCAGAATTTTATTACTTTCTGTAAAGTATCCATGAGAGATTCTTTAAATATGTCTAATTTTAGCAGATCTATATTTTTATCTTTTGCATTATTGAATGTATTGCATGACACTACTTAAAATTGAAAAGAAATTTAACCATAAAGAAAGAACCTTCTTTCTTTCTTTCTTTCTTTCTTTCTTTCTTTCTTTCTTTCTTTCTTTCTTTCTTTCATTCATTCATTCATTCATTCATTCATTCATTCATTCATTTTTTTAGAATGAAGGATGCAGTGGGGGCTGATTTTCCTAGCAACATGTCTCAGTGCTCAGGATGAGGAGATGATGTTATAAACTGTTTTGGGTTTATCGTATCTTTTTCTTTTACTTGCCAGTAAGCTAGCTTAAGCACATGCTGGAGGTATACTACAAAGGAATTGTCCTAAAAGATAGATGCTGATGATAACAATGACTACCAATATGCCACACCAAGGCAGGAAATGAAGCCAAGGTGTGTACACCCAGAGGATTTGTAAGATTGGTGGTTGAAATTATGAGCCTTTCAGGGGAATACACTCAGCCCTGCTGTTACAAAACATATCAAACAGTTTATGGGAACCTGGGAAAAATGGAATTGTTTTGGCCTCCTGACTGCAACAACATAATATAATATCTGCACTGGAGGATTTTACAGTTAGCAGCACATAACAACTCTGTTTATAATAGTTGCTTGATTTGATAATTGTTCAGTTACAGATTACAAACAAAAAGAAAAATTGATTTAACAGTCTTGAAAGTTGTGTCTGATTCTACTACTCAAAAATTATTAAAATAACAGTTAATAAGGGCAGTTCCCTGTTGGTGCAGGTATAAAAAAAGTGAATGGTTAATTATGCTGTCCACCTGTTGAAATGAAATCTAATAGAAAAATGCTTGAACATGTTGTTAGCGACAGAATTGAAGAGCTGAATTTTTAAAAAGTATACTAAGGAATCCTTTCTCTACTTTTATACTGCTAAGCAGAACAATGTGTACAACTCTTTTTTTTTTTTTAAACAAAGTTTTATTGGTTTTTTTATATTTTACAAAGGGAAAAGGTAAGGGAAAAGTTACAAATTTTGGCAACTGCGAAATGCGGTAGGTGCATCCCCCCTCCAAACTCATAGTATACATTTGCATAAGATTCAATATTAAGTAATAACATATAGTCAGTGTGGTAAATTCAATTGGTAATTTCGATCAGTTTATATCAAGTGACTTTTCTTACTCATTTGTGTGATCTGAGCTTTCTTGATGTCGCCCCATCTCCCCCCGCTGGCAGAGCTCCGGCCCCTCCCGTGTCTTGTATGTCTGTTGAGGAGTCTTCTGGTTTTTCTAGGAGTAGTTTGTTTTTCTCCATAAAGGCCTGCACCTCTATGGGTGCATTAATTCTAACTCTTGTCTCCTCTCAGAATATTAACATTCCTTCAGGCATCAACCATCTAAACCATACCCCCTTCTGGTATAATTTATTCACCAATTGCGAATATTGTTTTCTTTCTCACTTTCTTGGGGATCTGTTTCAGGATGGTTATCTCTTTATCTTTGTATGTCAAGGCTTGCCCCCTTTGTGCATTCAGAATTTCATCTCTTGTGCTTTTCCTAAGAAATTTAATGTGTACCTCCCTGGGAACATTGTGTGTTCTAGCATAAGCTGAGTTCACTCTATAAGCCAGGTCTATTTCCCACCCCATCTGTTGTTTTTCCTTCGGAATATATTCAGCTAAAATGTTTGTCATGATGTCACTTATATTTTCATCATCTGTCTCCATCACATTTTGGAATCTAAGATAAAAAGACATTCTCTCAAACTCTATTTTCATTTGTTGGGTGTCAAGTTCTTTGTTTCCCTTCTGCACACCCTCTATCCACCCCCCCCTCATCTCAGCCGCCCCATCCTCCAAAAGATCCAGTCTCTGTGAGTTCTTATTAATTTTATCCTGGTTCTCTTTAATTTCTTCTTTCATCTCCTTCAGTTGTCTCTTTATTTCCTCTTGTCCCTGTAGAATTTGCTGAAACATTTGATGAAACTCCAAGTCCGTAGATTTAGGTTGCTTTAAGGCTGTTAACGTTGATTGTGTACTAGGACTGGAGGTTGCAGATGTCGGGGCAGAGGCAGCAAAGCCTGATTTTCCAGGAGGTGGTCTTTTAGATGCCATTGTTTATAAAGTAAAGAGTCCAGTCAATATAGAGAAGAATCAGTCAGAAGGGTAGAACAGCCAGGAGAGTCCAGGAGACAGAGGGTCCAGGCAGAGGAGAGTTTTTTCTGATCACCCTGGCAGAAGAGCAAAAGTTTTTCACTCCAGGGAGTTCAAAAGCAATCAATCAACAAGAGATTTGTCTGAGTAGCACGGAGACAAAGACCGGAAGCTTGAAGTTTTGAAGGTGGAGTCAGATTTCACATTTCATGAAGACAACGGAAGTGTGCCATCTTGCCCTGCCAGCTTCGGGCTTCGAGGCAACAAATAAAGTTTTCAAAGTTCAAAATTCCCAAAGCTTCCAGATCATCATTATGTTATAAGTTTGAGTCCAAAAGTCCACTTAGTAAGAGTGTGACATCATTGGTTGGCTCTCCCACTCTTCCTTCCCTTGGGGCTAAGACCACAATTGTTTCCAGCCGCCTGTCCGAGGGGGGGGGAAATCCCCCTCCCTCCGCCACGCCTCTCCAAGTCAAGCCGAAAAGCAAGGTTTACACAGCTGACAAGTTTTGAGGTTTGTAATGGGAATGGGGGAAGTTTATGCCTCACCGCACCGCCGCTGCATCCTTCAGCTTTCTTATCTCTGATCGGCCTCACAGCGAAGACGCCGGAGCGTCTCCCCTTCATGCTCCTCGGTGCCTGGAGCGAAGCGGGGCCCTCCGCCGGCTGCCGCCGATCCAGGGGTCCCCCCGCCGCGCCGCTCCTCCAGCAGAACGCCTCTACGGGGCGTCCTGTGCCCCCCAAGGAGTGGGGAGCCCACCGGGGATGCGCGGGGCGAGCAGTCCCTGCCCGTCGCCGTCAGCCGCCGGAACCGGAAGTCCAACAATGTGTACAACTCTGACCAGCAAATTTCAATTAATTCCAAATGGAGCATTTCTAAATTTTTACTGCCTTTTTAAAAAGGGAGATGTTCTATTCAGAACATTATCTTCAAATCTCAGCCTTCCATATTATTTTTATCAATTTGGCCCGATTGCTGGATTTTATTTGTTATGTTCTCCTAGTGGTACTGTGGCCATCGTTGATAAAATAATGTTAATCTGGAATGAAATATCTTTCAGTTTATCAATTTGGCACGACTTCTTTTATTTATCATCTTAGCAAATTAATGGATGCTTTTTGCATGACATTTTATTAAGCTGTTTATTAGCTTTGCACTAATGGGTTACTTTGATTCAAACTTGTATGTACTGATCGCTTTGATTTAACACTGTATACTGCCATTTTTCTTCTCACAGATGTCCAGATGATGTTCCAACACATTACCTGTTACATTTTGGAACATATTATGAGAATAAATGAATTCCCCTTAACTTTTATTTCTAGAATTGAAATTATTGCTTTATTGCTTTTGCTGGACAGTGAAAATGGCTGGATTGGAACATAATTGTTATTGTATATTGAGTATATTTTAGGTCTTATTAGCAATTATTTTTGTGGGTGTTATACTATAATGTTGCACATTTTCTAGATAAAACAAAAGAAATCCAATGTGCTGCCAATTGGCAATAATGATTTTATGAAAATATGGCAAAAATAGATGTGGTTTATTGTCTGGATACTTGTATATTCTTAGGAATAATTATCAGAAAAACATTTTAATTAGTAAATGTCAAAATGGTGAACTATGAAGTTCTGAGCGATTGGAGAAAGGAAACAGGGAAGAAATGCTATTTAGGTGAGAAGACATGATGCAGTCCAGATGTGAAAACTGTGGGAAAGAAGGACTTCAAAGGGATTCCAGCTGAATTAACTCAGTATGAGTCTGAGTGGAATTCACAGTTTTCAAGATTATTTTCTTACTTCAGGCTAGCACTGTATATGCCTTTCTGAAATTTGTTTGCTTTTTGAATCCTTGGTTTGCCAGCTATATAGGGTGTGACTGACAATAATACAGATGAAAAATGATACTCATGGGTGGTTGAAAATGCCCTTGTGTTTTTATAATTAAATATTATGTAAATTAATTTCATGTCCAGTATGGATTTTAAGATGGATACCTATATAAATTCCATTTCTATAAACCAGTATAGTTGAAATTGATTTTCAAGGATCAATCAGACTATGAAGTTCCTTCTTTCTAAATTGCAGCTTCCGTATGACAAAAAAACAGTATGACATAAAATCTGGAAAAAGTGCAGAGCAACAAGAGTGATAGGGGGCTGGGGGTTAAAACATAGGAAGACTGCTTACCAGAATTGGGTATGCCTAGCATAATGAAAAGAAGGAATAGCGAGACATGATTGCAGGGTTCCAATATTTGAGGGCCTCCTACAGAGATGAGGGGGGGGGGGGTTGTCAAACTGTTTTCCTGTAGATACGGTGGGAGGGGCTACACTGGGTTTAGTCACAGCCTGATTGGTCCAGAGACTGAGGGAATTTTCTTAAAGTACCTTCCTATTGGCTGCCAGTTTCCTCAGTCTCTTGGTCCAAGTACTAGTTTGGCTCCTTGAGGTATTGAATTGTTTAATTATTGGAATTATAGTATTGGATTCGATTAATTGGATATTCTAAAGTCTTCAAAATTCGGACTGCTGGCCATAGAGTCTGCCTTGTCAGATCTCATAAGGAGGTAGGAGAGACCTGGACTCCTACCTCTGGGCCTGGGGGGTGCTCTGCCCAATCCCTGGGGGCGCAGGGGTGACAGGCTCCCGTTCGCAGCCGAAAGAGAGGGAAAAAATTGGAGGCTTCAGGTAGGCATTCGTTTTGCCCAGTAACTGCCTGCAGAGCGCCGTGGCTTTAACAGCCTTGCCGCTGCTTCAAAAGCCTTGCCACAACACCAAAAAACGCCGCACCTTCTAACAAGCTTGCCCAGCTTCAAAGTCCTCCCACGGCCTCAAGAGTCTCGCCACGACCTCGAAATCCTCGCAGCAGCGAAGATAGCCACGTAATTAATTGAGACAGCTGCCACGGCTCAGAGATAACACGCCGCGGCTTGAGAGGACAGCTGCAGCTTTAAAAGAACATAAAAACAAAGGGCAGAGGACTCGGCTCGCCGGGAGGCCATTGCTATAGAGCAGCCTCTTCTTCTTCTTGCCACGAGGCGGGTGGCCATTTGGAGCGACGTCATGGAAGTGGCCATTTTCTACAGCAGAGGCCTGCATCGCGGCCATTAATCAAGGCCGGCAGGCAGCTATCCAGTGCCCTAAGTCCGCAACGCGGCCATTAATCGAGGCCAGCGGTCCCCTGAACAGTCTACCACCAGGCTTAAGACACGTGAGTGGGGTATGGTCTCCACAATTCCCGAGTTGGGGCAGGCCCCAGTGGGGACCCCCAATGAGGTGGCAGAGGAAGGCCAGGGCAGAATGAGAACCAGGGTAACAGCTATCAGACCATCTGCTGACTAGCACCCCTCTAGAGCTGCTGTGAGGGATGAGCTAAGAAGCAGAGAGCCTTGGAGAAGCAAGTGGCCAGGGCCGAAAGTCCAGCTCAGGCTACCAGGCCCAATTCTCCTGGCAGATCCAGATCCCCAGTAAGGCCCAGTTCTCTCAACTCTGCTTCACCTCCCAGAGGCTTCAGCCCTTCCTCTCCTTCTGTCTCCCCTGCTAGGCTCGCAGACAGCCTTGCCTTCCCTTCCCATCTCTCCGATAGCATATAGGGAAGGGGGCAGGGATCCATTGGAATGGTGGTCTAGAGATTATCTCCCGACCTCACACCTGGCACCCAAGGTCCTGCTGCCCTTGGGCCCTGGGAGGAGGAGCTGGAGGATCTAGAGCTCCTACCTGAAAGTATCAGGAGACTCATTTCCTCAGCAATCTTCAAGAGCATTGCCTCAGGCCTTTCACAGAGAGAGCGTTATTAACAAGGGGTGGCAAGACCTCATTCTGATTCTAGGCGTCCTAGGTCTCCTTCCTCTGCCCATGGTCAGGGCCCCTTCTCCATCAGTGGTCAGCAAGAGCTCAGTATTAGGGGAGGGGGATACATCCAGATTTGGGTGGATTTCTGAGGATGAGGACACCATCCCTCATGATCCCCCAGCCTTTCCTGGTTTCTTTGCGCCCCCGGCATTTAAGCCTCTTCTGCATAAGGTGAAGAGGACTACTCAGATTGGTACTGGGGCTCTACCTGTTTCCCAACATAGGGACCCCAACTTGGCTATGTTTATCAGTCCCAATACAGATGAGGAGGTTCCAGCCCCTCCTCTCTTTCTGGAAGTGGTTAAGAACCAGTGGGCTCAACCTTCTTCTTTGCCCAATCCTGGGAATAACGACCGCCGCTTCTATAATATGGAGCAGGACAGGGGGAGTTACCAAGGTCAGTCCAAACGGCCCTTTCACGGGTCGGGGGTGGCCGCCCCTTCCGCAGAGGGAAATGACTCCAATCCGAGTCAGCCCATCGGCGGCCGCCTAGCATCCTTCACGGATCAGTGGGACCAGATAACGTTGGATGCTTGGGTCAGGTCCACCATCAGGGACGGCCTTCGGCTGGAATTTCTTTACCTCCCCCCGACTCTCTTCAGGACTTTCTCCCCATCTCGGGATCCGGCTCAGCGCTGCCTAACGAGTCTAGCCATCCAACATTTGCTAGACATCCGGGCTGTGGAACCGGCCCCAAAGGAAGAGTACGGGCTGGGCCTATACTCCAACCTCTTTGTGGTCCCGAAGAGCTCGGGGGGATGGAGGTCAATCCTGGACCTGAAGCACCTAAACTCTTACCTGATTTACCAGCGCTTTAAAATGTCCTTCCTCAAGTCCCACTGGGGATCTGACGGGCTACTTTATGGCCTCAATAGACTTGACGGAAGCATATCTGCATATCCCAATACTGCCAGCCCCTTGTAGATTCCTTTGCTTTTCCCACAAAGGACTTCCAATATCGGGCCCTCCCGTTCGGTCTAGCCTCTGCCCCTCGCACATTCATGAAGGTCCTGGCGGCCTTGGCGGCTCACCTGCGATCTCAACTGGTGAGACTCCATTGCTACCTAGATGATGTGCTCGTCCTGGCCCGGTCCCGCACTCATGCAATTCACGACTTGAACCTAACCATTCAGACTTTACAGTCACTAGGGCTTTCTATCAACTTCCTCAAGAGCCATGTCTTGCCCTTGACGAGAATCCTGCATCTGGGCACGGTGATAGACTCAGTGGCGGGACTTGTTCGATTTTCCCCAGAACGTCTAGCAAACCTTCGAGCCTTAACACGACACGTCTGCGCAAGTCGGTCAGCTTCCATCCTGACCTTGGCTCGCTTGCTGGGCAAGATGGTCTCGTGCATAGGAATAGTACCCTGGGCCCATCTACACTCCCGGACAATTCAATGGACACTCATTCCGTACCAGCGCCAACGCATGAGCAACTTCCTACACCCGGTCCTCCTGTCCCCGGTCCTTCGTTGGTCCTTGAGATGGTGGCTGTCTCCAGCCCTGAGTTGAAGATTCGAACTTCGGGAACCGGATCGCATCACGATCACCATGGACGCGAGCCTCTACGACTGGGGGGCCTTGATGGACTCCAGACTGGCGCAGGGTCGATGGACCTGTGTCACAATATAAATTGGCTGGAGCTGAAGGCAGCTCACCTGGTCCTCCTTCAATTTTGGGATTTGAAAACCAATCACCACGTGCTTCTTCTGATGGACAATGTGGCCACGAAGGCACACATAAATCGTCAAGGGGAGGGGGACTCATTCCAAGTGTCTGTGGCTGGAACAGAAACTCGGTCTCTGGGCGGAGAAGAACCTGGCCTCTATAACTTCAGAACACATTTCGGGCATAGCCAACCATCAGGCTGACTGGTTGAGTCGGGTGACAGTCGACCACAGTGAGTGGCAACTGATTCCAGAACTCTTCCGCAGAATTTGCCACCGCTTCAGCAACCCACTGGTGGACTTGTTCGCGAGCCCGACCAATGCCCAGCTGAACCGGTTCTTCTCCTGTTTCCCAATGCACAATGCCAAAGGGACAGACGCACTCAGAAGTCCATGGCCCCCAGGCCTCCTTTATGCCTTCCCCCCTCTCCTCCTGATCCAGGGAACCCTGAGGAAGGTAGTGATAGAGAGGGCACACATCATTCTGGTAGCCCCGTATTGGCCAAGACGGCCTTGGTTTGCAGACCTGGGCCAACTATCCATATCTCCCCCATGGAGGATTCCTCAGGAGGAGATTGCCTTGTTCCAGGGGGTATTCCTCCACCCGGAGCCTCAGTGGCTCCGGCTGACCGCCTGGCACTTGAGCGGCGCCTCCTGAGGGATGCTAATCTGTCAGCCAAGGTCATATCCACCATCGAATCTTCTAGGTTCCTGTTGACAACACAAATCTACAACTCTACGTGGTCGACTTTCGTTTCTTGGTGCTGAAGATTCAATCTATCTCCCAGCAGCGCCTCGGTGGCTCAAGTCCTTGAGTTCCTCCAACATGGCCTAGACCAGGGACTTTCCCATAATAACCTTACAGAGACAGGTGGCGGATCTCTCCTCGGTCCTGGCGGGGAACAGCCGTTTCCCCTTGTCTCAGGTCCCATTAGTCAAATGGTTCCTTAAGGGCGCGGCAAACCTATGTCCTCCTCCAGTCCATCGGTTCCCAACGTGGGATCTGGGTCTTGTCTTTAGAGCTCTCACCCTCCCTTTGAACCACTGAGGACAATTTACCTCAGATTTTTGTCCCTAAAGGTGACCTTTCTGGTCGCCGTTACCTCGGCTCGCCGTATCTCTCAGTTAATGGCATTATCTTCCAAGGAGGACCAATGCCAGTTTCACCAGGATAGGGTAGTCCTTAGACTAGATCCGACCTTTCTCCCGAAGGTCAATTCCCTCTTACACAGGTCGCAGGAAGTCATTCTCCCTAACTTCTGTACCTCTCCTTCAAATGAGAGGGAACACCTTTGGCACCGTTTAGATATCCGCTGCGCTCTGCGCATCTATCTCAGACGAACACTGCCCTTTGGCAGGTCAGAGGATCTCTTTCTATCCTTTCAGCCTAGTACCCTGGGGGCTAGGGTTTCTTCTGCTACCATAGGCAGGTGGCTAAGACAAGCCTTCACGGAAGCTTACGTAGCCTCAGGTAAAGATCCTCCTCAAGGAATCATGGCTCATTCCACTCGAAGTGCTGCTACGATGGCTGTGTGGGCCACGAGGGCTCCCCTAGAGGATATCTGTAGGACGGCCACCTAGGCCTCTCCAACGCCCTTTATCTGACACTATCGACTGGATTGCTTCGCTTCAGCGGACGCGTCCTTTGGTCATCGGGTTCTCCAACAGGTGGCGACCTCCCCTCCCCCGGGGTCTATTTCCCATCCTGGGACTTAGCTTGGGTATGTCCCAGCTGTAGCCCCTCCAGCCATATCTACAGGAAAAAGAACGTTGGTCCTTACATGAACGTTTCTTTTCTGTAGCTGAGGTGGGAAGGGCTACATCCCGCCCTAGTCATTATAGTAAGGCGGGGTGAGGGGCGGTCGGGGTGTTTGTTCGTTGTTGCCTCTATTATGTTTTTGCAGCTTTTCCATTCGACTTCGAGGAAACTGGGAGCCCATAGGGAAGAAAGGTACTTTTAAGAAAATTCCTTCAGTCTCTGGACCAATCAGGCTGTGACTAAACCCAGCTGTAGCCCCTCCCGCCTCATCTACAGAAAAGAAATGTTCAGGTAAGGACCAACGTTCTTTTTCTAAAGCACCAAAAGGCAAGATAAGAAATAATGGATAGAAGCTAACCAAGGAGAGAAGCAACCTAGAACTAAATTCCTAAAGGTGAGAGCAATCAACCAATGGAATAGCTTGCCTACAGAGATTGGGGGGGGGGGGGTTCCATCACTGGACGCTTTCAAAAAGAGTCTGGTCAACCATTTGTCTGAAATGGTATAAAGTCTCCTGCCTGAGCAGGGATTGGACTTGAAGATCTCCAAGGTCCTTCCAATTCTATTATTCTATGTTCTATGTATGAAAATGAATTTAATTTTCAGAATTTGAAGCATATATATTTCTGTTTCTTTTGGAATGTGATAGCATTTGAACATAATGAGCATGATTAGCTGCCCAGAATTGCCTTATCCAGGAGTTGTGGGGAGGCATATAAATTTAATAAATAATAAATAAATGATTAGAGTGATATTATTTAGATCCTTTGAATCCGTAGGAGTTACTGGGATCTAATTACAGTAGGAATTAAGATGTGTTGTTCTTTAAGGCAGTAGGACATATTTAAATGTTATTGGAAAAGCAATTAAATTCCGAATTAAATTAAATTAATTCTCTGGAATATTCCTTATTTAAAGTTAGTGGATAAACTTTATTTTTATTTTTTGGAAATCTGAACCAAAAATGTGGTTAACATCTTAGATTTGTTTCTTGATGTTTGCTTTAAGATTTTTGGAAAATTACAAACAGAATAACGTCTATCAAATTGTTGAATACCAATATATTTAATTAAACTATTTGTTGTATTTCTAATCTGTGCTTGATTTATTTGTAGTCACAGAAATTTCTATAGTATTGAGTATAGTATATAAACTTTAAAAAAAAATAAAGCCAGTGATTTAGTTACATCAACAGATGGAAGATTCTAGAAAGATAAAATATTGATAATTTGAAATTTGCAATAAATAATTGATATATTCAGTTCTAACAAATCTATGGTATTGCATTTTTTAAAAACACATACATATCTTTTTTATTCTAAAATGAAAATAATCCTTTTTTTGTGTGGAGGTTCATTAACATCTTGATAGATGCTTAAAAGGGGTTTGTAATCTGCCTTTTTATGTTTTTGAGTTGGACGTAAAGTTGAATGTATGTTTATACATATGGTTTTCATGCTACTCCACATTGATTGAATTGTTGAATAATCAGTATTATTATTGTATATATGTTAATATTGTCAATATTTAAAACTATTCCTAAAATTTGGAATCTATTTCCATATGAGCTTTGGATCTAGCACATCTCAATTGTTGCAAAAAAAGATTAGTACCTGTATGTCTTCTTCGATTGATGTTTGTAAAATGGATACTGATGATTGCTTGACAAAATGTGGGCATTGTCGGCCTTCGAAGTGGTTCATATCAATATAATAGGCAGATAGAAAAATATGATTCCAAGGTTAGTATCCCTGGAAAAATGTTTGACAGCATTTAATGAGAATCACTTAATAATTTTTGTGTTAAATCCAATTCTATGTATGTGTGTGTATATATACGTGGATATACCTTCAAGTCACACTGATGACTGCCTGGGCAACTCCCTGCAGTTTTCCACCTCGGGCAAGATGTAATTTGGGATAAAAGAAAAGGTTTTGTGTTTGTCAGTTGAAATCTGGCTAGGCAAGGAATAGGGAGGCTCCCTTCCTGAGATCTCTTTGTCTAGGTTTTGAGTAGTACATCACGTTCAATCCCAAAATGGGCAAATGATGTTCAATTGTATAATGGGAAGGAGCACTACTTCATAGGTATGTCTGTATTTACAAGGTTATGGTATAATATTTTTTTGGAAACAATAAATGATAAACCGAAAAAGGGGCAAATCTGAAAGAGTTTTATAAGGATAAAAAAAAGATTGTTTATAATTTTGCTTACAAAGGAAAATTCAAACTAAAACCCACAAATACTTTTTTTTAAAAAAATGCATATTCTAATAAAAATACCTAAAATCAAATGCATTTAAACAATTTCCATATTTTTCACAAGAATGAATTTTTTTTCCAAGAATTTCTGAAGTAAAGGACTGTCCTTTATAATAAGGGATTTATGGTCATTATAGGTTAGGACAGAGATACAAGCTGTCTTTTCAGCTCAATAGTTACTCCGTCATCCCTTAAGCTATTCCCTCTCATTACAGAGATGGTTGTGTATTCACTCAGGTTGCTAGTCCTCGTATGAGAATTGTGAACTTGTCTCAGAACTGAATGTCTTATTTTCTTCCTTCTTTCTTTTCATTTGTTGATCTCTTATATTTAAACCAGTTGTAAGGTAATACATTTAATATCATTAAAATTTAATGGTCACAATGGCTGAATATTATTTCCACAGAGAAAATCAAGTTAGCTTGAATTAAAAAAATGCAAGGAGGAAAACGCTTTGCATTAATAGTTAGTTTCCTGTCAGCATCCACATAGCCACTGTGGAAATAGAAACTAGAGTAAAATGGTCTTTGGAATAATTCTGCAGAGTTGTCCTGAAGTCTGCATGTTTGTAGAAATGATAAGATATACAGTAACTGAACTTTTCAAACTCTGAACTTGGTTGACAGATTTGTTGCCCTTTACTTTGCAAGAAGATATTTCTAGACATAAACACTTTCTTTTTTTCTGCTTCTGTAGGGGAAAATGCAGTGTTGCACTTCTGAATGAGACAGAGTCTGTATTGTCGTATCTCGCCAAAGAGGTATATAATTGGTTCACTTATCAATATCCTTTTATTCACATGTTATTGAGTATTTCATTTTTAACAGATTGCTGTAAAACCAAACTGTAATTTTGCTTAATATTATATTGCTGTTATAAAGTGAAATGGCTTGGCATTTGTTTTATTTTTTGTGGTGTGGTAATTTGGTCTCCTGATTTATTGCTGCTTTATTTACACTGAAGCCATTCATCTGATTTTCCACTAGTAACTTGCAGCTCAGAATACAAAAGGTGATTCTTTTAAACTAATACTTTTGTTTTATCTTGCCACTTGATAACACTCGGGCTATATTTAAATATGAGAGAGCTGTTACCGGATGGACAAAGAGTGATCATTGATACTAAGAACAGGAATTTTACCTTTTCAACATTCTAAAAAAGATTTAAGATGAAAATGTGTGCCTAATCCTTATGAGCATGCCTAACTAGTAATCTCAGTATTATACCATAAAGATTGTTTACCAAACCTGTTTAGCAAGGCATTTAAATTCAGTCTAGTAGAGTTTAGGGATAATAAGCTTTTATGGTATACACCTGTCAGCATCTACTCATAATATCTAGCTCTCTAAACTTTGTATCAAATTAGCTCTTTGCACAAATTCTCATAGTAAAATTTGAAACAGATAATACTTTTATTATTATTTTAGAGGAGGTAGGAATATGATTCATTGGAACATTTTGTTGTTGTCCATAAGTATGCATAAAATGATAAATACTAAATATCTTTTATATAATTTTCAAAAACAATTTAAGTTCCCTTCAGTATATGAGAGAGTATGCCTACCTTATACCACTCCCCAATTTCTACACTGTCTTAGTAAAAAAAAACAGAACTAATGAATTGAGTCCTCTGCTTTTTGATTCATAGACTAAAGCACTGCAATTCTATAGTCACTTTTGTGAGAGAGAGTCCCTCTGAATTCAATAAATATCTTTCCAGATAAGATACATATCATGTATTATTGCAGTAGTAAAACA
The DNA here is from genome assembly GCF_964273705.1 of Natrix helvetica. Classification (NCBI taxonomy): domain Eukaryota; kingdom Metazoa; phylum Chordata; class Lepidosauria; order Squamata; family Natricidae; genus Natrix; species Natrix helvetica. The sequence goes on from NC_138552.1 coordinate 248,035,541, forward strand.
CTACTGAGATATTTTTGCCTAGACCTTGTTTTCTACATCACTTATTTATTTATTTTTCATTATTTAATAATTTAAAGAAAAGGGAAAGTGATTCTAAGCTATGCTGGAACTTAATACTTTTGAATTGGATCAAGATAGCTCATTGTGTTAAACCTCAGTTATTTTTAGAACAGCTGTAAACATCAAAAGATACACTTCACAAGGAATGTTAGTGCAAATGAAGCACTACATTTTGAAGCATTCAGTCAGCTTTGCCCTTTGCAAGCTCATTCAGGTACTTAAAACTCTTCATGCAAACACATTTTGCAAAGCACCTCTTTTAAATGCTTCACACAACCTGAGTACTTAAAATAGGCTAATGAAAATTAATTGGACAGGTAAATTGTAATAATTTAAATACAAGCAGTTGTTGACTTATAACATAAAACACAATTGTAATATTTTGTAACACCCCCCCCCCCTCATGGTCACATTATTGGATTTTTGGTACTTGGCAACTGGCTCACATTTACACATTTTTGCCAAGTGCCCTGCAATCATTGTAATCTTCTCTACCTGCTTACCTAGAGAGTCAGTGGGAAAGCCAACAGGAAGGATTGCAAGCAGAGAGAATCAAGGGGAATTAAAATAGCTCAGTGGCCTGCAAGAATGGAGCTGAAATACAGAAGAAGGATTTTCCCTCTCTGCAAAGAGGGGAGCAGAAATTCCCTCAACAACTTGCAGGAATGGAGCTGAAATTCTGCTGAAGGATTTTTCCTCCATGCATGGAAGGAAGGAGAAATCCTTCAGTGGGCTGCTGGAACATCTGGCAGCAAAAAGGCTTCCAGCCAGGTGGATTTCACCTCCACACAGAGCTGAAATCCTCCTGGCAGGCAACTCTTTCGCCATACCCATTTAACAACTCAGGAGATTGCTTAATGACTGCAACCGTGAGTGACAGGATTGTGATAGTTGAGTGAAACAATCACATGTCTGTCTGTCTCTTAACTGCTTCACTCAACAACCAAGATTCCAATTTTGTCGATGATTACCTGTGCTGCTAAAAAGGTGTGTCCCTTAATAAGAATAATATATGCTTGGGATCTTACTCTTTTCTTATCTTTTTAAAAGATGTATGAGGTTAATAAAACATAAAATACAACAAGAAGCTATTCTGTGCATTCTCTGTATCAGTGAAATCAACCTGGTATTTATAGACATAGTTGAAAACTCTAAATAGTAATAGCAATGGCACTTAGACTTATATACTGCTTTACAGTGCTTTACAGCCCTCTATAAGCATATTTACAGAGTCAGCATATTGCCCCCAACAATCTGGGTCCTCATTTTGCCGACCTTGGAAGGATGGAAGGCTGAGTTGACCTTGAGCCTGGTGAGATTTGAACTGCCAAATTGTGGTCAGCTGGCAGTCAGCAGAAGTAGCCTGCAATACTGCATTCTGACCACTGTGCCACTGCGGCCATCAAATTGCCTATTCCTGGTTTACAATGATTTGCAACCTTTGTTCAGTTTCATCAAAGTGACTTCTATAACTCAAATTTAATATCCCAAGGATCATTTAAGTATTTTCTTTAAAAAAACTGTTTTAGCGGAGGAGGTAGCAATCACCACTATTCTCCAGTTTTAGTGCCTAGCAGCCTCAACCACTGTGTCTTATCTTTCAGCCATTTAGACTAGGAACATTTAGAATGAAGGGTGTAGAATTTCCTTGTTTGCTTTTATTTATTTTATTCACTTTTCTCATCTTAGGATACTTTCTTTTATTCTCTGGTGTATGACCCATCACTGAAAACACTTCTGGCAGACAAAGGTGAAATCAGAGTTGGACCCAGGTATCAAGCTGATGTACCAGATATTCTCTCAGAAGGTAAGCATGCTATATTTAACATTTTCCAACATTTTTTTGTAAATGATACAGTTTTGTATATTCCAGTTTGTAAGTAATATGAATATGTACCATGTGGATCCCAAAGATGTTTTTTTAAACAGTTTAAATATCCAGTTTCTAAATAGAAATTTTTTAAAATGCCATAATATACCTTGTATGTTGGGTTGTTTGGTTTCTGTGCCTTTGATTTAGGGCCCAGATTGGCCATTCCATGTCCTGTGAAATTAACTTTAGTGCTTGAACAAATAATGTGAAAGCCGTATAAAGAAATAGACTCAGTATATGTTTAAAGCATTTGCAAATCTTCTGGTTGCTGTACTTTTTCTATATAATAATGGACTTGTATAGAGTGTGTATATACACACCTATATATGTGTGTATACTCTGGTGAAATACTGATTTAGTATAATTGATTGTGGAATAATGTGAAGATACTATTGTTTCTCTGATGTAGCTTATTTTGAATTTTAGCCCCTAATTATAAATGACACTTAGAATTGGGTTTGGTTTTTTTAAAGTTAAATCAGCATGATGAAAATCGGATTATTGTTACAATTATTATTACAAATAATACATTACACAGGGAATATGTTTGGAACAGGTTCATATTTGTGCTTCTGGAAACTTTATTTTTAAGTTTATATTTTTAGTCTTACCGTATTTTTTTGGAGTATAAGACTCACCAAGATTTTGAGGAGGCAAATTAAAAAAAAGAAGTTTTTGCACTTTGCAGACCTCCCCAATATGTCCCGTTTTTTGTGAAAACGGGCCTATTTTTTTTTCCAAAACGGCCTTGCACAGCCTTAAGGAGGCTTGTAGAGTGCTCCTGCGGGGTGGGGATGGGGGGGGGCAAAAACAAGCAAAAAACCAGCCCATTTTTCACGAAAATGGGCCGTTTTTTGTCAAAAAAAGGGGCATGCATAGTCTTTAGGAGGCTTATAGAGTGCTCCTGTGGGCTGGGGAGGGGGAAATTGAGCAAAAAACGGTCTGTTTTTTGCTCATTTCTGCCTTCCTCAGCCCCCAGAAGCACTCTGAAAGCATCCTAAGGGCTATGCATGGCCATTTTGGTGAAGGGAGAGTGGTTTCAGGAGGCAAAAAATGCTGCATTCAGTGTATAAGACCCAGATTTTCAGCCTCATTTTTGAGGGAAAAATGAAAAATACCGAAAAATATGGTAATTGAAACTTACAAAAATGATTCAGTGATTCAAAAATTAGAGCATTTTAAAAGAAAGATGAATATGGTATTTTATGTGCTTACTCATTTTAATAATAATAATTAAAACAAAATCCAACCAATCTTGATTATGAGTTACTGAAAAGAGCAAACTATCTTATTATATATTATTTATCATATGTATTCCTTTCTTAATCAATGACAGACTGCTGACAATTTGCAGTAATAACATGGTTAAACATAAAAAATTTAAACATAATATAATAAAAAAATTCAGTAACAGTTTAACATGAATGTGTAAAAATTGAAAATTATATAGAAATATAATAATGCAATGAAAGTGACATACTTCACATTAAATTAAGGCAACCAGACTTCCCGCTTTTGGCGGGAGAGTCCCGATTTTTTTCAATTTGTCCCATATCCCGTGGCGTTTTTAAAAAGTCCCGATTTTTGGAAAGAATGCGCCAAAAGCGGGACGTCTGGTCACCTTAGCCTTATGTGCTCGGGCTTTTGTCACATCAAAACAACCCTAGATGCATTCCCCACCGATTCTAAAACAGCGGATCCGATTGCGGAACGGTATAGGGGGAGGGGGCGCGGATAGAATCAGAACCCCTCTACAGATTTATCCCCAGATCTCTCCCCCCCTTTGGCGTTGGGGATTCTTCCCCTCCCCTTCACACCCAAACGAGATCTAGGAGAAATTTCCCACACCCGGTACAAGAGAATGGACCCTCCCAGGGGGCGTTGCGACCTCCACCCAATTATTTTAAAAAATACCATCCTTGCCTTCATTCTCACAGAAGCATCGCCCATTTGCGCCTGGCTCCCAGCCCTCCACGGAGAAATCCCCCCTCCCGGACCGGATCCAGACAACCCCCGGATCCCCCCCGGATCCTTATGACCACCGGATTCCCCCTCCAACAACCCCACCGCGTGTGTGGAACCCAGGCAAAGATGGGTGATGTCCCCTCTTCAATCCGCCCCGCCAGCAGCGTGCCCAGGGTGACCGGCTGGCTGGGAGCCAACGGATCGGAGCGAGGCGCGGCACTCGGATTGTGGAGCCTGCGGGCTCAGCGCGTGGCCAGGCGGGCAAACGGGGCCAGCCCCATTCAAAAGAGTGTGGGCTTCTCTCCCGGGCAGGATCAGACACAAAGCAAAAGGGATCGGGGGAAGGAGATGGATCCCCTTCGGATCCCCCCTTATCACCCAATGGCCATTTGTGGATCGCTCCATTGCTCCCTTCTCTTTTAGGATCGGGGAGGGAAGGGTGAGGACGCAAGAGAAAGCACCCCCTAGGCAAAACCACCTTCGGGATGGCTGAGAATCTCCATAGACTCACACCGTTAGAATCTCCCGGAACCAAAATTTCCGCAGCCCTGATTCCCGCCCGGAGCGCCATCCCCGAGGCCCCGCCCAGGAACCGGAAGTGGCTCGTAGAGAGCTGGTCCGACTTGATTTACCTTCCCCGGCGAAGAGGGCCGGCGGCAAGAGATCGAAGAAGGAGCGGGATGAGCCTTGGGAGCCGTTTCCAACGGTGAGCTTCCGTCCTGGGCTTCCCCCCCGCCACCCCGCTTTGGTGGGGTGGTTGTCCTGGAAAGGTATCCCTTCCTTTGGTGACGACCCCCAGCTGTTCCCCTTGGGGTTCTCCCTGCTCCAGAGCGCTTGGCAGTCAGAATAACAAGAATTGGAAGGGACCTTGGAGGTCTTCTAGTCGAACTCCCTGCTCAGGCAGGAAACCCCACACCACTTGTCCAATCTCTTCTTAAAAATGTCAAGTCTTGGAGCATTTACAACTTCTGGTGGCAAGTCGTTCCATTGGTTAATTGTTTTAAATATATATATATATTACAATACTATTTTGTGGTTCTATGAAAATTTTTGTTGCTCCATATAGACCAAATTTTTAATCAAGACCCCCCGCCCCCCGGTCAATGGTCTCTCCCTTTACCAATGTTAAAATCTGGTCACCTTATATTAAATGCCCTCCAGAAAAATTAAATGCCCTCCAGAAAAATTCATTTAATTTTTTTTTGCAATACCATTAAGGAAGGAACAAATCTGATTTCCGAGAAGAGGCCATTCCACAAGACTTGGCACCGCAAAAGGAAAGCAGCACTTTCTAACTCAGCTCTCATCACTTCATGAATGTAGAAAGCAATTAATAGTTTTTCCAGGAAGAACATACCAGACAGGTAGATTTCACTTGGAAGAGACAATCCTTCAAGTACCTAGGAATCAAACAATGGTGCATGTATCTATCTTCAAGTCATGGTATACTCCAGGCAACTATTGGACAAGTCCCTGCAGTTTTCTTGGCAAGATTTAAGATGTGGTTTACCATTGTTTCCTTCCCAGGGCTGTGAGAGAGTTACTAGTCACAGTTGCCCAGCAGGCTTTGTAGCAATGGCAGGACTAGAACTCAAAGACTCCCAGTTTCTACCAATCTGCCTTGTACCAGATTGGTTCCATCAAACCACATAGGGCTTTATAAGTCAAAGCTAGCACTTTGAATTATATCTATAAACCTATACTTAGCCAGTGTAGGGCATATAACAAAAATATTCTATGTTCCTTATAGATAACACCTGCTAGTAAGCAGCCCAACACATCCTGTTTCCAAGTGCCAGTAGAAGAGAATATATGTAGCAGAAATTTGAACTTTGAACTCCTTGGGGCTCTCTGAGCTTGAATGCTTGCTTTTAGATGTTTTATTACCCAGCCAGGTAACATCATCAGTGCATTGTTTTCAAGCTGTCCACAAATGGAGCCTCATATAGAGCCCATTGCATTAGTCTAGGCAGGTAGTGAATATAGCCAGAGCCTTGTGCCATAGAACTAGTGCACCAGCCAAAGCTGGGCTGTTGCCCTCCAGGTCACAGGCTTTATCTGCCATTCAAACAATAAGAGGACACTCAAGATTTGGATATCTCTCAGGAGCCTCCCTCTCAAGAGACAACTCAGGGACAGACTGAAAACTATGATGAAACTCCATCTTGCTCTGGAGACACTCTGAGCACTGAGAAAAGTCCTTTGTAGCATCCCCCAACCCAGGACCGTGAAGTATAATTGAATGATATCTGATCCTGAACCAAAGGGTAACTTCTCCCTGCAACTTCAAATAGATATTAAACAATAGGGGAAGAATTAAATTGTCTGATACACTACATATCCATTGGACATTGTCCAACCTCTTTTCCTCATTGGCAGAGATTGGGACTGACTGACGAAGAAGGACTGAACTATTGCAAAACAGTACTTCCAATATCAAGTGCTCACAGGCAGTCAATGATTCAATACTAATGATGGTTAGATCATGTCCTGGTATCCACAAGGGGGCCTGAGCCATTCAAGTCGTCTGCCTCCAACAACCGATTGGCCCAAATGGGTTTCGGAGGGAACTGGCAGATATTCTGCTGAAGTTCTGGTTATGTCCTAGAACCAAAGGGCAACTGAACCTTTGGATAGGATCACATCTGTGTAGCCTCTATTGATCATATGCTCATGACACTACCTATGGCTCACACAGGAGCTGTGGGTTCTGAAAAGGGCAAAGAGATGTCTAAACAGCCGCTGAAGGAAAACGAGAGATGAATCTGACTAGACATGTGTTACCTTGTGGTGATAAGAGCAGTGAAACACTATTCTTTCACTGCCCTTATTGCATCTGCAGCATGTTGCCTGGCATTCCTGTTCAGAATCATCCATCCTTACTGTGATGGGAGGCTCAGTTGATCATCTTGAGGGCCATGCAGAGAATTTGTGGAACACTTGACAAAGTCATTTGAATCCATTTCCAGTTGTAATACATGTGTGATGCAGATCTATTAGAAATGTCTATGGAAAGATCTTATCCAGTTATCTGGGAACAATTTAATGTTTTTGGATTTGATCAAGTATTCAGGGTCCTCAGCACAACCACCAGTCAATTAGAACACTGTCCCTCCTGCCTGGTGAAAGCCTCCAGAACAGTGACGACTAGGTATGGTAGGTTCAGGCAGTGATAAATTCTTCATTGCAGGAGTGAACATTCCTGGGACCTTTCAAGGAAGCTGCAGTCTGCCCCAGTCTCTTGATCCCATCTGCCTAGACAATTTTCATCCAATCTTTCACCTTCTCTTTTTAGGGAACGTGGTAGAAAAAGTGGTTTTTGTGGCAGTTTCTGTGGGTCATGGATGAAATGAATTAACAGAGTAACAGAGTCCTGAGTTAAAAGGGACCTTGGAGACCTTCTATTCCAACCCCCTGTTCAGTGATTGGAGGAATTGCCAGAACATTTTTATTCCTAATGTTGTTCATAAAACTAATTTCATCTACAGTCTGTGTTGAATATGCTTCAGGGACGAACATGCCCTATGATTTTTCTCAAAAATTAAATATATTACTAATAGGATCAGTTGCAATTAGCGTATTAGAGGAGAATCAAATTCAAATTGCCTGTAGCAATGAAGTATACCAGGCTAGTTATTTTTTCAGGCTAAATGGCTTCATAGGAAAAAGTAGAAGGATGAGTATATCCAGTATGCTAAGCTTCATGGAAGAAAGATGACTTTTAAAAAATATCAAAGCAATACAATGGAATGATAAAGTATAAATAAGTGAAAGTAATATTAGGTTTCTCAGGATACATTTAATTGTCTATTAGTAATCGTAGTACATACTGGACAATGTCAATAAATTAATACTTTATATTTCAATTATATACAAAATCCCAAAAAATAATTTATAATTTAATTTTTCAAATGTATACATTAAACCTTGTTCTAAAATATTAACTACAGTTTTAATTATTGGAAATGTTATTGCTGGTTTTCTAAAATGAAAATATGGAAAATATTTTCCTAACCCTCGGGAAGAGTGACTTTTCCAACCTTATTCCATCTCAAAGCACCTATCTCATAAGTAAGATTTCTAGGTCGCGAAACTGGAAGTCCTTTGACATCACAGGTTTCTTGGGTTCGGAAGGAAAAATAGAGGCAGGTCAACCCCTGTTGATGTCAGGGAAGTGAAGTTCTGACTGCACAAGTGTGCAGCACTTCTTGCTCCTTGTTGCAGTATACCTGCAGACTTTTCTGAACACTCAAATAAACCTTGGCACAGTTGACTGAAAACCACAACTCTAAAAGCTAAGATAAAATTATCCTGCAGGGCTAATCATGGCTTTACTTTATTTCCAATAGTAGGCATTTTGTGACTGTTTAATTTACTGGTAATTTCTTCAAGCAAAAAAAGACACCTTGATTATCTGGTTATCTTGATATCTATCCATATTTGTAGAATCTCCAGAAAATGCTGATGTGCCCAGAAAATGATAATAGGTGTTATAAAGGATTTATTTTGAGGTGAAAGTAGAAATTGAATTATTGAATTTTTCAACAATGCACCCTGTATAAATAAAGATTTACAAACTTGAACTTTGCATATTGTGTCTTCATTTGGACAATTTGGAGATGCAGACCACTGATGTGATGTGGGGTTTTTTTCTGCAAGAAAAAATAGTGGAAGTAAAGATCAGAGACAAGCTGTCTAGCCACAGAAAGAAAGATATGGATTACTGAATTGCACAAATATTGTCTAATTGCTTTTTGTTGCAAGGACAAATGACACTGCATTCAGAAAAAGCTATAAATTAATTTTATGTTGAATTGGTGACTAAGAAGCAGAGATCTATAAGTAATTAAGTTGGTGAGTAAGTATATATTTAAGTACTGTCGGGACTCTGTTGAAACAAAAGAAATGGATGTAATTACGTGAACGTGGGTTGGATATCTATGAACTACTAAAACTGTTGTGTCTCTTTGTAATCTGTTGAGCAAAATTGGAACGTCTAGGCAACAGTGATTGAACCAGGGTAGCTCAAATGGGCTAACTTACAAAATGCTGGTATCCATGACTCCTGTGGCTGCTTAAGCTCCATCACACCTTCCAACTACACTAAACAGAAACCTGCAGGTTGCATAGTACATAGATGGGATTGTCATATCTTCATCCTCTTTCCTGTCTCCTTCTGGTCCCTGCACTCAATTATCTGGTTGCAAGGCCTGACTGGTAAGCAGTGATTGGCTGCTTTAGAACAGAGACTGAAATCTGAAATTTCTTAACAACAGTGGGCAGTTGAGGGTAGGATGAAGGAGTGTCTGATGGCTGCTGGCACGATAGAGCTGGCTCAGGGATGTTGGTGGTTGACAGATCCCTGGACAGAAAGCACCCTTAGGGACATGGTGGGATTGGGAGCAGTTTTCTTGCAGTGCACAGCTCTGTTTCTCTTCCCCTCACCAAAGTGATAGACAGTTCTGAGGAGGAGGGGAGGGGGAGGAGCGATTTCCAAGCTCCTGCCAGCTTTCTGCAAGCAATATCAATGGGGAAACTGACAGGCAATTGAAAGTCACTCCTCTTACCACTTGTTTTTTGCCCACCCATGGTCATTCTATTTCTCCATTTCTGAAATATCACTTAAAAATGACCAAAGAGGTCCTGGACTGGCTAGTACTTGATAAAGTTTTAGAGAAATTTGAAGTGGATATAAGATTCCCAATTCAGATGTTTATTATCAAATGAAGGCATCTGTAAAAAATGTTATATTTTATGGGTTATGTGATAGCAACTGTTTCTTCCTGAAATAATCTTTTGATTGCTTATTTAACCAGTTAAGTTTAATCTGATATGTTTTTTCTTCCAGGAGAAACAGATGACAGGGAACAGGCAAAACTTGAAGTAAAAGTTTGGGATCCAGATAGCCATCTCACTGATCATCAGATTGACCAATTTTTAGTGGTAGCACGGTAAGATTTATATACCCAATTTGACTTTGAATAATGTAATGGAGTGTGAAGTAGTATTTGTTAATGTTTTAACAGTCAGGCTTGCTGAAATAATTTTAATTTAATTTTATAGTCTGGTGAGATTCCAGTTTGACTATCAAATTCGCCTCTTCCATCCTGTTGCCATACTTTTTGAAACTTTGAGTACAGTCTCAAGCATAAGTGTTACTCTACTGGATTGGATCTGTGGCCCATATAGTTTAGAAGTCTTATGACTGTGATCAGCCAACTACACGAGGAAACCTACTAGTTTGCCAACAGATGGCCTTCAGAGGCACTCACATGACCATCAAGACTAATAGCTGTTGATCCCCATGACTTACAAAAATTAACCTAATCTTTTCTTGGGACCAACCAAGCTAGTAGCCAGTACCGCATCTTATGGTAGACAATTCCAAAGTTTAATTGTGCATTTTGTCTGTAGCATTTCTTCCAGAATTCAGTTTCAATGAACTCTGGTTCTAGTATTTTGGAAAATATAAAATAGCTTTTCCTTGTCTACTTTATCTATCTATCTATCTATACCATGCAAACTTTCTATGCCTAAATCATGACTACTCTTATTCACTCATTTCTAAACAAAACATTCTCAAATGTCGTATCCATTCTTCATAGAGAAGCTGCTGTCCTCTATTAAATCTCTAACTCTACTATATCCTTTATGAGGTATGGAGTTCAGAACTGTACACAGTATTCCCAGTTGACATTGCAGCATTGATTTATATCATAAATAACTTGTATTATAATAAATCTCTCTTTTATTTTTATATGTATTTCATTTATATATTGCCCAATTCCCAATAATTATTATATTATATTAAGACCACTTCTTATTTCCCTAACATGATTTTTTTATTAGCAGAGCTGTAATCTGTTTATATCTTCATTGAACTGTTTATATGACTTCAAGTCATTAGCTCTGACCTTGGATGTAGGAGCGAATACAGGTCTTAAATGACCTTTTCCGAGGCTATCATATCTTTAGTCATTAAACAAACAGTCATAAGTTGAGGGCTATCCCTAGTTCAACGACTTTCTCTTGAAGTTTCAATATCATTTTAGTTTCTTATAAGTTTCATAAGTTAACCGTTTCCCTGGGTTATTTGCAAATATTAGCTGTTGTTGCAACAATTTAATTCGATTAGAGATATTTATCTTGCCTGGAGGTTCCTTTAATTGTTCTTTGTTTTCTTTTTATCTCATCCAAAATAGGCTGTATTTTCTCTCCATTCTTCTTTTTAACTTCAGTATTATGTTATATTAATGAACCTCTTACTTCCATCCCAAACCATTGTTAAATTAGTAACCTTTATTTAAGTTGTTTCCAAAATACTTTGTTAATTTACAATTAATTATTAATATTTCATTTCTATTTAAAAGAAGTACAAAATAATAGAGTTGGAAGGGACTTTGGAAGCCTTTTAGTCCCATCCTCTGCTCAAGCAGGAAACTCTATACAATTTCAGACAAATGGTTGTTCAATCTCTTCTTAAAAACTTCCATTGTTGGAGCACCCACAATTTCTGGAGGCAAGCTGTTCCTCTGATTAATTATTCTGCCAGGAAATTTCTCCTTAGTTCTAGGTTGGTTCTCTCCTTGATTAGTTTCCATCCATTGTTTCTTGTACTGCCTTCAAGTGATTTGGAGAATAGCTTGACTCTCTCTTCTTTGTGTCAGCCCCTTATATTGGAACACTGCTATCTTGTCATCCCTCGTACTTCTTTTCATTAAACTAGATATACCCAATTCCTGCAATTATTCTTCATATGTTTTAGCTTTCAATCCCCTAATCATCTTTGTAGACTTACTGTTATAACCCACACTCAAGGCGTTATAATCAGAAAAGTCTTTGGTAGAGTCTCCACTTAAGATCCAATTAGCCAAATTCTTTGAAACCCACAACTTATCTGTTCTTGAGAAGAATCTTCGTCTTTCTGAAAAGTAAGTATATTCTCATTTTTCTGTCTATGTATTCACTAACCCTAAATTGTCCATCAAACCAAAAGAACTGTTTGTCAATTTGCCTTGAGTGACAGTAATATATCGTTTTTTCCTTGTAGGACCCCTATCATTTTGGTTGTTATCCTCTAAACCTACTTAGTCTACTTGTGGCCTAGAATGGGCAGTAAATGGGCAGCAAACAAACATAAAAAATATTTTAAAAACAAAGTAATACTGCTTAAGGAAAGGAAGGATAAAATGCAGCAGATAATTATTTACTTTGCTAATAGTGGTTGATAGACTATATCTCTGTGAGGGTGACTGCCATTTATATTTCATAAGTAGCTATATATTCTCAGGGTAAGAATGTTGTTAATGTAAATACATAACTGTCATGCATGAGCAAATGAGTGAAAAGAAAGGCCAGATTACTGTTATACAGAGAAAAACACTCATGATAAGCACTACCAAAAATAAACTAAAAGAACATGTCAACCAAGGAACATTAATCACTCAGTAGTGGTCTTTCAATAAAGTGAAAGTAGTGGTCCAATTTCATATAAAAGTCCTCTAAAATAAGAAAGATTGAGGAAAATGAAGAGTGGATTGCCTCACCCACTTTTGTAAATTATTACAAGAAATACAGTTTACCTTACTTTACAATATAAACCGCCCAGTTGGAAAATACTATGGCATTTCTTTTAAAAGCGGATCTTAAAAAAAGAAAATAAAATATAATTTGAAATGTTTTTCTTGAAGTTGAAAGTTGACATTTTGGAATAATTCTGAGGGTGGGTTAATTTATATATTTACTTATACTACAATATATTCTAAGTCATTCTTTCCACACTAGTCATGTGGGAAGCAAACTACTACCTATTTGTTAAATCTCAACGTAGTTCACAAAATCCTACCAAGTGGAATATATTTGACTAATTCTGGTATTTATAAATGTTCTATGAACTATAGAAAAGTAATGATTGCATAGTTGGGAAATAATTCAAAGAATGTTCTTTAAACATTATGTTTCTCTTTGTGCTATTGAAATATAGGTATGAAGTCTGTGGTTGTATTGGAAATTATAAGAATCCCAATACAACAATTGTATAATTGTATACTAAGGACTACAGACTTTGTGCTAAGTGGAAAAAGGAGAAAGAGTAAAAAAATAAAATATTTAAGGAATGCAAGAATTAATCTATTGTTAAAAAATTAGGAGTTAATCTTCTTAAAAAATTAAATTAATTTTGTTAGTATTCTGTGTATCAAAATATAGATTACCATATTTTGTAGTAAAGCTTTCCCTTTCATTGCCCAGTTTTATACCTGCCATTTTAAAAGGTAGTCTCATCATACTAAATAAACATTCTGTGCTGGATCAAATTCTACAAATTCTTTGAAATTCTGTAATGCAGTTGAATGTGCATGCTAATCAACAATGACATATATTAGTGGGTGAAAGGGTCCATTTCTGTCACAGTGTATTAAAATTATCTCAGTTTCATTATTCTCATAATGTTGCTTCTCTTCTTCAGTGCTGTTGGTACTTTTGCACGAGCTCTAGACTGCAGTAGTTCTGTAAGACAACCTAGTTTACACATGAGTGCAGCTGCTGCTTCGCGGGATATCACTTTGGTGAGATAATCCTTGAAATATACTTCGTTTGAAAGAATAGTTTGCTAAAGAGACAAATTAAATCCTGCCATGATATATTGATTGATTGTTGTTGAGGATTTTGCATATATACAATGGATGTAAAATATTCAACCCAACTCTTGCTAGTTGCTTTATTAACTAATCTTAGCAGGTGGTGAGTTGTACTGGTTAATTGCTTTAAAATATTCTTTGATTTATTTAAAGAGAATTAGAACTTACAGAATGATGATGATTTTGCTAGGAATATTAAAAAAGATAGAATTGTTATTTTTACTTTTTTCCCTGTAGTAAATAATTTCATATCTCTCTATGTTTATTGTATGTAGTGAAAAAATTTGCACAATTAGTGTGGATATATCCAGTTGAACTGTACAAAGTATTCAGAAGAGATATTTGTAATGTATGGTAACATGAACAAATCACCATTGTTTGAATGGTTAAAGCCATTGCATCATTTGATCAGCTACTTCAGAAACTACGTGTGACTAATTTGTACAGGCATTTTTACACACAGCCATTGCAATAGGACGAAAGCAAAGTGAATAGGCTGCAGATACAAAACATGAAGTGGCTGTGCATGTACACACATACCAAAATAAGTAGGAGTAGCTTTCAAACCAGCTCCATGAGCCTTACAAAGAATATGTTTGCTTTGATGATTGAATAAGAGGTCTTATTCACATACCTCATTGTGTAGCAGTTCTTTCAAAATTATTGTGTTGCCCTAATACACAGTAATAGTAATTTGAGTTCTAATTTGCTTTTTAAACCAGAATTAAAGACTAATAAATGCATGTAGCAACAGTATTGAGTGCCTAATGTGTTAATGACAGAATTCTAGACCAGTAAAAGTCATGCAGTCCCCATCCCCAGTCCCCCCGGCAACTCCCAATTTTTCCCCATGCCCAGGTAATACACATTAATGTTTAGCTGTTTAATCTAGTAGAAGTAATTATTGGATTCCTAAAAAATTCTGTTTTTTCTCTAATTTAGATAGTGGCCATATAGAGGTGGAGGTGTTTAATAATGTCTGCATAGCCATCTATTAGAGTTACTGGAATAATAGATCCCTAAACTTGTCAGAGAGTTGGTCTAGATCAGGGCTGTCTCACGGTCCACGTGCTGGATGTGTCATGCGCTGCCGACGCCCGAAGGGGGAAAAAGTTGTGATACGTCCAGATCTTCAAAACAGTTCTTCAAAATCCCTTCCAATCTTTATATTCTGTCATTATATTGTCTTAAGAATGTAAAGAGTTATAACTATACAGTTGTTCATGGTGAATTTGAAAAGAGGGATTGACAAATAAGGGTTTTGCAGATCCAGCGAGGAACTGTCAGTAAGAAATGATTGGTTCCTGGCAGACTGCTACAACTGTCTTCTAAATGCATAGTTTGGGCCACCTGAAGATTTCTGCATGAACAAATAATGAGAAAAATGCTTGATGTATGTTTGGAATGTCATACTACGACTGAGGATATCCATTGTCAAATTCCTCTTACAATGAGACACTAGAACAACAGTTAATTATTTTTCTATTTTTAATTACTCTCTTATTGTTTTTCTCCTTGGCATCATTACAATTCCTCTGCTTTTTTCTTTTTTCTTTTTTGCTCTTTAACTTAGGAAAGTACTAAAGATGTTATTTCTCAATTTTTATTACTTTTATTACTTGGATACAAAGACAAATAGTAAAATAAGAAGAGCAGAAAAATATTCTAAAAAAGAAATAAGAACAAATAAAATAAATAAAACAAAAATAAATAAATAATAAATAAATAATAAATAAATAAATAATAAATAAATAATAAATAAATAAATAAATAAATAAATAAATAAATAAATAAATAAATAAATAAATAAATAAATAAATAAATAAATAAATAAATAATAAATAAATAATAATAGGAATAATAACAAAAAGAAAAAGTGAAGGAGGTGCAGCTGCTTTGTGTAAAGCCAGCAGGGTAACTCTGGGTCAGTCCCGGGTTGTTGGGAAAATAGGAGGAGAAAATATACTGCCAACATCACATTCAGAAGGGAAATGTATAAGCAAATAAAAGAGACCCCCACTCTCAGGATTCATTACAGAAACTATCCTGTGTGAACGAGAACAACATGCATTTCAAAACTATACACTGAAAATTTGCTATTGTTACATGGACTACATGTTTGTCATCATCAAAAGAAATGCATTGAAAGACTTTTATACCCTACTGAACTCCCATCTTCCCATATATACAATTCACAATGGAGGAGGAAACGGCTAGACAATTACCATATTTTTCAGAGTGTAAGACACACCGGAGCACCAAGGTTTTGAAGAGGTAAATTAAAAAAAAACAGTAGGTAAGTAGATAGAGGGATAGAGAGGAAGAGAAAGAGAGAGAAATACAGTAGGTAGGTAGGTAGGGAGAGAGAGAGAGGATAGGTAGGTAGGTAGATAAAGGGATAGAGAGATAGAAATAGAGCTAGGGAAATACAGTAGGTAAGTAAGGGGAGAGAGAATGTAGATAGGTAGGTAGGTAGGTAGGTAGAGGGCTATATAGAGAGAAATAGAGATAGAGAGAGAAATACAGTAGATAGGTAGGGAAAGAGAGAGAGTAGGTATGTTGGTAGGTAGAGGGATAGAGAAAGAAAGAAATAGAGAAGGGTAGAAATACAGTAGATAGGTAGGGAGAGAGAGAGGGTAGGTAGGTTGGTAGGTAGAGGGATAGAGAGAGAAATGAGAGAGAGAGAGAGAGAAATGCAGTAGGTAGGTAGGTATGGAGAAAGAGAGAGTAGGTAGGTAGGTGTATTTATGTGCTGGAGAAGGAAATCGCTGACATTCTGCAGCACTTAAGACTTTGTTTCTGCTGGCACAGCACTTGTCAATCTGTTAAAGAGCTTTCCAAAAGGAAGAAAAAAGTTTTTGCACTCTGCAAACCTCCCCAAAACGGCCTGTTTTTTGCGAAAACAGGCCCATTTCCCCCCCCCAAAAAAGGCATGAATAGCCGGGGGGGGGCTTGCAGAGTGCTCCTGGGGGGGGCAAAAACGAGCAAAAAACGGTCCTGTTTTTTGTCAAAAAAATTGCATGCATAGCCTTATGGAAGCTTATAGAGTGCTGCTGGGGGCTGGGGGGGGCAAAAACGGCCCATTTTTTGCTCATTTCTGCCCTCTCCAGTCCCCAGGAGGTCTCTGAAAGCCTCCGTAAGGGTATGCATGGCCATTTTGGTGAAGGGGGCGGGGTTTCGGGAGACAAAAAATGCTGTATTTGATGTATAAGACGCATCTAGATTTTCAGCCTCTTTTTTGAAGAAAAAAGGTGCATCTTATACTCCGAAAAATACGGTACATTTTTAGACATGCTATTCAACAGGCAAGAAGATGGAAACCCAGAAACCACAATTTATTGCAAAGTCACCAACACTCCACTCATTCTTTAGTTTCAGTAACAACAGCACACAAAAAGAGTTGCATCAAAACATTCTATGGTAGGGTAAGAATACACTGTAGTACCCAGAAAGCTAAACAATTGAAAAGTACCGACGTGCACAATTCAGCAGAATGGGTACCCACAAGCATTTATTGCAAGATGCCTTGCACAACACATACAAAGGAGAAAAGGGAAGAAAGAAGGTGCAAGATCAACTATTTGACACATATTGCCATACATCAAAAGCATTTCAGAAGCAGTAGAACACAGCTTCTGAGATCTGCAAGTGGGCATCACACACCGCCCAGAGGCTACCATACAAAGACAAATCATGCTTTGCAAAGATTGCTTGGAGGTGGGAGATACTTCTAATGTAATCTACCGGATCCCCTGTATAGATTGTCCCTGTGACTATTAGGACAGATGGGTAAGAAGTTAACAACCAGATTGGAAGAACACAGGAGAGCTGTCAGACAAGGAAACCCAAATTCATTCGTAGAATTTGCAATGAATAAAGCGTACATTCAATTTTTGCAGCTACTAAGATTGTACACAGAGTGCAGGTACAAAGATAGCCAGAGAAATGATTGAAGCCTGGGAACGAGTCCCTTGTCAGTCAACAAGAATTCTGATTTACCACCATTTATTGGGTACTTAGGAGCCAAGGACTTGGCAGCACAAATGACAGCTAATTGCTGGCCATCAACATACCAATCAACCAATAGGCAGGTACCATATAAATATGATGCATACAATATAGCACAATGCACATACTTCAGTAGAGAGAAGTTCCCTGAAGATGTACCCCAGCATGAATACAGAAGCTTGGAAGATTAAACCTCTGGTCCCCTCCCCAGTGATCAACCCAGATTGGATATTGTGTTGAATATGTTAGCCAGCTTGAGTTATTTGTAAAAAGAATAAAAGGCGGTATCTAAATAAATAAATACTTTAAACAATATAGTATGTACCCAGAAAATCTAGTTAACTCATGAAGATCTAGAATGAGTGTGATTCTTTTTTATCATTGTATCATTATATTAACGACATTGTGCTTATTTCGCCCTACTTGTGTTATTGCTTTGTGGCACCTAAAGCCAGGATTATATTTTCCTGCAACTAATCAAACCAGAATCAGAAGGCAGAGAATTTCTTTTATTATCATGCCAGCTTCTTCATGTATTATGAATTACTAGCTTGTGCTTGTATATTACACAACCTTCATTCGTTTTTCCTCTATATAATGAATGGAAGAGAATGGAAGTAAGAATTGAATTTAATACACGGATTTTTATCATTTCTCCTCAGCCCAAAACAAATCCATGCATCATGGAAAGGCAAAAATAATGAGGATGAGGAAGTAAAACACAATTATTTCCAAATTACTTCTAGGGGTTGCCTTACTTGGCATACTATGAACTGAATTATAAGAATGAGAAACTTGTATATTGAGGAAGTATGGCAGCAAAAGACTGATCTGTTTTTTGGTGTGAAGTCTAATAGGTGACTGTGTCAGGGCAAAGCAAAGCTTGTATAAAGAAATTGAGAGCTAAGATAATTAGGTCCAAAACAATATTAGCCTAACCATCAAAATTAGATGATAAAACTAATTGGCTATCTAGTAATGTTGGAGAGTCTTCAGTCAATTCTCATCAGCATTTCCCAAGGAAATGGTATTCCATAGAAATGGAATTGTAACGTCAGTTGTTGCCAGCAACTCCAGATGAAGCAAAATAGTCATCAAATCTGGACTCTCCATAACTGATTTACTAAACTGAAATAAATTTACACTTCAGTTCATGACTGCCTTGATAGGTTGATTTGCTAAGTTATAATACTATGTTGAAGATGTACATAGTCCTAACAAGACACATGACAAGCTCCTTGAACTGGACTTGACTTTAAATCACAGCCCCTTAATTTTAGGCATAGTTTGATAAGAATTTGCTCTAATACCTATGGTAGCTTAATTCCATTAGTTTAATTTCCACTGTTTCAGCAGTGCTCCCTATCCATGCTTGCTGACCTTGCATCAGTGATATCTCACTTTCTGAGAATTACTGGTTCAATGGCTTAACATGATAGGTTAAATGATTCATTGTAACATTTTATCCAAAAATGTATTTAATATATTATTATTATTTAATACTTATATCTAATCCTTTTCATTCCTAGTTTCATGCAATGGATACATTACATAAACACAACTATGACCTGAGCAGTGCTATTAGTGTTTTGGTTCCCCTTGGAGGTCCTGTTCTTTGTAGAGATGAAATGGAAGAATGGTCAGCATCAGAGGCTAGTTTGTTTGAAGAAGCCCTAGAGAAATATGGCAAAGACTTCAATGACATACGACAAGATTTTGTAAGTAGACATATCTAAATAATTATTAAATTGCCCTTAAGCCTTTATAGCTTTTTTCCCTATTCCACAGTCAATTAAACTAAAGATCTGTTATTATGAGCCTATTTTTCTATATACTGTACAGTGTACACTACCTGAGATGACAGAGGTACTTAGGCCACTAAAACTTCAACAATTCTTGTTAGTAGGGCTGGGGATCTTAGAAAGCAGCAAGGAGAAAGAATGGATTAACTTCCAATTGAAAGTGTGCAATACAATTTTTTGTATACATCTATAAAACATACTTTTCAGAGGTACACTGTATTCTCATATGCAGAACTGAGGGACCTGGGATATTGTTGAAATATACTTCCATTATGTCTCATTTGTTATTCTTGGTAGTGCATTTAGCATTTCTAGTTTAATGGTAGTAAACAGGCCAGAGGTTTTGCACCTCTTATAATTCCACAATTTAGAAATAAATAAACCCAACCAATATTCAAAATATTTGTAGGAGTTTCTAATAATTTTATTTTTAGCATTAGATATAAATACACCGAATTATGCCCATTTATTTTATTTATTTATCAGGATTGTTACATTATGCAATCCTGAGAATAGTTTATAGTAATGAAACATAAAAATAAAAACATATACAATAAAAAATTAAAATTACATGATTAGAATTATGATAAAATCCAAAATGCCAAAAAGTGCAATCATTTTTTCTAGGCATCCTGCATTACAGTAGGATCTCCAAAACAATTCTGATGTTGCTGGTTTCTGGAAGGTTGAAATGTAAGAGCCAGTCCTCATTGAAGTAGGAGGCTGTTTCCAAGTGTACCACAGAAATCCAGTACCTGCGCAGTTTCTCTCAGGACAAATGAGATAAGCAGGCCTCTTCCAGTTGGAGAAAGCAATCCTGAAGACATTTCAGTGCCTAGCATATAAATCTTTATAAACTACAACCAGCACTTGGAATTGCCCTTGGATATTAATCAGAAACCAGTACAGCACAAATATAATATAAACTCATGAATGAAGCAAGTACATGTGTACCAGGATAATGTTGCAGGGTTCAACCTGGGCTCCAGAATTAGTTCAAAAGCTCGGAAGATTAACCCTCTGGTCCCGGTGACCAAACCGGATTGGATCCTGTAATATAAACTCATTTGAAGTTTCCAATATTTTTGGAAATGAAGAATGTTGATGGTTCTGCATTACTAAATCAATTTCCTAGGAGTGGGAGTTGACTGCACCAACTCAAGTTCATAGTTTTTGAGCTTGGAAAAAGAACTAGATTTAACAAATCTCCCTAAACTTGAAATCCAGAGCTTTGTCATGGGGGTGGGTGGGGGGTGGGAGACAGAAAAACTCTCCAGTTTTATCGTTCATAATAGAAACATTTAACTAATTGATATTTAAAAGTCAGAAATCTTCATAGGAGAATCTAGCCATCTCTGAGATATGTAGTACAACATAAGAGCCATTTCCCCTTTGTTTAGTACAGGAAGAAATTGCTCCTGAAAAAGACTTAAATAGAAGAATTATTTTTCCCCTAGGGACAAAGTTTTTGAATTCTTTAACAGTGTTTCTTACAGTTTTAAATTCAAAGAATAGTGGACAAGTGTATCATATATTCCAGTTAGAAAAAAGAAATTATATTTCGGTCAAGAGTTTACCAAGCTCTTAACATATATTCACTTGAAACTATCAGAAGATCTTCTCCTCTTTCCCAACTGCGCTCATTGACATCAAATCACATCACACATAGCTTAAATGACCACCAGGAGGCATTATGTGACAGTTTTTGTCTCATTTGGAACTTGTCAAACATAGATAACTGGAACTTAAGGGGATTCTTTGGGTTCAAACCTCTACTGGGAATCCGATGTATGAATCTTTGCACTTAGGTAATAGTATGTTAGTTTTAGAAGCTGTCCAGCTATTGGTGTTCAATGGAGATGCATCAAAAGATATATGGAATCCATTAGAATAGTATATGCTGTCTACCTTCCCTTATCCTTGAGAGGAGAGTGGTACAGATGTTACATAATGTTATGCCCTTATGTCTAGGTTTTATGTGACTTTCATCTCTACAAAAATAGTTTTTCTCCAATAGCCCAACTGTTTCATCATTTCCTTTTTAAAAATGTAATTTTATATTTAATGTTTTTCAGCTTCCTTGGAAATCTTTGACTAGTATCATTGAATATTATTATATGTGGAAAACCACAGATAGATATATTCAGCAGGTAATTTTTTTGCATTTATAACATCCAAATGTACGATCTGATATAAAACAATATCTAAATGAACAATTTTAAGAGGGGGCTTTCAGACATTACAAAATCCCTACATAAAAGGTTCAACTAAATGGGTATGTGCATGTAACATACAGCCTCCGTCGTCACTCCAGCTGTTTTGCTCTAAATCATGTGTCTTTCTGTTTTTGTAGTTGTGCAACACATTTCTGCCCCTTCAATAAGCACTGTACACCTGGATGTGCTCAAAGCATGGGGGCTGGGAAGTTAAATGATCTGTGAGACATTGCTATTGAGCTTTTACGGGGTTTGTTTTTGGCTATTTAGATTTTTACACTTTTGTTGATAGTCTATTTTGTATTGTTTTGTATTGTGTTGTTAGCCACCAGGGGTCGCATCTGTGAGATAGGTTGCAATGTAATTTGAGCAAGCAGATAAACCTGGAGGAAACCGGGTTGAGGAAGTCCATGTTAGGTTACCATGCATAATAATTTCAAAATACTAATTCCTGTAATTTCATTTCCCCCCGTAAGGGTTTAATTAGACCTGAAGGCATTCAGGATTCAGAGTAATTGAAACATGTTGCCCTAAATCTGAATAGCAAAAATGAATTTTTATGGCAGGGCAAAGCATCAGGAATTTGACCAATTATTTTATTGTCATCATGCTAAGATATATTTCAGGCTATTCTAGAGGTTTTACTAATTAGAATTCTCTTTCCTGGATCTCTGGATTCAGGCCTTTTTCATTGAAATACTATAGTTACACTTCCTGAAATTTGATCTTTTGCCATTAATGGCAGCTATGCAGAGTTTACACCACCCTAGCCAAAGTTGTCTCTTAAATGAAGATAAAAAATCATAGTTTGGATCCAACTTATTTGAATGGTTTATCACAGCGATGGCAAACCTTTTTTGGCTCGCGGGCCATAACGGGGGAACGCAGGGGGGTCAGGTGCAGGCGTGCCACACCCATAATGCAATGCGCGACCTACCAGTGCACATGTGCGCACTACAGGTGCTCCCCCCCATTTTACATGCTTTTTTCGCCCTCCCCAGGCTCCAGAGGCTTTATAGGAGCCTGGGGAAGGCAAAAACAGCCTCCCCCCCAACCGGACGCCCTCCGGAGGCTTCAGGGACCTTCAGGATGTTTTCCTGAAGCCTTTGGAGCAGTCAAACAACCCTCCAAGCAAACCGGTAGTGACTTCCAGTTTGCTCGGAGGGTTGTTTTGAGCGCTCCAAAGACCCACCTATTCCAAGTAGCTGGCCTGGCTCAACCATAGTTCGTTCACACTGCTCCTGACGGTTTTTTTTTAATTTTGTGGTTTTTGGAATTTTATTAGGGGATTTTAAATTGTGTTTTTAATTGTTTTTATTCATCTGCCTACCTCCTCCATGTACACGTTTTCGTTTATTTTGTGTGTGTATTGTCCATATTGTATTTTATGTGTCTTTTATTGTACGCCACCCCGAGTCCTTCGGGAGAGGGTGCGGCTAAGAAATAAATTTATTATTATTATTTATTATTATTATTCAGGGAAGTCTCCGGACGGTCCCTGAAGCCTTCGGAGCACTCAAAACGACCCTTCGTGCAAAACGGAAATCCATTCCCGAACGGACTTTCTACGCTCTGGAGGCTTCACGGAAGCTCATGAAGCCTCCGGAGGGCCTCCAGGGTGGCGGGGGAGGCTCTTTTCGCCCTCCCCAAGGTCCTATAAAGTCTCGAGCCTAGGGAGGGGGAAAATGGCTTTAAAAAAGGGTGAACTCAACTGACCAGCGCACGCATGCGTGCTGGCCAGCTGACAGGGCAGCGCCTCGTGTGCCCTGACAAATGGCTACGCGTGCTACCTGTGGCACGCGTGCCATAGGTTTGCCATCACTGGTTTATCATCTACTGGTAGTAGTTTCACATGAATTATATGTGATTTATAATTTCAGGATCCAGGCAGAGTTGAGAAAGATAACTTGTCTTTCACTTCCGTCCTCTTGCAAGCAGAATAATAAAAAGAGATATACACATGCACAAAGTCTTCTACAGCTTGATTTCAGTCACCTGAATCCTGGGAGACAGTGAAACTAAGACATCGGTGGTTGTTGCCTTTTTCCATAAAACTTTACAGTGTCATTGCAGCTCACTCTTTAGCAATTCCTTATAGAATGAGCCATTCCAATTGCATTATACTTATACTTTTTCTTTGGCTGTTTGTGATCCAATAGATGCAGAACAGAGTTTTTTTCAACTCATTGTTAAATTAACTAATTCAACTATTCTCTTTCAACTAACATGTTAAAGAGCAGAAGGGTCCATATTATTGCTACATACACAGTGGAAAGCATTGTGAAAAAGCTTATCAGAAGTGATAAATAAGGATTGGTGCGTAACTAAATTTTATAATGTATGGATATAATCACACCTCCCAACTTGCTTTCCTTAACTTCATTTAGTACAAAACATTATAAATTCTTCTTTAAATTTAAATAGATTTCTTCCCAATAAATCCATGTATGATATCATTACTTAGATCCTATAAAATAGTATTTTAACATGTATGATGAATTTTGAGCAAAAATGTTTCTTAGCTTCTGGGGTTGTTTTAGCAAGAGGTGAGTCAATGTTAATATGATCAGTTTTAAAGGTTTGTCTGCCCTAGGTGTTTTCAGATGGGAAATCTAACAGTGATCATGATATGTTATTTCTAATGTATTTTTATTTACTGAATCTGTCCTCCAAACCTGAAATTATTATGAACTTTGTTATTTAATAAAAGCTGTAATATGTGTGTGCATTATATCATATTTGTGCCTGTGTATGTATTGTAGTAATGATTGCAATTATTTGGAACATTTTAGAAATTACTTTAGCAACCTCATTGTTTTTTGTGTTATTGTAAAAACTCACCTTAAAGAATGCTATAATGTTCTTTCTTTAGTTAACTCCCAGGGTTTTTGTTGATACATCTTTTAAGCATAAGCAGCAGATCTAGTTTTGACAGTACTGACTTTTCAAATGTTTAGAAATCTGAGGATCTTACAGGAATTGTCCTTAGCCAACCTCAATTCTCTGTAATGTCTCCTAGTTATAAATATACAGAAACAAATCCACATTTCATTTGAATGCAAGTTCAACTTAAATTTGTGCAAGAAAATTTTATCTTAAACTATATTGTCAATTCAGAGAAACCAAATCTTTAAATAAAGATGATGTTAATATTTTTAAATAAATTCTGTTAAAAGTATTTTTAAAAGATAAAATCTAACACAAGCTAATAGAGAATAAAGAAAACAAAAGGGGGAAAAAGAGAAAAATCAAAAGTGCAGAAAGAAAAGATAAAAAAATTCCTTTGCAGCAAATATAAGCATGATTACAAATTTATCTCTTATTCTATGGTTATAAAATAACTGTTTTTTTCATTTTCATCTATTTTTTTTGTAATCAAATTAGCAAGTCATAAGTGCACTTTTTTGTGTTTCATGCAAGAAATCTATAAGCATTTTCCTTTCTCTAATCAAGGAAGTACATTTAGCAATCTGCAAGAAATGTTATTACATTGATATACTGTTTTCTTCTTATGGGATGCCTATATTGACTGAATGATTCTTAAAACAGCTTTGTTAAAAGTTTTCATTAAGATTACTATTTTTAAGTTGTAATTAAATTAAATTGAATTAAATTATTCAAACCCAATGAAAAAAATCCAACTATGAGTACTCAAGTGAATAAAAAATCTGGTAGAGTCTAATTGTATCTAGAAGTGAAGTGTTGCTATAGCAAAATCCTTTCCTTGGGTGCCTCTGCAGCCAAATCTCCATGGAGAGAAGCCTCGGAAGCCTCTGATATAAGTCTTAAAGACTAAAAACTTTAATGTACCATGTTTTCCCGAAAATACGACCTGTCCTGAAACTAAAGCCTTGCCACATTTTTCGCGTGGACAAAAATATAAGCCCACCCCCGAAAATAAACCTCCTGGACAACTCCCCCCTCCGGCCAGGCAGAGCACCGCTCACTGACCAAGCGTTATCCTGAAAGCGCCAAGTCGCAGGAGCCGGGGGAGCGCTCACATTGCTTGCCGCCTTTGGGATACCTCTAGGATGGGGAGTGGTGTTCTGCCTGGCCGGAAGGGAGAGTTGCCAGGCAGCTGCTCCCTTATGAACTGGCTCCTGAAGAGCTGGGCACAGCCTCAGGGGCGAAGCAGCCATGAGGTAACCATGCTCACGAGTATCCGCCTGGCAAATCCCCTCTCCAGCCGGGCAGAGCACCATTCACTGACCTAGGGGCTATCCCTAAGGTGCCAAGCCATGTGCCGCTCTGCCCACCCCCCAGCTCCCGCGGCTTGCCACATTTGGGATACCCCCTGCATGGAGCTCTGCCCGGCTGGAGAGGGGGGTGGCATGAGCGCTTGTTCCGCCCGCAGCCTCACCAAGCCCTTGCGCAGCTCTCCCAGGGCACTGTCGCTGGCCGCCGCCACCCGCTCTGAGCATAACTTCCAAACTCCAAAACTCGGGGCTGAGTCTTCCAGCATCGGCTGCTCTGGGAGTGCTGTCTATGGTGGAAGACACTCTGTCCGGCAGCCGGCCCACCATAGAAAGCACTCCTAGAGCGGCCGATGCTAGAAGACTCAGTCCCGAATTTTGGAGTTTGGAAGTTAGCTCGGAGCGGGGTGGCAGCGGTCAGCGGCGGTGCCCTGGGAGAACTGCGCAAGGGCTTGGTGAGGCTGCGGGCGGAACATGCACTCATGCAGCTCCCCTCTCCAGCTGGGCAGAGCTCCATGCACTGACCTAGGGGGTATCCTGAATGTGCCAAGCCGCGGGAGCTGGGGGGGCGGGCAGAGCGCCACATGGCTTGGCACCTTAGGGATACCCCCTAGGTCAGTGAATGGCGCTCTGCCCAGCTGGAGAGGGGATTTGCCGGCGGCTGCTCGTGAGCATGGTTACCTCATGGCTGCTTCGCCCCTGAGGCTGTGTCCGGCTCTTCGCGAGCCAGTTCACAAGGGAGCAACCGCCCGGCATCCCCAAAACAATAAGCCCTCCCTGATAATAAGCCCAAGGCCATATTTCGTGGGGCAAAAGAAAATAAGCCCCTGTCGTATTTTCGGGGAAACACTGTAATATTTTGCACAACATTGTAATGTTAACATTGTGTTATGCACTAAATTATTCATCTTTTCTATTAGAAACGTCTAAAAGCTGCTGAAGCAGAGAGTAAACTGAAACAAGTTTACATACCAACTTAGTAAGTATAACAAACACTAATACTTTTATTTTAAAATTAATTTCAGTGTATAGATAACAAATCTCAGTTTTTTTATTGAAGAAGCAAAGAATATGCGTTGATAAAACTCTATTTTGACTCAGCATTCCATCCTTCTGAGGTTGGTAAAAGGAGGACCCAGGTTGTTGGGGGCAATATGCTGGCTCTATAAACCATGTAGAGTGGGCTGTAAAGCACTGTGAAGCAGTATATAAATCTAAGTGCTATTGCTATTTTAACATTTAACAAACTTTGGTAAAATTCAGTAAAACCCAGAATCATGTTTGACATTAATAAAATAAATTTTGACTACTAGGAAGTGCATCCATTCTATTCCTCCTTGAAGATAATTATATCCTTCTGGTGGCAACCTAGGAGGTTAAGAGTGGGGGCATAAGTTCTCCTCCATCCTCTTGAGACCAGTTCCAGTCAGTATTGGTGGCGAGTGAGGAGTATCCCTACTCCTCTGCTTTGCAGGGCTCCATAGGACTCCTCTGCTCCTATTTAATGTTTGTAGAAAGCTGCTTATTGAGGCCATTCATTAGTATGGGATTAAAATTATCTGTATGTTATTATGTCATTTATACACCTCTACTCTGGACTGTCCAAGGCTGTTGAGGCTCTTTTCCAGTGTCTGGAGGATTTGAGGGTCTGGCTAGGGAAAAACAGACTTTGTCTCCACCCTAACAAGATCAAGGGACTGTGAATTTAAGACTCCCACTCTCAGTCTAGAGATTTTCCACTGTTATCATAGGTTGAGTTAGTTAGAGTGGATATTTAAATTGAAGATCAGATGCCAGTTGGGGACCAAAAAGCCTTTGCACAAATCCTTTTTGTGTACCAGGTATGCCCACTCCTAGATTTGGTAGTATTGCTCAGTCATTCATGCCTTAGTCACTTCCTGGTTGAAATATTGCAGTGTAGTCTAGATCAGACTGCACTTGAAAAGCATTTTGGTCCCAAATGTCATACAGAAAATTATAGTATACCACAATGTGTATATGTAACATCATTTCTGCATGAGATACACTGGGTCCCACTAGGTTTTTGAATGTAATTCAGGATGCTAGATGATATCTTTAAAACCCTGCATGCTTATTTCTGGGACTTTCTGTTTCTTGTAGTCATCCAACTACTTAGTGGGAGTTACTTGAAGGTTTAGGGTGAAGTTCAGAATAATTGCTAGATGCCACTCTGAGGCATGGCTAGCTAGGGTATTCTGAAAGGTAAAGTCCACAGGTCTTAAAAGTTACCACTTTTAAATGCTCCTGCTTAATAGCATCAAATGCAGAATTTTTTTATAGCAATCACAAAACTTTCTTCTATAATAAATAGAACTTGGTTGTAACCAGTGTGGTAGTAAATTACAGCTTTTTGAGAAAAATCGCATTTTAAACATGTTTTGGCATTTTCATAGAAAATATATAGTAGCATTTACCTGTACTCTTGACAATTATATCAGCAGTAGAAATGTGTGGATCAATGATTTGGTTCCATTTGATGTGGCAAATCAAGTTGATTTAACACTTTAATTCAAACGTATTTGATTCAGATCATATTGATCATCTGAACCAAAGTCAGCTTTGTTCATGGCTCAGTTGAGTTGCTAACCAGCCTTTGAATCAAACTTTCACATAGCTCTTGTAGTTAGCTAAGAATTTGTTTAAAAATGTTTCTGTCATATAGCTCATGCAATTAATGCATGTGTGATCATTTTAAAGCAACAAACCGAATCCCAGTCAGATATCCAGCAATAATGGAAAACCAGGCGCCATGAATGGGGCAGTTGGAGCATCACACCAGACTCAGAACTCACTAATAGGCCGTGCTTGTGAAAGTTGCTACAGTAAGTAAAAGTGTGCATGTGTCTGTGTGCGTGTGCATGCATGTCCTCAGAGATGTGTATGGAACCCTTTCTTCTGGAAGGAGCTTCCTCATAAAAGGGAGAATGTGAAGTGAATGGAGAAATCGAGTCACTAAAAGTTCTATATGTATATCATTCATCAAGAGTTTTAAGGATGAATATATCATTTGTAAAAAGAGAGTGCAATTAGTCTATGCTATTTTTGAAAAAATATACTGTCACCCTGTGCCTCTATATTTATGTGTAAATATATTAGTAAATATTTATCCTACATAGATTGACTAGATTTCATTTTCTTCTTCTTTTAGTTACACAGTCGCATCAATGGTATTCCTGGGGTCCACCCAACATGCAGTGTAGATTATGTGCACCATGTTGGATTTATTGGAAAAAGTATGGTGGTCTTAAAATGCCAACTCTAACAAATGAAGATAGATTTTCACCCAATCAAACCACAGAGGTAATGCTTCGTTGTTGTTAGTACTTGGCATCTTTGCTGTTTTATCTTAATTCATGTGCTTCGTTTTCCTTAGTAAAGATACAGTGTACATTTTAAATATATATTTAAATCATTGTATGACTTACTCAGCTAACTTTTACAAGTTTTGTGTATGCTACTAAGTTACAGTATTTCCCAATTTAATGCTTACCAAATATGATGGAATTATATCTACATCGTAGTAGTTATGTATGTATTTAGGGAGATAACTTCCTTGAATAATTTCCTTCTTGCACTTCCCATTTACTTGGCCAGCCATGCTGCACCCACATTCCATTCCCAATTCTGTCTTGCCTGTTTTCCTCCTGATACAATTCCAGATCATCAGTCTCAATTCTGACTCCTCTTCCTCCAGCTTGGCTGTCCTGATAGGTTTTCATCATGTATCTTGCCTAGTAGGAAAATGAAGGTGTCTTATTCTTCAGCCACAGCAATATGTACATCCAAGAGGCCATGGCTAAAGAAGAGGTAGGTGATAGAAGAGCAGGGAGCAAGAACATTGGAACTTCCTGTTGGATATTGCAAAGCGTCCACTCAGCCTGAGCCTGACTCTTGTAAAGCCCCTTTCTATGGAATGAACTTTTAGGTTTGTTCTTGATCATTTCAGAGGTCCAGCACAGACAGAGATCAATGCATAGATGGGATTCCAGATAGAAATGTGTTTACATTCAATGTCATTGTTATTGTTGTTACTGTTATTTTCCTTTTGTTATTTATTAAATGTATATGTCACCAATCTCCCAACAATCTCTTGGCAGTTATAGACCAAAAATATTAAAAACAAGAAAGAAATACAATGATAGACCAAAAAAAATGAAGATTTATTGATTGATTGATTTGATTTGATTTGATTTGTATAATTGCCCATCTAAAACCACTGACTTTGGGTGGCACTGTGGTTATTATTGTTATTCTTATTTCTTTCAGGATTCGTGTGTCCGAACACATATGTCAAGACAAGCAACCCAGGGCATACCAGTCCGGAACACTGGTAGTCCAAAATCTGCAGTGAAGACACGTCAATCTTTCTTTCTTCATACTACGTATTTGACTAAACTTGCCCGCCAGGTTTGCAGAAATACCTTACAACTGAAGCGAGCTGCAAGAAGACCTTTTGCCCTTATTAACTGTGCTGCCATTAGGGCAGAATGTAAGATGTTTCTAAATTCTTAGTTTAATATGTCATTATTCCAACCACTTTCTGTTGTCTTTTTTTGTCCATTATTATTATTATTAATATTATTTTGGCAATAAACATATTTCTGTCTGTATTCCCTTTGTGTTAATTTTATTTTCATTTGTCTTGTCACCAAAGAAAGTTTTCTAAAACTAATGTAAAATTATAGAAAAAAATAAATTTATTACTTACTGAATAATAAAATAGGTTTCTTAAGCAAATAATGGGCAGACTATCCTAGATTTGTGCACCTGCTTCAGATACTTTTGCCATGTATTGCCTTTAATTTTTCAGTATTTATCTGGTGGAAAACAGGCTCACAAACTATTTCTTGGTATAGTATGGAGATTGATTAAATTGATTGTAGATCCAAACATGGCCGATTGAAATTACATTTTAAAAATCCAATTAGTTTAAGAATGAATATTAATATTCATCGACAATATTCAGATAATGGCACTGCACTTTATCTTTGGTAAATGACCTTCTCTACTGGAACAGCATGAAAGCAGGTGCAGAAGACTTTTTGAAAGACATATACTAAGACAAATTTCAGGATAATTTTATGAGTTGTCCTAATGGCCATTTCATCACAACTATTTTTGAGGTAGCTGTAGGTTCTTGTCACTTGTGTAATGACAGTAGCAAAAACGTAGGACCCCTGTCACATAAGACATCCCTAAGGTGAATCCTTTCCTTTTTGTACATTTTGTGCTTCTCAGTTCACTTCCTCATCATTGGTCAGCTAATTGTTGTCATATGATTCTCACATTTATGAGTGATAGACAAGGGAGTCAAAATGGAGTGCATTTTTTTCAGTATCATTTTACTGGAAAGTGACTGAATAGACAGAGTTGCTGGTTTATATGATTTTTAACATTTTATTTTAATCATAAATTTTATGTGGTCACTCATCTCACAAATAAGTGACTCTGTGGTGTACAGCAATGCTAAAAACAGTGTATACCAAACTAGGGAGGGAAGTTATTCCATAAAATGGGCCACCCCAGCAGAAAAGGCGCACTGCCTAGGTCTTGCCAACTGTAGCTCCTTAGCCGGTGAGAGCCACAGCATACCCTTTCTGCTGGATCTGGTAAGATGGGTAGATGAGGGAGCCACAATATCTCATATAACCCAGTCCCATGCCATCTAGGGCTTTAAAGGTCAAAAAAAGTATATTGAATTGGACCAAGAAACAGACTGGTAACCAGTGCAGCTTGTGGAGCAGAGGTGTAATATGTGTTCTAGAAAAACTGGTACCTATGCTGCTGCATTTTGCATTCGCTGAAGCTTATGGAAGGTCTTCAAGGGCAGTCCCGTGTACAGTGCATTAAAATGGTCTGGCTGGGAGGTAACTAGAGTTATTTATAAAATGTGAATGTTTTGATATGTTAAAATTTGCCTCTGTTTTGCAAATTGAGAGTTGAAGCAAAGGGGATAAAATAGTATTTTAATAGTTGAACACTTTTCGGGGGGGGGGGGGAATTTAAAGACTCTTCCATATTATTTTTAAGCCATTCTTCATGCGTTTATTTCTTTTCACAAAACATAGCTCTCACACTTTTTTCATTTATTTAAATTTTTCATTGATAGCTTTGCTTTTAAAGTGGGTAACACTTTTATGTAATATAATCCTTTTCTATTGCGAAAAAGATAGAATTAATTCTAGGCATACAATAAATAACACAACCATGTGGTACATTAGTGAATATGAGACAGGAGGGAGAGATTCCTTGACCCAAAGTCTGTTCCTTGTCTCTAAGCAGATATACAGGGTTTTCTGACACCTCTACTTATGGTTTATGGTTCTTCAAAACCAGGTTAACTTATATCCAGTGGGATGTGAACAGTAGTGCCCAAATGAACTAGTAATAAACTGCTATACAATATATAGAGTAGTTTGTAAACATTAATTTATATAATTCATTTTAAGTTATTTGTACTATTAATATTCTTAGAAGAGCTGGGTTAGACTATTTTAGTTGGATCCATTTCTCTATAGAGATTTGGACCTTAATGACTTGTGCAATGTGACAAGCATCCATCACAAATGAACATACATTCGGACATCTTAAAAATGTTAAGCTCTTAAATATTTTATACACCATGATATAATGAGAGATAGATTGTAAATAATATGCAATATTATTTAACCTGTTACAATTTATTTGATAATTCATGTTCTATTTCTTTATTTTTTCTTAATTGCGGATACTTGCACGCAAAATCAGTCTTACTAATTCGTGACAGCTTAATTATACCATGTGATCAAATCGCATCACTAGCACATTGAGGATGATCAAATTTTGAGAACCTAAAAGTATGTAAGTTTAGTTTGCATGTCATTTAGTTACACCATTTTCCTCTGGTTCCATGATTTTATTGGGCTTTCTGCAGAATAGTGCAGTCTTTTTTTTTTTACTATTACATCTGCAAAGGGAAATAAAAGTATACTGTTAAGGCAATCATAATGTCTGGTGCTCAAGGGAAATAATGAGTAAACATTCACAAGTTTGTTCCTCCAAAAATATTCGGTCTTGAAAAGCCATCTTCGAAAGCTTTACATACTTTAGATGTTGCTCTATAGTACTATCAAATTGAATCCTGAAGGTTTTGCTATTGACAAAAGATTTTAAATAGTTAATCTTGATCCAGCATCTGGAAGACTATAATATAAGAATTAGTGGCGTACAGTATATTTGGCTTCAATTACAAATTGCACCAATTGGTTTTGCAATGGTGGGAACTAGATATTCTGTTTAGATATCTTTTTAGATATGAAGATTTCTAAACATGGTGAAACAGGCTGGCTCCAGGTCAGCAAAGGGAACACCTTTGAGTAACCTTTCTTTAG
The DNA here is from genome assembly GCF_964273705.1 of Natrix helvetica. Taxonomy (NCBI): domain Eukaryota; kingdom Metazoa; phylum Chordata; class Lepidosauria; order Squamata; family Natricidae; genus Natrix; species Natrix helvetica. Next base: position 248,068,687 of record NC_138552.1, read on the forward strand.
GTATTGAAGCTACATCCTGGATATATATTGGAAGATGAGCATGGTTTTAAAATTGGAGGAACAAACAATAACTGCACTGTGCTGGTGATGCTACCCAGATAGATGGAAATAATATGATCTGAAAGCTCTAGTAATAGAAGTCAAGGAGCACAGTGAAAAAGGGAGTAAGATTAAATATAAACGTTAAGCCAATAACAATAAATGCGAGGCCAGTTTGTTGTGATGGTTAAGGCATCATGCTAGAAACCGCAAGACTGAGTTCTAGTCCCAGTTTAGGCACAAAGCTAGCTGGGTGACCTTCGGCCAATCCCTTTCTCTCGGTCCTCAGAAGCAGACAATGGCAAGACATTTGAAATCTTGCCAAGAAAATTGCAGGGACTTTTCTAGGCAGTTGTCAGGGGTCAAGGCTGACTGGAAGGCACCAACACACAGTGATAGTATAGCAAGCAGTCTTAGAATTGACAAGATACTGAAGTGGTGGATAGTTTGTGTCTTTTAGGATCAACTATAAAAGAGTCAGATGTCAAGAAATATGTTGCAGATTAACTGTAGGGTGCCAGATCTTGCATAGTCAAATACTGTGATGAGTCTATCTTCACAGAAAAGAATCAGGCAATGAAACTCTTCAATGAAAATGGTAATTGCCCTTTTAAAAAAACAGGATAAAAAGAGAGTTGACATTTTTGAACTTTGATGTTAGAGAAGACTCCTAAGAATTGGATGGATAATTGAGAAAAAAATGATTGTAGAATAAATCAATCCAGAATTCTCACTTGAACAAATCTTCAGGCTCAATTACTGTATTTTGCATACATTATGCAAAAGCCTAGCCTCTATAATTCTGGAAAAGGTGGAAGGAAAAAAAAATAGAACAGATGACCATTAGCAAGTGGATAGCAACAGGTACACTCTCGAAGAGCCCAAAAGACCAGATTTGGGATAGATCACCCCAGAGAAGGTCTATCTCCATGTTTGCTAAGCATTGTCACTCATTTAGTGGCACATAATCAAGACTACAGAGCTAAAAAGAATTTGGCTGCTCAGGAATTTGCACAAACGGAACGGCCTTGGGAATTTCTAGTTACTAGGAAAGTGTTAACATTGAGCTATGATCTGTGATTCTCACTGAATCAACCATGGAGCAGAAATCTCCCTGTGTAATACAGTGGTGTTGAAAACGCCATTCTTTGCTATTCATATACCTTTACTTACATCTTTTTCCCATTCATTCTTTTAATGTGTGTTGCCAAGGAACCTCCATGAGCTTGTAAAATGTCAAAATGAAGAATTAGTTGAAAATGAAGATAAGGAACAGTAATAACATGCAGAGCACCTTCAGATGAATAGCAGGCAAGCGGAAATGAAGAAGGTCAAACTAGTGGAATAAGTTAGCAGTGGAAATAATTTAGTTTGCCAATTTTCAACATAAAATTGATCTATAATGAAGTTTATTACATTTGAGAGTAAAGACAGTTGCATACTAATGTGTTTTTTAAAGCTTTTTTAAGAGCGTTCTCATAGTCTTAAGTATATGTTTGAAGATAAGCTTTTGCAAATGATTAAAAATGCCTGCAGAAATCCTGGATCCTTCAGAAAAAAACTACTAACTTTGCAACTAAAATATATTCAAAAAATATCTCAAAAATATTAAACATAAGGATTACTCTTTGCATCTTAGGCTGTTTGTACATGTAACTATTTGCACAAGCTTTTATGAAATAATAATATAACATTATTCTAACTATTAAACTTTTTGCAGCAATGACATCATAGTGCAATATGACACTGCATAATCACCTATATCCCAAATTTTTATCTTCTCTGTGTGTAACACTGGACAGAAATCAGGTTGCTTAGAACAGCATTTTTCAAACTTGTAAACTTTAAGATGCATGGACTTCAACTACCCAGAATTTAAGAAGTCCGCACATCTCAAAATTGCCAAGTTGGAAACAACATTACAGATGTTGATATCATGGCTGATACCAATGGTACCATGAATAACTGAGGAATGTCCACAAGGGGATTGTTGCTTTTAAAATATTGTAAATGTTTTTACTCTCCAGAGAAATTGATGACAAAAATATGTTTGAATCCAGTGTTTAAATAATATATGAGGGGAATGGGAGAAATTCTTTGCTGCTATTCTTGTATTTAACTGCAGGGCTTTTAGCTGTAATTTCTCAAATGCACTTGCGTGCGCGCACACACACACAGACTAATGGATGAACAAATAATACTTAAAAAATAACAAATAACAAAAGAGGAAACTGGTATAAACTTGAATTAGACCACACGTAGGGCAGATTAACTATTGTTATACTAGAAAAAGTTAATTTGATATTCAATGATAACAGTTTAGAACTTTCAACATCAGTTATTAATTAGACTTTTCTATTTCCAGGAACTTAATATTTATGTTGGGCCATTTCTGGCTCAACAATAACTCAAAATGATTTGCCACTCCCACATTTCAAATGTTTTCATAACTTAATGGAACTTCCATCAGAATAGATATATAACAGTGAGAATTGCACAAAAAATGGGCTATGCTTAGTTTGGTTAAAAGAAAAATGTGGAAAAATTTTGTCTGCCATGTGATCATTTCACATAAATACATTTTCAGCAAAGCCATTAAAAATACTATCTAGTTTTCCTAGATTTGTCATCTTGCCATCTATAAAGCAAATGAACATGGGTGTGAAGATTAGATTTTTGCAAAGCATTTGTAATCTTGAATTGCTTTCGAACTGTCCAGTCTTTCAAAATAATGTGTGCATGAAATTTGGAGAAAGCACTCTAGAGGCAGGAGGGGGCATGAGTATAAATATTAAAAATAGGGCAATAAGAATAACTCCTGTATAAATGTGCCTTCTATAGATAACACATTTGGAGACAGATGAATGTAGTTATCCCACATGCAGTAATGGACTTTTCATAAGTCCTTACAACATTTCTTTTGGGGTAGAAGGAGGGTGAGTATATGGGGGGAGTTTGGGATGTTGCTTTATAAAGCAGAAAAGTACATGACCTTGTGAATATCTACTTGGAAATCTTGACTGTGACTATGTGCCATTAAGTCATCTTTGACTCTTAGCGATCTCACAGATTTCCTTCGTGATAATCTGTTCCTAACCTGATCTTTTAGATCTCCCAATGGTGCCCTCATCACTACTGCAACCGAATCCATCCACCTTGCTGCCAGTCATCCTCTCCCCCCCCCCTTTTCACCTTTCCCATCTTCAGAACCTTTTCCTGAAACTTGGAAATCTACTAACAACAGCAAAAAACAAATGGGATTGAATACAATTTTCAAGCAAAGTAAATGTTCCGAGTGACCCTAGTCAGATTTCAGAGAACTAGAAACAGGTTTTCTACATTTTGATTGATTGAAAGGTGCAGGTATTTTCCTAGACAGAAATAATTGAGGTGCCCTGACTTAGAGGAAAAAGCCAGTCAAATGTAATAGAGTGGTGGAGATACTTTGGGCAGAGGGAAATCTTTATTGTACAAGGACTCTTGTAAAAAATCGCAGTACAGCTAGGGGCCAGGGTTTTTAGGATAATCAACGAGGTAATTATTTAAGTTCTTCAGCCCCAATTTGGGATTAAATGAATTTGGCATCCAAGAAAATTCAGTGCTTCAATATTGAGTAGAAACAGAAATGGAAAGTTGGAAGATCAATAGGAAAGCTACAGCAAAGGCAGAACATGATTCCTGTTTGAAACTGCATGAGTAAAAAAAACAATTTTGATTCTTATTAGTTTGATGAAAAATGACAAGAAAGAATTTCAAACTGAATTTATCCTGGGTGGAAAAGAGGTTGTGCAGTATTTTAAGATGCTGAACACCATTTTAAGGCACTGGATTGAGAGAAAAAATGGGGGAAAGTATCTAAAATGTAATTAACTCTAGATGCATGCTGAAAGAATGTTATGATTGTAAACAAAGCAACTAAAAGTCAAATTTTGGAAATGAATAAAGAAGAATTCCAAAGATGGATGAACTTGTGTGTTAGCAGATTATTCTCAACTCTGTTAAACTCATAGAACATATTTCATTTTCTCCCTTGTAGAGAAATCCATTACTACAGCATCCTCACCTAGTCTCTGTCTAAGCACTTCAAACAAAAGCAAGACAGTTTGCTTCATTGTTGAGCAGCTTTTACTGTTGGGAAAATGTTGCTATCTTCTGCCCTCCCCATCCCATGAATGTAGGGTTACGATTAGATGATGCTCAATACATTCTTACTAGATAATTGTCTAATCACGTAGATTTTATCAATATTTTTAATTATTTTATCTAGAAATGAAGACTTAACAAGATCCTATAGTAAATTCCTTTTCTAATTTATTTATTAATCGGGAATAATTATTGGGGATAAGGGTCAGGAAAAGAGAAACAGAAAAAAAGGAAAGGAGAATATAAAATAACATTCTGAACCATTTGGGATTCATACATTTCAAATCTGTCCATTGCCTGATTTTCCAAATATGTTCTTATGCTGATGTTATAAAGTGGGGAAAAACTGTACCAAAGTTCATGTAAGCTATATAGATGTATTATGTATTTGTTTCAATATTTAAATGGAAAAAATAAGTATTATAAGCTTATGAATGAATTCAGTTATTGATTTTATGCTGAATGCCCTACAGTTTTTTTTTTTAATTTCTCTTAACAAATTGTGTCCTGGCATACAAAAGTTTCAAACCTTTAAAATATGCAGTTCAGATAAATTATTTTTCTCGGTTGTATCTCTGGTTTCTAGAGAATTTGGAGTGCTATTATTTTTCATATGCTAAATTAATGAAGTAGGAAATTTATAATCTTGCTTCTCTGCTTGTGAATTTCTACTGAAGCAAAATTGGCTTACACTATGTTCTTTTTATCTGAATTTAAAAACAAATAGCAGATTGAGTAGGAGATAGGTTGATAGAATTAGATTAAAAATGCTTGGGGCAAACTATTCAGTTTTGAGTTCCCATGTTTTAGTGCATCAAAAGCATAATAAATGGGCCATTCCTAAAAGTTAAAGAAATCAGTCTTAACAATATGCATATTACTTGCATAAGAACTCATCCATTATTTAATTCCATAGTTAGGTGAATTAAATGCATTCTCAGATCCAGTAAGCCTGACTTATCAGAAACCAGCTTCTTATTACCCAATACTTTAAAAGTTTCTCTCCTTGCATAGCAATTAAAAATAAAAATAAGGTTATATAGTTACATGCATTATTTGGGTTTGGTAAGTGGAAAGATGTTAAATTTCATTTGGTATGGCATTATAGAGGATCAAAAAACTTTTGAAAGTTATTTACATCTATTCAGATTTAAAAATCCTCTTCCACCAAAATTTTGTACTTTGAAAAATGTTAGAATGTCTTGATATTTTTAGTACTATGTGCTACACTTTTCAGTGCCTTCAATATTTGCTTTGAACAGGCTTCAGACTTTGCTGGGATCTTAATATTCCTGAATACAAAAGTCACTTTCCTGATACATATCTGGGCAACAGTACCCATATTTCTCCCTAATATCTTTTTAATGGACATTTTTCAATATCGTTTTCATGTACTGACATTATTTTATCATTGCTTATGTTGAAAGCTGCTTCTAGATGCTTTGGCATAGAAGATCAATTAATAATAATTTTGAATGTATTCATGTATTCATTCCCAAACCAGGTACCCTCTAATTCATTCCCAAATCTGGTACCTTTCTCCTCAGAAAGAACGAGCTCATCTAACTGAAAAACAAGGCTAACTGAAGTGAAAAATAACAGAGCATCTAAAACCCCACAAAATAAGAGAATAAGGTTGCCTGCATTGAAGCTTGTTCTAAAAAAAAATTGGGTACAACTTTTAAAACATGCCAATACTGTAATAGTGAATATAAGCACCAGCTCACTGCAAGAAATTAACCGACTGAAATACAGCACTGCTGCAGTCATAAGTGAAGACCTCGGATGCAAAATCAACAGAGAAACATGGCTAAACAACCCATCCCAAAATGGAAGATCAGGTTGGAAAATAAGATCAGCAATGTAAGCTCAGGTGCAAACAAGATAGAACAGATGAAAGAAGAATAAGAAGATCAATGAATACCTGACAAATATCATCTAGAAAAGGAACCACTAAAAACAGGAAAGCAGCAAATAACCGGTATAGCCAAGAAGATCAGCAGATATGAAGCTCAAATTGCACACTACAGGCAGAATCACTAGTTTTAGCTGAATCAGAAACATTTCTCCCAATCCATCAGTGGAGGAGAAGCTGCGATGACCAGCTAACATCTATAACAAATAAGAAATTGTGCAGTTCCGGGAACAAGTTTGGGAATACCCCCAAAAAAATTCAACAAGAATGCAGCTTAGCTAAAAAGAAGTTGGATAGGAATAAAAATAAACTGAAATGAAATAACTTGTAATAACAGCAGAAATGGTGGAGAAAAGGGCAAGAAAGATCAACAATTGGTCGGCATCAGGTGTAGATAAACAGCATGAAGCATCTGATTGGTCAGCACCTACTCATAGCCAAGCAAATTAACATCATACGTCAAAAAAGTGAATCTGAAGAATGGCTAACATCTGGCAAAACTTATCTGATAATGAAAGAGCTAACAAAGGGCATAAGCAGGTACTAGAGGTAAATTACTTACCAACAACTTTAAAATTGCTAACTGATGTTGTATTTGAGGTAGTCTGACAGCATCTGGTTGAAAAGAAGGGCTTTCCATCACAGCAGGAAAAAAAACTGACCAAATAGCAAAGGAAGAGGAGATTGTAACTCTGCCACATGATTGGCTAGTTAAGTGCCAAGAAATAACAGTAGAAACATCAAATGCTTCAGGCAAAAATCAATGGCACAATAGAAGATACGGTTGCTGATCAATGATCACAGTGGAATCACTGCTCAACACTACCTAAATACGCAGCTTAGTATTGCAATGGAGTTTGGACTTGACAAATATGCCACTCTCACCATCATTAGAAAAAATAGTGAAAACTGAAGGAGTGTGCTATGGAATGTGTTATGCGCTATGTGCTATGGAAATAATTTGATGTCTGGATGAAGTTCATCACTACATATACATGGACATCCTCCAAACTGATAATATAAAGCACACTGAAGTCAAGAAGAACTGAATAAATCATGAGAGTGAATAAGATCTCCAAGTCCATACTCAATAGCGTAAATACCCTGAAAGTGATTAATACTTGCACAATTCCAGTCATTAGATACTGTATATAGCTGGAATAGTGGACTGGGCTCAAGCAGAACTAAAAGCCTTGAATAGGAAGAACAAAAATAACAATAACAATCATTCCCATCTAATGATGTTGACAGACTCCACTTAACAAGAAGCATGGGTGTGGAATGTTGGAAGTGCACCAAACAATTGATGAACAAAAAATTGGCATTGGAAGAATATCTGAAGGGCACAAAGAAGATGCACTGAAGCTAATACAATATGAAGATTTACTGAATACTGAACAGAACAAACTGGCCTACAATACCAAATGAAGAACAGAAAAGAGACATGACAAGTCAAAATATTATATGAACCAGTACACAGTGGTGTACTGCGCATGCACAGAAGCGTCCGGGTGGGTGGGCAGAGCCTCCCACCGCCGCCACTACACACACACACACACACACACACACACACACACACAGAGGTAAGCAGACTACAACAAGACCTGACAATGGCTAAGAACAGGAAAGTTGAAGAAAGAGGCAGAGGGGTTAATTCTGACTTCGCAAGATCAAATACAAACAAAACCAGAATCGAAAAGACATAAATAGATAGCAAATGTCACCTCTGCAAAGAAGATGAAGAAACAGTGGATCATCTAGTTAGCTACTTCAATAAGATCACAAAGATGATTACAAATAATGTCATGACAACGTAGCAACAATGGTGCGTTGGAAGATTTGCAAGAATCTGCCTGACCTAGGTCCTTGGGAAGAAATCAATAGGTGGATTAAAATGCCAAATTTAAAATGCCAGTTTAAACATCTGGTTGAGTGAACAACTAATCATAATTTAAAAAATAGGAAGTGGTGACAACATCAAATAGATTTCTTAAGCTCAAAGAGGTGGGGGGAGTACAAGAGAACTAATATCAGATCAGATGGTAAAAGTGACATTATTATGAATTATTCCTGTTTTTGTTCCATAATTGAGCCTTATTAGTGATATTGTGATAACATTCATATGCCACTGTATTTCAGTTCATGTGACAGCTAATTATGGAAAATTTCAGATAATTGGCCAGAGTTTTCCTCCTCCTCCTTCTCTTCCACCTGAATCTTTTATCAATATGGTATGTGTTGCTGATGATACATTTTGTCCTGGATCTAAAATGTTGCACCCATGTATTGTCTGGAACCAGATAGCAATTCATCCATCCTCTGTGTAATTTCTTTAATACAGTCATAACCAATATTTATAGTTCTGTAGCTAACCATTTTCATAATGTCTCCATATGCACAAAAAATAGTCATTTTCTCACTAGATCTTTTATATAAATAGTGGGATGCAAAATGTTTTATTTAAAGACTGTAAGATACTCATACATCACTATGTAGTTGGCTAAGGAAAGAAAATTACTTAGGTAGATCATGATTATGAGTGTTTCTGGAAGAAGTGGAACCCAGAGAATAGTTGGCATACCAATCAAGACAAAGGTAACCATCGATGGGTAACAGGAACTTGAACAGTACTGAGTCCTGCTCAATGAATTTCACTTTTACCACTAGAGTAGTTAAAGAATGTTGCCTCTGCAAAACTAACTGAAGCCTTAACACAGGTTGCCAAAATCTATAGCAGTGTGTCTCAACCTTGGCAGCTTGAAGATGTGTGGACTTCAAATTCCATATTTCTGGCAGTTGAAATCCACACATCTTCAAGCTGCCAAGGTTGAGAAACACCAATCGATAGTGTAGTCACCTGCAGGCTACCAAGATACAAATGGCACAGATGGAGGGCAAACAGGAAGTGTCTAAGAAAAGATGGGGTTTATTGTGATTCCCTGAGGCCACCCTATTTGGTCTGTCTGTTATATCATGGTAAGGCTGGAAGGTATAATTCTCTTGAACTTCTGCAAAAGATCTTTCTGTTACAATGATCTTTAGATCTTTTTCCTACACATGGAGGGACAACAGACCACTGCCGTCATTCTACATTATATATGAGTGTCCTTTCAAGAACATCAAGCCCTGGGCAGTTTGCCAAATGAAAAACTTATATACTACTACTACTACCACCACCACCACTACTACTAATCATCATCATCTTATTAAGATCAATTTCTTATCAGAGGGCAGTTGGCAGCCACAGCTGCTTTTGAGTTTGTATTCTGTCGTCTTCATTTCAGACTAATGTTTTCTCTTCAATCCCTAGATGCTGATAGACACTGTGAATTTATTGGGAACCCTTTGAAGATTAAAAGCACTAGGAAATCATTATCATGTATCATTGGATACCTAGGTGAGTGTTTCTAGACAAAATGAATTTAAGGGGGAAATACCATTGTACAGTATGTAAGGTTAACTGAATTTTGTAAGTGCATAATATTTAAGAAAAGGGAAAGTGCAAACATTAAGCATTGATCAAAGTACTCTTGAAGCTGTTCTATGCTGCACCTCACTGATAACTTACAGCTTTGTTACATTTCCTTTACCCATCAAAAATAGCTTTTCCACACACATAAAAGCTACATTTTAAAAAAGTGAAGCATCCAGTTGAGGCGAATTAGCTCTGCATCAATGATTACAATCAAAGCAGTGAAATGGAATATATCCTGGCCCAAAGCATGAAATTAAATGGAAAGTGCCTAATTTGCAAAATCCTAATAAACCCAGAACTCTCCATATGTACTTGGTAGAATGGGAAACCACATAGGTCTTCACTGTAAGCTTTGATAAGTATCTACCCTTTCATGTGCAGAACCTCATATACATTTGCTCAGCTGGAAAAGTAACCAAGGAAGGAACTTTTTGTTGGTGTTTGGGTGCCTTTCTCTTGCTTTCCCCTTTTTGTGGTCTGTCAGGGTAGTGATTTAAGAGCTGACCAGCTGCTACAATGATGCACTGACATAATGATGGGAATGAGTCAACAAGGTTTTTGGCTGTTATCCCTTTAAGAGCCTGTATATTAAGAAGAGGCCTTGTTAGAAAGAGCTGCAATGGCCAAAGCAATGACATGATAATCTTGCAGAAGTTACTAAAAGGAAGTAATTTTTAGTTTTTGATTAAACTAGCATTTTGTTTTTTTCTAATAACTAGCAGTAAAAAAATGGCATTTTTTTTGTTATAGCATTATAATATTGATGACTCTACATGATGCACAAAGAAATTTATAATATATTTATTCACATTTATTCTGCAGATTATGAGTTATATCATATTTTTAAAAAATCTAATACATTATCAATTTCTGGATATATTTAGAAGTTTTGAGATATACTACATGTATTAAACCTCCTTAGCATATAAGTCTTCTAAGATCAGAAGCACAAATTAGTCTTTCAATCATTTTCTGAAGTAAAGTGTGTATTTTTCTTATTCTTTCCTTTAATTAAACCAGATCTATTCTGCTAAAAGTTAAAAAAGGATTTAATATTATTAATAGATTACAAGGAAGGTTAATATAGAATAGAATTTACTTATTCAGATAGAATTTACCACTTATTTAACTACCATTTCTATACTGAGGCTTATCAAAGTAATTGCTTTGTTATCTAAAGTTATCTAAACCATGCAAACTGAAGGAAATCGAAATTATCCATCTTGTACAGTTGAAATGGATTCTGCATAATTCCCTTTTATAATTTTTCCCAGTTAATCATTTACTGAATTTCTCATGTTTGACTGACAGTCATACAAAGATAATCAGAGATAACTCTATCTTCTTCCCCAGACTGTAAAATGATCTTCTGTTAAAGATTTTTACTGACATATATATTCCTGAGCTAAATTGATATGGTAACCTTTGAGATTTCTCTGACCTGGCTTTATTTCTTTTTGTAACTCTCTGTTTCTGGAAATTTGCTATTTTAGGAAGTGGGTTTAAGACAGCTGACTTTTAAAAGTCCAGGTTACAGAAGAGATATGGGTGATGTTTCTAAAAGGTGTTTAATAATAATAACACGTTTTTAATCATTTCCTAAGCAGTCTCATTTCTATAGAGATCTCATTCAGTAGCATTGCTAAAGAGAAGGCTGGCCAGCTTGGCTTCACTGACATCATGGAAATGTGGGACCACATTTCCCACATTTTCTCCTAGCCAAATCCAATCAGAGTTCCATAATTACCTACTTGCCAAGCCTTGAAAAGCTTTATAGATGGGGTATCAAACTCATGTCATCATGGCAGTGTCATGTGACGAATCAAGATCCCCCACCCTTTGCTAAACTGGGCATGAGTATGTGTTCTGACCTAGGCTTTCCCCAAAAGTATGAGGCAGAGTCCTGGTCCCGACAAAACCCCTATTATTAAACGAACTTAAATGAATTCCTCTCATTCCCATTCAGCAAGGACGGGCAAACAGTCTTTCAAAGGAGTATTTATAACTACAAGCTTTATCTATCTTGGAAAGCTGCTATGTAAATATTTTCCAAATGAGGTGCTGTGCAAGGAAAAACTGGGCAAAGAGTCTCTCAGATTCATGGACAGATCTTCACACTGACATTTTAATCATGTGACTGTGGGACGCTGCAATGGCCTTAATGTCAAAGAGTGGCTGTGACTATCATTTGTTTAGTGCTGCTGTGACTTTAAATGGTTCATGAATGAATGGTAGCTTAGCAAGTACTGGTGGTACATGTTTGTTGAATGCCATACATTGTGCACTCTTTACATGTGTCATTACATGTGTTTTGCATGGAAGAGAATTTTATCCATTTAAAAATGAAGTCACACCAAAGTTTAGTTAATTAGTTAGATCATCCATCCATCCATCCATCCATCCATCCATCCATCCATCCATCCATCCATCCACCCATTATCTACAGATCATCAGATTCTTCAAAAACAGCTTTGCATCTCTGCTTATTGCAAATTTACCTTTTTTAACACAAAGCACATCAGAGAGGGACAGCACAGCGTTAATTATATGAACAGAATTCCTGCTAACGGAAACCTTGCAAACATCTATCTAAATATGGAAGCAGTTTCCAAAATTTTTGCAACCTTGAAAGCAATATGTTTTATTAGCATTTTGCTAATGAGCACCTGTTGAAAGAACAAGCGGTCTAAAATATGCTACTCTAATTGCTAAACAAGTATTATGTCTCCTTTCACAGTGGTGGATAAACTCAAGTCAACAATTTCCACAGATCCTGATTATGATAATGGGCATCCAGGTTAATCCAACATTTATCAATTTCCTGACAGAAACCAGGAAATTTGAACTATGTAAGTTCTCAATGTGATGATATGATTGTGATTTTAAATAACTGCCTCCTTTAACCAAATTACAGAGATTCATCCTGCAATGAAGCCTAATATAATCAAGTCAACACCAAGCCTCCAAAGCTCAATGTCAAAACGATTACTTGCTCCTCCTGGTCATTCATCATTAAGTATTTTGGGAAAGAGAAATTATAGTCATCATCACAATGGCCTGGATGGTAAGTATGAAGGCCTGTAACCTTCTTCCTGCCTGTTCCTTTTAAAATTATTATTAAAAATAAAATTTGGGAGGATGCCAGGGCCAATATTTATTAGCTTTTCACTGACCTTTAAGCTAAAGAGTTGGTATAAATAAAAATTGGTACAGGTAATAAATCAGGTTTGAATAAAAATAGGAACTATTTTTAATCTTCCTGTAAGAGAATGTATCTATATCTCAATAGTATTTGAATGAGAAATCTACTAAGTATTCCACTGAGACATTTTTAAACAATTTCTGCAGTATACATGTATGATATAAGCAATTTTAAAATTTCACATATCTCTAACTTAGTTTTAAGTAATGGATTTTTTTTTCTTCTGTTCAATTTTATTTACTGTATTTTATTAATTTAGAAAATTCATTTCTGATTCTTGGAAGCTACCATGACAAGTCCCTGCGATTTTCTTGTCAGAAATGGCTTGCCATTGCCTCTTTCCTGGGGTTGAGAGAGACTAACTAGCCCAAGGTCTTTACCAAATTGGATTACAATTTTTAAAAAAATAATAAATTGATTTGAATTCTGTAACTGTTCCAATTTAAACTTGATCTATTTTAAACGTAATTTTAACATCAATTCATATCTTCCAGTAAGAAAGTAAACACCTCTAGAAAAACTAGCATAATTTTCATTAATAACTTTATTGTGCTTATGGATTTCTGTTGTTGGAATATGTACAAAATAATATACAGTAGATAGTCCTTGACTTATAACCACAATTGAGCTCACAATTTCTGTTATTAAGTGAGACATTTGTTAAGTGAGTTTTGCCCCATTTTATGACCTTTCTTGCCACTGTTGTTAAGTGAATCACTGCAGTTGATAAGTTAGTAACACAGTTGTTAAGTAAATCTGACTTTCCCAATGACTTGGTTTGTTGGAAGGTCACAAAAGGTGATCATGTGAACTTTGAACCTAACAACAGTCATAAATATGTTCCCAAGCAGCTAAATTTTGATCATATAACCAGGGGGTTGGTGCAAATGTTGTAACTGTAAAAATGGTTATCAATCAGATTTTTCAGTGCTGCTGTAACTTTGAACAGTCACTAAAAGAACTGTTGTAAATTGAGAACTACCTGTAGTTGCAGTTCTGAAATGTTATGATTGTGGAAGGTAGGAACCAGCTACATTAAAAGTCTTTCTTTAGAAAGATTATCCAACTTTTTCAGTCCTTGATATGTTAGACTTTTCCTCTAAACAAAATGCTTCACTTATTTGATGGATTTGATGGAAAAATCGAGAATAAATTCCTAGCTTAAATTTACACCACATCAATTTTCATCTCATCAGTTAGCTTTTGGGAAGCAATGATACCAATCTGAACACCTGAAGGCCATCATACTTGTCAGCCTCTGTTTCACTATTTGCTTTCGGCTGCCATTGAAATGGGGAGGGGGGGCTAGTATTTGGGGAAGTTTAAGTACAGGAAGGATTGTACAAAGGGAATTTTGGTCTTGCCGTCTACTGCGCATGCCGGAGATTAGTGCTTGGTGTCGGTCAAGGCCAATCGTCCTGCATTTTGGTCTTGCCGTCTACTGCGCATGCCGGAGATTAGTGCTTGGTGTCGGTCAAGGCCAATCGTCCTGCATACCAACCTGATGATGCTCCTTGAAGATGGAACTCACATGACAAACCTAAGGGATTTGCAGATTGGACACTGGGATGAGGGTTACCAGGGGAAGGGTGGTTTGGTCACATATTGATATGTATGATTTTGCGCGCTTTTGCTTCAGATCTTGCTTTACTTAGCTGCTATCTTTTCATAACCAGTACAAGTACTCTTAATTCTGCAAAATGGAGTTAAGTGGTTTCTTTCTTGCTGAGGGAGGCTGGCTTGACAATACTGATTTATTCTATTATACATAAAGAATACTGATGCTCAAAATAGTATGTGTTTGCTATGGGTGATGCTGGTACCTGAGACTAGATTGCCAATGCCGAGTGTCAAACATGTCAGAATGATAGAATTCATTACATCTTGGTTGTGGCCTTGAGATTTATGACTGTTGGAGACAAGATTATGGGTTTTCCCTCTTTTAATTAATTTGGGTAGATTTCTTTCTCACCTTTTTGTCATCATGAAACTCACATGTGTTACATGCACATGAATTTTTCAAGCAGTCTCTCCTATGTGCCATAAACCTACTAACTTTCAGCAACAAAGCTTTATCATAGTTCCCCCTGCAGATGGGTACAAGGTTTAAATTCATCTAGAAGTTAAGTGGATTTTGAACCTAGCTACTATGGGTAAACCAGATTTTTAATTTAATTTGATCTGTGAGCTTAAACAATTGTATTTCCCTAAGTCATGATTAAATCATGGCTTAATATAGCAAGGAAACCCTATTTTAGTATCATATAATACATACCATTTAGGTAACATGCTGTTTTATAATCTGGTTTATAACAGCTGTCCTGCAAATGAGGACCCAGCTATCAACATATATCATCTCTTCTCACTCTGTTTTTCTTTCAAGGATCCTTGGTTTGAAGAACTAATATATGTATATTTTTAAGGTAGAAAGTGTGGAATGAAGAAATTTAAAAGAACTCCCCCAAACCCTTTCAGTTTGTTCTCTCTTTCCTGACTCTTATTCTTCCCAATTAACATAAGGAGAACACCTGACATTTATCTCTGCAATCTATGTTTATTTCATAGCTCATCTGCTTAAATTTTTTAAAAAGTCAAATGTACAACCCTGAGCCACCACGTTTTTTTATGATGAATAATTACCGTGATAGTTGCTGGAAGGAGCTAATCTTTAGAATTAGTTTATTGGAGAATGGTGGAATTTTTCATATTCCCACATTTTATTTATGTGCAGCCTCAATTTGATATGAAAATGCATGTGATCTTAATTCTGTGCACTAACAATTTCTTACCTGAAACTGAAAATAAAAATGATAAATTGAATAAAAATAATGTAATATACAGTATATTCCTCTCAAACATTATCTCCCATATAGAGGCAAACAGGCACCCTAAATGCATTAATGTTTTTCTTTCAGTTAAGTAAGTTTCGTCTTTGATCACAATTACACATTTCTAAGTACACAGGGTGATTATCACCTCCTGGCTTAAAAAAAAAAGTTAACCTGGGGTTAAAATAGTAACAAAACAAATAGATAACAACCACATTACATTCTCCATGTAGACAGAACTGCAAGGGAGAGAATGGGGAGGAACGTACTAGTTCCATCATTATGTGGCATGACCCATCAATCTCTTTGTATCTGAAGGTGAGCATCTCAATGGGGAGGCATTCTACTTATTTATTATTAGGTCCCACTCTGTGATTCAGAATCCTGGGGAGGCAATATTCTAAATTGCATCAAGAACCTACATGAGTCAAACACTCCCTGCTGCCCTAATTCCTAAATCATTCTTCATCTCAGCAGTGAAGGAGCAGAACACACACTCCTTCCCCTGCTGTTCTTCATGTGCTTCTAATTTTGTGAGCATTTTTAATGCCCCAGTTGGGATCCATTAGTACTATATAATTTTAGCATACTATACTCTTCATTTGGGATACATGTTATTTTTCTTTAGCCGTTTTACTGAAATCTTGGAAACCAATGGTTTCTTGCAGAATGTTTTGTACCATTTCTTCTTTTTTTAAAAAAAATGTGCAACAAAGCACTTTAATTTCTAGTCATGTTCCCCCAAGTGATTGTTCTACTTTTAGCAAAATTGATTAGTCATTTAGCCAAGCTAAATGTTCACTTGACACAAAATTGTCAAAGTAGCTATGTGTTTATATATATAGGGAAAAAAAGAAAGGACACAGACAACACTTCAGGAAAAAATATGATTATTAACTGTCAATATAGATTTATTCAAGACAAATTGATAAATTATTGCTTCATAAGACCAGGTGAACTATCCTACTCAGCCAGAGCATAGCTAAATATTCGGATTGCAACTATTTTTAGGACACGTGGGCCCTTTAAAGTGACAGGGTAGATCTTTATTAAAGATCAATAAAAACAAAACAAAAATGATAACCAAGAACATGACAAAAAAGCAAGAAGAGGAACTGGAAGTAACAACCAGAATGCAAATAACCAAGAAAGTGAAATACTTGGGGATCTGGGGGTCGGCAAAATGTTCCACAATTAAAGATGATTATAATAAATTAGTGATACAAATAAAGAAAGAATTAGAAAATTGGAAAAATATTCAACTATCACTCATGGGACGTATAGCGACAATTAAAATGAATATTCTACCAAGAATCTTATTCCTGTTGCAAGCCGCACCTATTAATCCGGGTAAAAAATTATTTCAAGAATTAAACAAAATAACCGCTAGGTTTATTTGGCAGGGACGAAAAGCGAGGATTAAACTAAAGTCAATGCAAGACAGCAAGGAGAGGGGAGGTTTAGCATTACCAAATTGGGATTTATACGCATCGGCAGTATCAATAACATGGGTGAAGGATTGGATAGAGCTAAAGAATAAAAGAATTTTGACTCTGGAAGGCCATGATTTGCAAGCAGGCTGGCACACATTCCTATGGGATGATAAAAATAAAACGCACAAATACTTTCAAAAACATTTAATTAGAAGAGCGTTATTGCAAAAATGGCTCAAAATAAAAAAAAAACACTATGTGAAAATTCCAAATTGGCTATCACCGACTCATCCAAATTTTATAGATTGGAACAAAATGCTAAGATATAGAGACTTAATTGATAGACAGGGAAACTTAAAAACAATTGAAGAATTGGCAGAACAGAACATGAAAGTTGACTGGTTAACTTACCTTCAAATCAAAACTAAATACAATAAAGATACCAAATTATATGACATTAAAACAGAACCACACGAATTGGATAAAATCATTCAAAGCCCAGATAGAAAAATGATAGGGAGAATATATAAATTTCTCCTGAAGTATAAAATGGAAGAGGAAATTGTGAAAGAACAAATGATAAAATGGGCACAGAACTTTGGATATAATATTGAATTAGACAAATGGGAAAAATTTTGGGGAACAAACTTAAAAATGACACTCTCAGTTGCATACAAGGAAAACCAGTATAAAATGTTTTATAGATGGCACCTGGCACCAACAAGGTTAGCTAAAATATCATCAAATACCTCCCCAAAATGTTGGAAATGCGAATCAATACACGGAACATACTACCACTTATGGTGGGCCTGTGAGGAGGCTAAATTTTTTTTGGAAAAGGATCAAAAAGTGGCTAGAGGTAATAACAGGTGTTAAAATAGAATGGAAACCTGAAATCTTCTTATTACGAATAATGTCTGCGAAATACAAAAAAGAAATCCAGTATTTAATACTACATATAATAACGGCGGCAAGGATTGCCTATGCCCAGAAATGGAAAAACAAACTAACTCCAAGTGAAGATGAAATAATAAGAAAGGTTATGGACTGTGCTGAAATGGACAAACTAACTAAAGAAATTCAGGGAAAAGAAGAATCAGAATTCTACCAGATATGGGATAAATGGTATAGGTGGATGGAGGAAAGAAATAAGAATCAATGAAGGAATGTAACAAAACTTTAAAATAATAGTTATGGGTAAAATAAGAAAGTTAAGAATGGTGAAACCCAAATAAAACATAATCGAATGGGGAAAAAAATAATAAAAATAAAAATAAAAAATTAGTTAATTTTAGGTGATAAATAAGTAGAACGTTGTAGCTGCTTATAGAATGTTTTCGTTTTTAAAATGTTTATTCGTTAACAGATAACCCATCATGACATTTATTATAATATAAATATAAATGATTCTAGACAAAAGTACGTTCAAACAAATATAGTTAAATGAGAATGTTGGTATATTGATGGTATAAAGATTTTTGATTTAAAATGTACAATTCAATATGAATGAAATATAAAGAATGATTGTAGTAACGCACGAAATTTAATTGTAACCAATCGACATGCTTTCTGGAAGATGCAATGAAAAAAAAAGTGACAGGGTAGATCAGTTTTCTCAACCTTGGCAACTTTAAGATGTATGGACTTCAACTTCAGTATCTATCTTGGTTCTTTCCAGTTGTTCAGTTTGGCCAGGAACAAGGATCATTTCAGGATCTGACCTTTCTAATATTTAGCCTTTTTCAGCATGGATACTCGGATGCTCCTTTCACTTCTACACTTACCTTGTGTTTCTATTCTCTTTCATTTAATGTCAAGCTATTTTCCCCCCTCAAAAGTAATGAGAAACAGAGAGGAATCCATCCAATTGAAAAATGAATATGCAACTTTTAAAATAAACTTATCTTAATAGGCGCTTTAGATGGAATAATCTCAGCATATTTATGGCTCAGATAATTATCAGTGGATGTAATGTACTCTAGCAAAAACAATCCTTATGCAGGAACATAAGGCTACGCCTACTTCTTGATATATAAAGTGAGATATGAAGCAGACATAAAGCAGATAGACATGAGTACAAGAAGTCTGTGGAATGTGTTCATTTTAGTTGAAGTAAGGGCTGAATGGAGTAGTAATGAATAAGCACATTTCTGATGCCCTTAATGAAGAGTGCAGAATAATGAAATTGGTATTAATTAAAAGGCAAAGCAGCAAAAATGGAACATAAGCAATGGTGTATTGTGATAATAGAGCAGGAGAAGAATATACTTTTAGGATTGAAAGGCTTTTTGAAAGTTATAAAGCAAGTCCCCCTGCTCAGTCCAGATATCTTGTAAGTATATCTTGTGTATTTACGAAGTGTTTTCTTTGGAAATCTTTGAATTATTATTTGCATGGTACTTCGCAGGACTCAGTGTGGAGGGAGAGAGGCAGCAAGCAAGCCCCATCCAGCTTCTACTTAACAATGTCTGAATTGTTCATGATGTATTTCTCTGTTCTACTATCAAGCAGTAGTATTTCAACTCTACCTATTAGTTTCATGTTCATATTCAGCTCATTGTAGTAAGGAAAACTCATTTGTTCCATGTTCAATATAACCGCTTTTCAGATCTTGTAACTCCATTATCAACGATACCTGCTATCCTGGGTTTTATACCTGAGGGCTACTTTTATGTAGAAGAAAGACACTTTGGCCTCTTATGAAAGTGCTGCGATTCTACAGTTTTCATCCCTTGATTTGCTTTCAAGTAGATTGTAAGAAAAATAATACTTTCAAAAGCAAATGCTAATTTGGGTCTAATTGGTTCTGTGTATGTATATTTTAGGACTCCCCAGTTATGCACATGGAACTAAAATGGTAAGTATTCATTTTTTTTTCATTCTAACCTGTTTGAAATGCAAAATATCCAGTGAAATCTCATGCAGAGTTATTTAGAAAACTCTGAATTCAGCTAGGCTTATGCTCAGGTGACAGTGCCTAGGAGTGCAACCATAACATTTGTGCCTATTCTTTAAAAATATTCACTTATTAGCATTGTAGAACCAGCCATCTTGCATACAGTACATCACTCTGGGATGCTGGGTGGTTTGCAACAATTAAAAACAACAGCAAGAACAATAAAAATCTAAATAAACATATATAAATCCCTACCAAAATCACTACTGAAACTAAACTAACAAGACAAACACCTCATTCAGTCCAACCACTGAAAAGCCTCACCACTACCACTGGACCCTGAAATTCAGTGGCATAGTCATGCCATCCTAAAGGCCAGAGAGGTAGGGCCAATGTTAAGTTTTGGGGAGGGTGATGTTCCAAAGAAATGACAGAAAAGTCAAGGCAGAAAAGATTCTTTTCCTGGGTCCCTGATGGCATTCCTTTATGGACAAGACCCATAGCCTGCCTCTCCTGCCAGATAGGATGGGTAGAACGTAATTGTGAATAATTATTTTTTTTAAGTTGGAAGGAAAGAAGGAAGAAAGAAAGAAAGGAAAGGAGGGGTGGATGGGTGGGAGAGAGGAAAGGGAGGAAGGAAGGAGGTAGGAGGCAGGGAGGAAGGAGGGAAACAGGGAGGGAAGGAAAAAGATCAAATCGTTTGTCTATAAATGGTTGTAACAGATTAAGAGAGAAACCTACAGAATAGAATATTCTAGTGTTTCTCTTTGAATATATTCTACGTACTTCCTCATCTCATAATTTTATTCATGGAAAGAATTATGCATAGGAGAAATTATGCAACAAGTCTGGAAAACTCAAACAAAATGAACTAAAAACAAAACTACTGAAGTTCCATTAGGGGAAAAAATTGGCATGGCATCACCAAAAGCTTCTTAATGAAAAAGCTGAGAAAAGCAAGAATGTACAATGGATGGAAAGCTGGAAGGATGGATTTATATCACAGTTATAGTCCCAGAGATGGCATATGCATGTTACAGGCTATCAATCAAAAACAAACTGGAGGTAATTCATAAGGGACTTTGTAACAAAATGAAAACTGCAAGGCAATATCTACTGTAAATATCTGTCAACAGGCATTTGGACTATGTTAAGTGGTGGTTTCATACACTTGTCAGAGATATTTAGAAAGCCAAATATATATTCAGCATTGCTTTCAGTGTTTTTCCTTTTAATCATTCTCCCTTATACTGGTACTCTCCAAAGTTTTGGGACTACAGCTACCAGAAATTCTAGCCAACATACTGCAATTTCTATTTTGACTAATGTGAAAGGAATCAAGCATAGGAAGGTTACTTTGCCTGAATATTATGGTACAGTACAGTATGTGTATAAACAATATCTTCCTCTTGTGTACAATGTTCATCAAAAAGGAAGGTTAATCTTTGTTTGAAGAAATTAAATATCTGAACAAGAAAAAACAACTCATTCTTCCATACAAAAGTGAAAGAAACTACATATAAAATAAAATGCAATAGCTTGTCACTTTGCATGTTAGCTGATTACTTTCAATTTCAGTCCTGCTCATTTTCTCTGGGTGACTGAACAGGAACTGCAAAAACCATCCAACTAGCTTTTCCCTTATAGGACGTAGAGTTTAGGTATGAAACAAAGAGTTCCCTCCAACATAGAAATAAAGTGGCAGACTTAATAAAGAAAAACAAAACCTAGTGGTTTGAAAATAGCAAAATTCCTAGTATAATTTATGTTCTGCTCATACACACAACACACACCCAGACATATCTGTATGTGGATATATCCTTCTAAGCACCTTAGCTAGTACAAATGCTAATAATAAGAGTGTGACTTAATTACTCAATCTATACTGGTTGCCTATGTTTTTCACCAAATCAAAATGCTGATCCTTACATTTTAAAGTTCTAAATGGCCAACTATTTTAAGGATTGCCTTTGCTGAGATAGGTCTCCTGATGATCTCTGTTCAACATCTGAAATATTCCTTCCTGTTATCTAGAAGTTAGGTTGTCCAGTAACCTTCTCAAAAGTGTATCAACTTTATGATCCCCTGATAGGAACCTGTTTATACAGTATATACTGTTTTTATGCATAAAGAAAAGCTTTGGCGCTTCAAGAATTTCATGGAAAGTTGTATACAGTACTTCTGTTTTTCCCCCTCCTCTTCAACCTCTTTTCACTCTAGATAGACATATCATATTTCCAGAAAATAAGCATGAAACAGAAAAAGGTCAGCCCCTTTGAGGTTTTTCCAGTATCAAAGATTTGAGAGGCAAGGGAAAGACAATTTGCTTCTCATGTAGGATGGCTGGCAGGCTGAATGGTTGGATCCATCTGTTTCCTGTCTGCCTGTTCATTACAAGCCTGTACTGGACAGAGTTCTGTTCATCTGCCAAATTGTATTTTGAAATTCTGAATATATTTTAATGCATTTTCTCAACAATATGCATTTTAAAAAACATTTCTTCTTCAAGAAATGCATATTGCGTATTTTAAAGAAGAAGAAGAAAAATATTTCTTCTTCTTCTTTAAAATACATATTTTAAAACTTGTCTATACCTTTTTGTGTGGATTTGGCAATGTAGAAATTCAGCAATATGTTCAAGTTGAAGGATAAATTCTAGGCTGTGTATTAAACTAACTTTAGGAAATACAGCCACTTTGTTTTAAACTCCAGGCTAATGAAATATGTCCCGGTGGCTTCTCTTCCTTCAGGGTTTCACCAGCATGGTGAGACATGATGGCCCAAAAGAATATAGATGTACACAGGAATATCTGGGAAGGTCAGAGGCACTGGATCCTTCTAAAGAACTCAGGTCATATAAAAGACAAAACGGCTTTGAAATGGACTATGTGTTCCTATACCCTACAACAGATCAGAAAAAGCCTACCAGCCATTAAATCACAGCCCTTTATCTCAGATTTTACACATACAATGCAAGCAATATTTAAAAAGCCCAGTTCATTTGAAAGCTGTCAGGTAGTAAAATTCAGTATGGAATTGTTTGTGCTAATTTGAACCATTATTATTTTTCCTTTTGGCCAAATATTTCTGAAGCATGTGTTTTCTTAGGTTGGACATGCATAACTCCTGCCAGGATATAATTTTCATCATTGGGAGAAAATAAAATCCTTAAAAGCATGATATATGGATATGTTCCTTTCAGTCCTCTGTAAATAAGAGAGCAAAACTGCCTGGGGAAAGCATTCTCAAGGTTGTAGCTGCAAAATTGCTTTTTATGGAAAGGCCAAAAAATGAGGTGGATGGTTTTTAAGAGTCCTTCCTCTCTCTATGCCTTCAGCATAAAAGGAGAGTGGTTTGGCATCAATAATACACAAAGGCTGCCAAAACAGCTCTAGAACATCATATTTAAGTACTTAAAGCCTTAGCTCAGGATTTAATTGATCACATGTGAGCCAATTGACAGATATGCTTTCCAGTGGCTTTTGAGAGAGCAGTCAATACTCAGGTATCTGATGACATTCTCTTTATACTAAGAAGCTGATTCCTCTATTTCCTCTCACCCTTTCTGTCTTTCATTTCTTACTCTTCCTAATAATGAGCTTATGTTTGGTCTCTCTCAATTATTTGAACACATCTTTAAAATAAATTTCACTTCATAGTAAAAAAATTGTATTTACTAGATCTAATTCAAGGCGCCACCCCACAGCCAGTATTGCCATGCCCCAATCTCCTGCCTGCATCTATTGTGGGAATGGTCAAAGATAACTATGATTTATGCAATTGACCAATGCAGTGTAGAAATCATCTCTTAATCAGTGCCCCATCCTTGCCTTGTGTTTGCTAGTGACAATGGTAATGGTAGTGATAGGAAACAGCTGATTTATTACTATTACATTATTGGGTCTTTGTAGCTGAGGGGAAGGCAGAAAGAATAAAAAAAATGGAAATTCTGCAATTTGAGCTGGAGAAAAAAATCATTTGATTGTTAAGTGTGGATGTGAGCAGGGTAGCAAAAGGTGCAGGGTCATTGGGATGAGTGGAAGTGTCCTTTAAATTAAACCTGACAAAAGTCTACATGCAGAATAGTGACTGGAACTTCGAGATTTGCAACCCAGAATGAGAAACAATTTAACATCCAGATTGTTTCAAGTGCAATAAATTCATCTGTTGTTAAATTTCTTACCATAATGCTGTGACAAAACCTGGACTGTTTGTTAATGTCTAATTATTATGAGATGGAATTCATAGCTACTAGAAGAAAAAACAAGGTTAAAAAAATAGAAGCAGCAGAAAACAAGCTTTTTCATTGCAGGGGTTTTTACTGAAATTGAGATAAAGCATTTGTCACTTTTTAATCTTCAGAGCCTAGAAGTGAAATGAAGTATCTGAGGATAAAATACAGTGCAGGTCACCAATTCTTTATCCATTGCAATTTGTGAATGTTGCAGTATTAAAAGTTCATCATATATATCTCCTGAACTACAGGATGCATCTTCTGCTTAAGCTTTACTTAGTGTGTAGTTCAGACAATTATACTTATATGCTACTTTTCCCCCAGTCTAATAGACAGTTTTAAATTTGGGCAAAAGTGGAAAAACTGTGTTTGCCTAGAATTTCTTGAATTTCAACTATTCAGCTTTGCTCAACCTGGTCAAAATTATAGTCAGAAACATTTGGATTTTCACAGGTTCCCCCAAACCTGTTGTTTTAAGTATAAAAACATACTGTATGAGTCACAGTTAAGGCAAGAAATCCACTCCCAAAATTGGGTTTGGTTTATCTGTGAATGGGCTTATCCATAAATATTCTGTAAATAGTAATATTTCTTAAAAGTATCCACAAAACCTCGCAGATAAACCCATCTGCAAATATGCTTAATCTCGAATTTTTAACTAAAATACCATGAAAAATGCATCGCCTACAGATAAGCTGATTGTAAAAATTAGAACATGAACATTTTGAGAGTCTGCTTATCCATTAGGGTACATTTTTAAAATAGTATTTTGTTTAAAAAAATCAAGGGTTGGCCTATCCACAGATGGGTTTAAACTTTATATACTGAACTCTGTTTCTATTCTGCATAGGACCTGATCAGTTGGAAACCAATAAGCAGAAAAAGTGTTTAGTGATTAACATCTTGTTGCACCACCAGTATATCAAATTAAGATTAAAGATTTTAAATTAAGATATTTACAAGTTCAGGAAGGATACTATGGTCTTGGGCTGCTTTTGAATATATGTCATTAAGGTTTCCCAAAAGTGAGCCAATGGTTTAGACCAGGGATGTCAAACTTGATTTGATAGAGGGCTGCAACAGGGTTGTGTTTGACCTCAGGAGCTGGTGTGGATGTGGTCACTTGGGTTGGGGGCACCTGTGCTGGCCCGAACACTCTGCCAGTGAAAACGGGGCCCAATGGCCTCCTTCAGCCTTCTGCCAGTGGTCCGGGTATGTGCCCTGGGCCCTGTTTTCAGCGCAATGGCCTCCTGCAGCCCTCTGCCAGTGAAAATGGAGCTCCATTTTTGCTGGCAGAGAGATACAGGAGGCAGTTGTGGCCAAAAACAGGTCCTGGGAGGACTGTGTGAGGCCCTCCCAACCTCCTTTCTTTCTGGCAGAGGCACCATGGGCCAGTCCTTTGTTGTTTCCAGGGCAGCCCCACAGGTCATATCTAAGCACCCTGTGGGCCGGGTCTGGCCCCCGGGCCTTGAGTTTGACAACCCTGGTTTAGACCCACAAGCAGCCCAATACTGACCTCCAGGCAGCCACATTAGAATGGAGAACTGAGCTGTTTGTCCTGAATAAAGAAGGAGGCAATTCTCTATACTGGATGGTATATATTGCTGATATCTCTCCCTTTTATATTGATTTCAGCAAGCGGCACATGATTTCTATACAACTAATGGCAAAACTCTACAAGTCGGCACAAATGACCTTATGCCAAGTGTTATGCCATTGCTCAAGAGACAGAGACAGAATTGGCTCAATGCTCCTGACGATGGTTTCTTTATTGCTACAGAAGAGACCAGGTAAGAAAAAAAGGGAGCAAGAGCCTACATCGGGGGTGGTGAATCCAAATGTTGCTGAACTCCAATTCCCAGCAGGCCTCACTTTTGAACATGCAGGTTGGAGCTGCTGAGATTTAGCAACATTAGCAGCGAGGCGTATTCTCTGTCGTAAACTCGACAGAGAACACTATTCTCAAATCAGAGAATAGAATCTCGTATTCTCAAATTCTCTGTCCTCTTGAACCAAAATAGCCCCTGTTATTTAGTATAATTTGGGAGAAAACTAAAAATGCATTCCTGTGCATGCGATGACTTTGCATATATAAACTCCGGAAAGTTTGCCAGTTTTGGGACCAGTTCTATGGACTGTTACAATCAAATGTATAGGTTCATACCCAATGGAAAGCCGGAAAGCAGTAATCAAGTAGACAATTCTGTTTAAAAGTATCTTCACATATCAAAGGCTTGCTTTGTAAAAGATTTTATTCTTTGGAGGGGGTCATGCAAAGAGAAGGTTTAGAAACTACATCAACTCTTAAATTCATGCCATATTAGTTGATGGTACAATTAGTTCCTATGGAGAAAAGTAATCAGCTACCCTCAGGGCCAGTGCTCACCGCTTGTCTTCTGAGACCTATCAGGGGCCATTGATAGTATAATGACAAAAACAGTGACTTTGCTGGGGGTCTCTATAGTATTATACTAATAAGAATAAAATCCCTAATTTTCTTCTAATAACTATTTATTCAGTCATTCCAGAAAGGAAGCCATTGCTCTTTGGAAGCAAATGCCGTTCTGTGTACTTTGAGCCTCTTGTGTTTGAGTCACAATTGTATGATTGTGGGGGGGTTTTCTTCTTTTTAATTTGTTTGCCAGATTTGGTTCATCTTTCTATAAAGAACCAAAGGCAGCCAGTTCCTTGTTTGGCCTTTTTAAAAAAAGTCATTCCATTCATATTTATAACCTTCCAGTTTTACCAGAGAAGATGCGTTCAGTGTGCTGATTGCAGTGAGAAAGTGTCAGTTGTAATTCATCACTTGATGGTCTGATGGTGGAACCCAGTCTTCAAAATCTAAGAGAAACAGGTGGATTTAGCTTAGGCTTATATGCATCTAAGAACATAGAAAAAAATGTGCAGCTCCGTTTCATTTATCCCAAGAATCTGAAAGCAGTTAAAATTTGGAATGTCATCCTGAGTATCTACTTAATCATTTGTTTAGAAGAACTGACAGCTTGACATTTCTGATTCCTGCAAATAAAAGCATCTGTACAGGTGGGGGAAAGAGGTTTTTAAAAATCAAAGTATAGCTGTAATAACATCCCACCCTCTTTTTGTAACTGGGTAGGTAGGTCAGTCTAAGATGTCTGATACTCAGTTTTGTGATCTAGTTTGAGTTTGAGTCAATAAATTTGAAGAAGTTGGCAAAGAAGAATTTTGGTGTGGGTTAATTCAGCCACCTATTTGTTGGACCATGTGCTTCCTGATTACTTAAGGTTGCCAGTGAGGTGACTTCCAGTTGGGTTCAAGTGATTATGGTGATGGCCTCTGAAGGAGAAGTTGGTATCTTTGGCTCTGAAGGACATGGTGGTGTATTCGCCTCATGAAAAAGCCAATTATTGTACTGTTTCTAATCTCTTTTTGGGGAGTTTTGTTGAGAAGTTGATCTAACTGCAGGTGCAGAGGACTCTAGAAGAAGTGGGTTATCTAGATCTGTTTTAGTAGAATTCAGCCTGGGATTCAATAAGGACAGAGGCTTAGTTGCACTTGTAGATGATCTGTGCCAGACCTGAGATGAAAGTGCCACATCCATTCTTATGCACCTTTAATGGTTATTGGTAGTGTTGACCATGGTATTCTTCTGGATTTAGTTTGTGGGTTTAGGGATGGGTTAATCATCATCTAATGGTGATTCTCCTCTATTTGGGATTGGTTCCATTTGGTGTTGGCTGGAGCAGGGGAAATGTTACTCCCTAGGTTTCTCCTTTATTGGATGTCACAGTGTTTGACATTCCCTTCTTGTTCAACATATTTAGGAAAATATTGGATTATCTGCAACTTTTCAGTTTAATATTATCAGTATCTTAATGATATCTCATTATATCTTCTGACCCCAAGTCAACCAAGTGAGGCTGTTGAGGTCTGATTCAGTGCTTGTGAAGATCTGGGCGGGGAGGAACCAACTCTATCTGAATCCTAATAAAACTGAATGCAGGCAAACATTATGGCCATTTGAATTTGGGATATTCAATCTTTAACTTTGGATTGCACTTTCTTATTGAAGAGTGATGCAAAATCTGAGGATCTCCCTGAACTGTCAGCTGCTATTCAAAGAGCAGTAGCAGCCTTGCCCAGGAAGGTCTTTGCATAATTCTAGCTGATGTACAAGTCACACCATTTCCTGGCTTAGGAGGTCATAGTCACAACTGAGATGCCCTATTCATGGGGTTGCCTGTGAAGTCAATTCGGAAGCACCAACTGGTTCAGAATGTAGCAGTCTGGTCAATTACAGGCATGCTTCATGAACTGTACTGTTATTAGTTTGCTTTCAGAGGCAAATCAAGGTGCTGGTGTTGACCTATGAAACCCTACACGGCACAAGACTGATTATCTAAGTGAACATCCCTCAAATGGTGTCTGCCTGGCCAGTCTGAGCTGACAGGGTTTGGCATGCTCCAGGTTCCTTCCATCAAATAGTGTTCTCTATTGAACCCAGGAAGTGTCTTCTCAGTTGCGAAACCTACGCCCTGGAATGAAATCCCCCTGATTAACTTGTGGCTCCCACACTGATACCATTCCAGAGTCCAGATACCCGGATGTTCTGCCAGGCCTTGGATTAAGGTGGTTGTGGCTCTGTCATACATGTTTAGGGGTATAGGTATTGTTAGTAGACTCACCACCTCTTCTTATTCTTTATTCCTTCCTTATTCCTTTTTTTTTTGGGGGGGGGGGTAATTATATTATATTCAATTTTTCTATTTTGTTTATCCTTTTTGTTCACTACCCAGAATCATTTTGCAGATGGGTAGCACTTAAATTACATAAATTAAAGGAAACCAATTACAGAATCACAACCACCATCTTAGTTGTTTTGATTTCCAATGTGGACTTCCCCAGCTGCAGGGCACTGTTCTTACAATGCTGGTGTTTTTCTGAAGTAAATACATTGAATGTGTGTGTCAGTGATCCGTTTCAAATTTTTTTAGAACCTCTTCTGTAGGTGTGGCCTGCTTTGTGGGACTGGCTTGCTGGCCATGTGACTGGGTGGGAGTGGCTTGCCGGCCATGTGACTGGGTGGGAGTGGCTTGCCAGCCATGTGACTGGGTGGGAGTGGCTTGCCAGTCATGTGACTGGGTGGGCATGTCCAACTTGTCAAATGTGGTGAAACTCACTTAAGAACGCTCTTGCTTAGCAACCAAAATATTGGCTCGGAAACTCTGGTATTTGAAGCACGCAAGTCTTAAAGCTCTCAAGTTGCAAGACCCTTGCACCCCTAACCCTTTAGGAAAAAAAACCCCAGGGGTGTTCAAACTTGACAGCTTTAAGACTTGTGGACTTCAACTCCCAGAATTCCTCCTCTTGCTCTTCATCTTGATGATGTGCGGACAGGCAGGGGGAGGGAGCTGGAACCGGTTCTAAACGACACTGTAGATTTGTGGAACCTTTTCTATAGAAGAGGTTAGAACTGGCAGGAACCCACCCCTGGGACACACACAGAACCCTGATCTCTGGAGATCCAGGGCAATTAGAGCACATGTGAATTTTATTCACTTGTTGCATGTCTAATCCAAGAAACACCAGTTATTAGTAATAAATATACACTATATGTTTTATCAGCAATTATCATATCTATTTGTTAAAGCCTAAAACCATAAGAGACAATAATGAGGGACTTAGGGACATGAAGTAATGGATCTTAAAGGGAGTGTGGCAGAGATGGGTTGCTGCCGGTTCGGCCTAGTTGGTGGAATTCAGGCCTGGGAATTCAGAACTGGCAGCGACCCAGGTCTGACCCCCTCCCGAACTGGTTCCCTTGCTGCTGCTGCTGTTTCCACCTTGTTGGATTTTAGTGACTGTGCGTGCAATTTCCATTGAACAGTGCACGCAGGCGCAGTGTGCGTCTGGCACATGCACAGGTTGCGAACTGATAGTAAAACCATCAGCAACCCACCCCTGGAGTGTGGCCTCTTTTTTGTTTTGAAGGCTTGCAACTTCCCTCATGGAGGCCTTACAGGGGGAGCAAATGGCTTGATTTAAGGGAGCAGTCCAAGTAGACTACAGTTAGGATTAATTGACAACTAAGTAGGCAGTTACTAAACAAGGACTACTCAAGCCTGACTTGAAGGCTTGAGTAGTGCCTAGGGACTACTCTGTAGTATCAGACATAAAAAGATCCTAGGGATAAAGGAAGTTTTTTAACCATCCTATTTCATTCATAGGTTTTCCTTGATGCACAAAAAGCATTCGACAACCTATTTTGGAAATTTATAATACTATTAGAAAGGATGAAATTCGGAGGAAAATTTACAAAAACGATAGAAAAACTTTATAACAGTCAGACAGCCAAATTTCTGATGAACAGAGAACTATCAGAGAAGATCGAAATAAAAAAGGGAGTCTGACAGGGGTGCCGCCTCTCTCCTTTGCTGTTTATATTAACCCTGGAAATTTTATTAAATGGAATTAGGAAGGACCAGGAATAAAAGGTTCAAGACTCAAAAATGAAGAATATAAGGCCCAAGCTTATGCCGATGACTTAGTATTTGTTCTAGAAGATCCATTAGAAGCCAGTCTGAAATTAATTAAAAAATTAGAAGAAGTGGCAGGATTAAAAAACAATAAAGGGAAAACAAAAACGATAACCAAGAATATGACAAAAAAGCAAGAAGAGGAACTGGAATTAGCAACTAGAATGCAAAAAACTAAGAAAGTGAAATACTTGGGGATCTGGGTGTCTGCAAAATGTTCCACAATTAAGGACGATAATTATAATCAATCAGTGACACAAATAAAGAAAAATTTAGAAAGCTGGAAAAATATTCAGCTATCACTAATGGGACGTATAGCCACAGTCAAAATAAATATTTTACCAAGAATCTTATTCCTGTTGCAAGCCGCACCTATTAACCCGGTTAAAACTTTCTTTCAAGAATTAAACAAAATAACTGCTAGGTTCATTTGGCAAGGATGAAAAGCAAGGATTAAACTAAAGTCAATGCAAGACAGCAAGGAGAGGGGAGGTTTAGCATTACCAAATTGGGATCTATAAGCATCAGCAGTGACAATAACGTGGATGAAGGATTGGATAGAGCTAAAGAATAAAAGAATTTTGACCTTAGAAAGCCATGATTTGCAAGCAGGTTGGCATACATTCCTATGGGATGATAAAAATAAAATGCACAAATACTTTCAAAAACATTTAATTAGAAGAGCGTTATTGCAAAACTGGCTCAAAATCAAAAAAAGTCCACTATGTGAAAATCCTGAATTGGCTATCACCGACAGAAAGGACGATATATCCAAATTTTATAGATATGAATAAAATGTTCTGATACAGAGACATAATTGACGGACAGGGAAATTTAAAAACAATTGAAGAATTGGCAGAACAAAACATGAAAGTTGACTGGCTAACCTACTTGCAAATCAAAACTGAACACAATAATGATACTAAAATATATGACATTGAAACAGAACCACATGACTTGGATAAAAGAATTCATAGCTCGGATAGAAAGATGATAGGGAGAATATATAAATTTCTCCTGAAGCATAAAATGGAAGAGGAAATCGTGAAAGAACAAATGATAAAATGGACACAGAACTTTGGCTTTAATATTGAATTGGATAAATGGGAAAAATTTTGCGGAACAAACTTAAAAATGACACTATTGGTTTCACACAAGGAAAATCAGTACAAAATGTTTTACAGATGGCACCTGGCACCAACAAGGTTAGCTAAAATCTCAACAAATACCTCCCCAAAATGCTGGAAATGTGAATCAATACATGGAACATACTACCACTTATGGTGGACCTGTGAGGAGGCTAAATTTTTTTTGGAAAAGAATCAAAAAGTGGCTAGAGGTAATAACAGGTGTTAAAATAGAATGGAAACCTGAAGTTTTTTTTAATTAGAAATAATGACTGAAATATAAAAATACAATTAATACAATAGAAAAAGAAATTCAGTATTTAATATTACATATAATTATGGCGGCAAGGATTGCCTTTGCCCAGAAATGGAAAAACAAATTAATTCCAAGCGAAGATGAAATAATAAGAAAGGTTATGGACTGTGCTGAAATGGACAAATTAACAAAAGAAATCCAGGGAAAAGAAGAAACAGAATACTACCAGAGATGGGATAAATGGTATAGGTGGATGGAGGAAAGAAACAAGGATCAATGAAGGAAGACAACAAAGCCCAAAAATAGTAGTTAAGGAGAATTAACACATATATATGTATCCAAGTGGTTTAATCTTACTAGAGGTAATCAGCCAATATAGGAGAGGAGTAAGATAAGAGGGTTAAGAATGGTGACATACAAATGAAATATAATAGAAGGGGAAACAATATAAGGTGAGCGATATTGATTGGCAATTGCTATTAGAAAGAACAGGAAGCTCCTGTTCGTATTGTATTGTGTAAATATGGTGTATGTCTAAGTTTTGTGTATGTGTATTTTACATGTTTGTAAATAAAATAAAAAAATAAAAATAAAAGATCCTAGGGAAAAAGGAAGTTTTTTAACCGTCCTATTTCATTCATAGGGTTTAATGACAAATCAAACTTGAGGAAACACTACAGGAAAGTAAGGGGCTAAAAATTGATGTTCAAGTAGTCCTTGTTTAGTGACCACTTAGCAACTGTTTGCAGTTGCAACAGTGATTAAAAGTAACTTTGAAACCAATCCAAGATTTACAAGCTTTGGAGATAGATAAAACAAAGTAAAATTGTAAGTAGAATCACTTTTTACTTAGCAACTACTTTACTTAACAACTGAGTTGCCAATCCCAATTGTGTTAACTCATGAGGACTATCAATAACTTAAAGCTACAAAGCAGTTGGTTTCCCAATACATAATGGATTCAGCTCATGCCATCACTAGGTATGAATGAAATAAATCCTTTCCTGATACTCAGGCGAACCATTGCCAGCCATTGGAAATCAGTAGTAGGCCTCTTATTTTCAAGCCCAAGTTTATTATGTCACAGCCATATAGCATACAAATCTATTACTCTGACCTGGCATCATAGTCCAGGGATGTCAAACTCACGTTGTTGCAGTGGTGTCACTTGACGTATCAGGACTTTCCTCCCCTTCACTAAACTGGGTGTGGGCATAGCCAGTACGTGGCACATCTGGCCATGGCCTTGGAGTTTGACAGTCATGTCATAGTTCATTCTAGGGTGGACTTCTTCTTCGTCGTCCTCCTCCCCCTCCCCTCTCCACCTCCTCCTCTTCTTCCTGCCTTGAACAGGGACCATCCCTAGCTGTTGACTCTACTGCCACATTTGTGTTCCTTCTCTTTTATATGCACAGTTTAAATGAAGGCCTTGGATAGAAAGTGTCCCCTGAGTTCATGCCCTAAGTGGATGGATAGGAAATGGGCCAGGTTATGCTTATTCAACTCGCTGGTATAGAATAGCATATTAAGCTTAGAAGGTATGACAAGCTGCATTTAGTAATTCAAATGTAGGTGTGTGGAATAAGATTTTGAAACTTCAGCCCCACATGCATGTTCACACACATAGACACATATACGGAAACAGAGGGACGACATTTGGAATCCACTAATTAGTTGAAAATGTCCTTGGATTCTGATCTACAGGTGTTATAATAATTAATAATAATAATTTATTAAATTTCTAGACCGCCCCCTCTCCCCGGAGGGACTCGGGGCGGTGTACAGGAATAAATTTAAAACATACAATCATACACATAGGTAAAAATCAAATTAAACAACCCCTGTACAATTTATAAAAATTAAAAAACAGACTTTAAAACCAATCTTAAAAATTTAGAAATAGAACTGAGGTGGGATAGGTGGAATTAGGCCAAGCCGGCTAGCTGGAATAGGTGGGTTTTAAGTTTCTGACGGAAGGAGCGGAGATCCGTAGTCATTCTGATGTCGGGGGGAAGGTCATTCCAGAGGGTCGAGCCCATCACAGAGAAGGCCCTTCCCCTAGGTGTCGCCCGCTGGCACAGCCTAGTGGACGGCACCCGGAGGAGTCCCTCTCTGTGTGAGCGAATCGGCCGGAGGGATGTATGGGGCAGGATACGATCCCGCAAATAACTAGGTCCTGTGCCATGGAGCGCCTTAAAAATGATGGTCAACACCTTGAAGCGCACCCGAAAAGCCACAGGTAGCCAGTGTAGCCCACGCAGGAGAGGTGTTACGTGGGAGTAGCTAAAGACTCCCGAGACTGCCCGCGCGGACGCATTCTGAACCAGCTGCAGCCTTTGGGTGCATCTCAAGGGGAGCCCCATGTAGAGAGCAATTAATAGGCGTAGGTAATATAACTTTTTTTAATTTTTTTCGTGTTGATTCTTAATGTACTGGTATAACATTCTTAATTCTTCAGAGCAAAGGACTTGGTTTGACAGCAGCAATAATCATTAAAAATAAACATAATGAGGAGAGAAAATGCTTATTATTCACCTGATTGCTGTTCCAACTTAACCATACATAACAAAAACACAGATAATGAGCCATTGTTTGCTATGATACCTCAAGCCTTGTTTTTAATTTTCTGTTTTTCCTGTATCTATCAGGCTATAGGGCAACTAGTTGAGAAAAAAATCCTATAAACTAAAGATTGAATGATAACTTCAAACCAGAATAAAGCCATATAATTACATAAGCCCTGTTGGATCACATCAAAAGTTCATCTAAAAATTAAGATGCTTAGAGACAAAAATATCTATTTTAAACATTTTGCATTCAAAACTGAAATATAAAGTTCCTATTATTCTCCATTAATTGGTTTCCAATCAGTTTCACTTGTTTATCATAAATTATTCAGAAATCTATGTTTAGAAGCTGTAATATTAGAAAGTGCTACATAAAGCCATAATTCTAAACATTTCCTTGATGATATTAAAGCTTCATATTTGTATTTTTAAGCTTTTAAAGACTCACTTTTTATATTGCAGATGCTGTTCTCTTAATTAACAGATCATTCTCCCTGGCTAGAAACTGTGTGAATTAAAAAAATAAAAAATAAAAGAGCAGGCTAGGATTATGTAAGGCAGGGAGCTGTTCATAAAGAAAAAAAAGCTCACTATGAACTTCCTCCATTCCTCTAGATACAGAGTTTGTTTGTTCAGACAATTCAATCGTTATATCTCACCTGGTACTGAAGTTTATTGGCACCTTTGTGTGTATTTATCTCTTTGATTATTGCCATGTCTTTAATACCACAACATAGTCTTATATAAAACAGAGAGAGAGAGACCCTACGAAGAGTCAGCATTTAATGGCCACAGTCTTGACTGATAATTTTTTCCTGCAAATGACTATAGACCTTTTTATGTATTTAGAACTTTATATTATATCAATAATACATTAAGTTACTTATTGATATTAAGCAGTAAGCAACCTATTGACATTTATTTGCAACTATAGTGCAGGGAAAGCAATCTATACTTAAAATCAGATATTGGGTGTTTGAACAATAAATAGTACTTTGCAGTGTGATTGTTTCATATGTTGGCTTTCAGAAATTCAGTACCATATAACAATGTAATAAATAAATCAAGTCGTATAGATGCATTCATGACTTAATTATTATAAACATATGTTAGAATATGGTGGCTGGCAGTTGGGGTATGGCTAGAAACATCACACTCACCCAAAGAAGTGGTTTTTAAGAATTAGGTTTTGAGTCTGTAGCGCATTGTTTTACAGCCATGTATTAATTTCTATCCATTTGTAAGGACTTCAAGATACCATGAACACATTTATTTATTTAATATGTCTTAATTTGGCAGGGGCTGCAACAAAAAGCTTTGTTTTAGGCTTTCTGTCCTCATATGAAAGAATTGTAATGTAGACTTAGAAGCTGTAGGACAACATGAATTGGAATTTCCTTGTGGAAAGAAAGGTTCACTAATAAGGGTCTCTTAGGTTGTTCACTAATGCCTACTGTCACAATGGCAGACATAATGAAATGATAATCATAATCCCCCACTTATGGGAAAGAAAGTTTTTAAAAGGAGATTGGACGACCATTTGTCTGAAATAGTATAGCATTTCCTTCCTGAGCAGGGGGTGGGACTAGAATATCTCCAAGGTCCTTCCAATTCTGTATTGTGTTTTGTTCTATTTACATTTCTGTGGAAAAGAAAGGCTCTCAGTTTTCATCTTTGACTCATAACATCCATAGTAGGCTTAAGTAAGAATCTCTTTGTGATATAACACAAAGACTGGATTATACATATTAATTTTAACTAAATCTGGTTCAATTAGAGTTAGAAAATGAATTGAAAAATAGGAAAAACCTCCAAATTTCCCTACTTTTATAATTTTTTTAAAGACTGGAAATTAAAAGATACTTTTAAAAGCACACACACACACACACACACAGACAAAAGGAATGAAAAACATTAGTGGAAAACTAAAACTGAATTTGAGTAAGAGTTGAAGTAAAAATTAAGAGTGGCTTTGTCTGCTGTACAACAATCCTGTTTGTTGTGGGTATCTTTGTGTTATATTGAGGTTATGTTACTAACACACATAGCATGCAAAAGACAGATTTTCTACTGTAATATTTATTTTTATTCATGTACATCTGCCTCATTGACTGTGGCCTGTTGGATACCAAAAGCCATGTATATTTCACACGTTATGTATTACTTCACAAAGCAATACTGCACTATCAATCTTTATCCCACAAACATGATTAAAAGCAAAAATAAAGCCTCCCCCAAATTCTATACAAAAAGAGAACAAAATTGCAGGTGTGATATGAAAGTAGGTTTGGTGGAAATCCAGTTTCTTTCAAGTATTACCTTCTCAGAACAAACGTAGAGAGATAGAATGAAAATTGCAATATTAATTCAAAAATAAAATAGATTATAAAGAAATTCCCATAAGAGCTTGGCTGTAACAGAGGTGGATTGCTCCTGGTTTGGCCTGGATAAGGCAAACTAGCAAAGGCAGTGGTGGGAGGCTCTGCCCACTGCTTTTGTGCATGCACAAAAGCATCGCGCACGTGCAAAACCGAACCAGTAGTTTAAAAAATGGAAATCTACCACTGGGCTGTAAGCATTAGGTACATTTTAATTTGTTTTTTTTTTAAATGTCTCTGTTTTATGATATTACTTTTTAGGAATTATACAATAAATTTGAAGGGCATATTTATGAAGTCATATTTAGAGTTCCCAAGGAAGGTTTTGATTGAAATGTATTGGAGATTATATAAAATATTTATTTTATAAAGAACTGCATATTTTTTCCCCATGTCATTTTGTTAAACATTCAAATACTCACTGTAGGTTTATCACAATAGCAACATTCCAGAAGTTATCTTTTGATCATAAAAAGCACTGAAATAAAAGTAATAATATTTCTTGGAATATATTCAGGGGCAGAAAGATTCTTATGTCGAAGAATTTACTTTATATTATTTTGGGAAAAAATATGTCCATAACTCTGTAAGTAGTGATAATTCATATTAAAATTATGAATCCAATTACAGGCCTAAGAAAGGGTCTGATCTCACAGAGACTAGAAGATATTGAACTTACTGTGTATGCCCACACATCAGAATAAGCAACCTGTTGATCTCCAGCTGATTGGACTCCCAAGTTCAATAGTCCATGTCCATTTCTCACACATTCTGAAAATCCCCTAAAGAATGCCAAAATACTACTCCTGTAAATTATGGCAGAAGTTTCAATCATGTTAGCCTGCTTATAATTTTATACATCTCTTTAAGCATCCCAAACTTATATCCATGTATGCCTAAAGAAACTTATTTCTCCTTCTCTCTCCATTACATTCAAACTAGGATTTGCTTGCATTCTCCTCACACAGGTTTCTAAGTCTTGAAAAAATTAACTGTTACTTGCATTCATCACTTTGCATGACTTTAGTGAAAAAGGTGTCCATCATCCCACCATTAATTCTGATTAACGTTTAAGGGCATTCAAAATTTATGTGTGCTTTTTGAGGAGCAGAAGTATGGATTGATCATGTATGAAAGTGAGCAAATGCAGAAACAAATGTAGCTCATTCAACTCTGTTAAGTGAACATTGTTAAGAACAAGTGGAACATTTTATTCACTGTTGTTTTTAATGATGTAAAATCATTAAATTGCAAAATGGGGCACAAATATATGAAATAATATATTTTCCAACTTTCCGACATTTCTCTCTCGTACGAAGGTTTTTTTTTAAAAAAAATCAGTTGAATGTACTCTCTCTGGTTTGGTAGATCTTTTGAGCTGCTCTGTTCAGCATGTTCCTTCTGATCTGAGCCCATCATATATCAAATCAGGAACACTGCTGAGATTCTGAACTTTATCAAGTGGACAGAGCTCAATCCATGAATTCTTCTACAGTCTTCATGTGTTCTTAAGAAAATGCTTGAAGACAGCCACGTGTACTATTAGATGCATCGTTCTAAATATTTTTTCAGTTTTAATCAATGTTATGCACACAATTAGCACAGTACTGTATAAATCCAATGGTTATTTCGGTAGACTTTCCTTCAATGGGCCAATAAAAAATTGCCTAGAACAACTTTTGAATGACTCAATGCTTGTTTCATTTCAGTGCGGAAGCAGTTAGAAATCTTCTCACGGTAAGTGTCAACTCTATTGTGAACATATTCACCATAGCGCCAGCATGATCTTCCGTTAGATATAAGTCTGCTGATCATACCTTTTGATGTTAGTAAGAGTGGACATAATGATATCACATTAGAGAAACACTTAATATAAAATAGCTTTTGTTCTTAAAAATAGCTTTTGTCTCCAAATTATTGCCTTCTCAGTATATAATTCTACTTTATAGTCTTTACTGTTCTACCTTTATCTACAACATTTGATCCTCACTCCTTGCAAAGGATTCTTTTAAGGAATCCTTTGAAGTATTACTTAATCTTGCTGTAGTTATTCTTGACCTTTGCGGGGGGGGGGGAGGGATATTGCTATCATTTTAGTAGGAAATGAGATTCATCTGCATTTGATATTATGATGTTTGCAGTAGTTTCCTCATCCATAGATCAGAATTTTATAATCTACAGCCCTAAACTAACTATTCTGGAAATAAATCCTACTAATTTCAGTGAAGCTTGTATTTCTGAAAAGAAACCTATATAGAATTGCATATCAAGACCCTAACTCTCAGTTTCATTAGTCTTCAGCAGTACAGACAGTGAAAGAAAATATTGTATCACATTAACCTTACTTCAAATTCATTGGTATTTGTTAAATAATGCCTTTGAAAACACACTGTGTATGGTTCTGTGAGTGCATATCCAGATGCCCAAATTTGTGTGTCTCTCAAGAACCAGAAATATCCAGAATTATTTAATAAGATAACCAGAGCTGCAAAGATTATATTCACTTATGCATGCAAAAAATTCCAATATTTTTCCTCCTCAAAAAGGAGCATTCAAGTTAGAAATGTCATTCAAATATTGGAGAGGAAAATTCAGAATTAAGATGGAAAAATAACCTTTCCTTTCCTTTTCCAAGAGTGTCCATCTGTATAGCCCTGCTTCACTGAGAAGCTTTAGAATAAGTAAGTGTGCAACTTACTGTTACTGCACTTTCAAATCTATCTACCCTAAATTTTCCCCTCATTAAGTGAACATACAGTACTTCTAGTGACATTGATTAAAATTGTAGCACTTCCTTTCTTCAAATGCTTGCCATTTTCTATATATGGGCTCATTCATTTAGTTATTTCACCATGAAAAATATTGGAGGAATCTGTATTATCCTGATAGTAGACTGTGTCTTTAGTCTGAAAGATTCAAATATTTAGTCTGGTAAGAAAACAATCAGATAATTTCATTTATTTATATCCTCAGTGCTTGTACTGCTTCAAAGCATCAGTCTTTTAAAAGGGATATGTGGGGGGGAAACCCATTCTTTTTAAGGTTTTAAAACCATGCCAGTAATTTTGTGGCAGCATTGGGTTTTGTGAACCTAGTTGTTTTGCAGTCAGGCAATATTTGCAGTGCCAAAAAACAAAGGCAAAACACACATGTACACAAAGCTGTAATAAAATACCAAGAAACTAGATGATAAACTGTGTCAGAGTGAACCTAACAAACTACACAATAAATCTCAAGTGAAATTTGGCACATACAATAATGGAGGAAGAGACCATTTATATATTAACTGAAGTCATCCAAGGTGTCTCACATTTTGCAGCTGCAATTTATGAAAAAAAAAACGAAATTAATAAGAGAGTAATGAAGAATGCCTCTTTTGAGTCATGTTCAATTCTAGATGATTTCAGGGAAGTGTTCATGCAGTTTTCCTGGCAACAATTCAGAAGGGATTTGCCACTGCTGTCTTCCTGGATATTTTCAGACTTCCTGATGTAGCCTGGAGCCCAAAGATTCCTTTGTATTTTTCAGGTCAAATTTTAAACAGTTCCAGGTTTGCCTAGTTCTGAACCCAAGCAAGGATTTCCTCCATTGTCTTTATAATTTTATTCTGCAAAATATTTTAAAGAATGTTATCTTTTTTCTGTGCAGAAGATAGCTCTGATAGTTAAAAATAAGTCTGAAATAATAAAGCGAAGAGGGAAATATGCTTTTCTCAATGCCCTCCATACAGGTATCCCTAAATCCCTCATTGATTCTTCAAGCTTTTTCCCTTAATCACTCTATGCTATTATTCATATTATTTACTATTTCCCTAATCCATGAAAGTAAAAAAGAAAGGGGCAGAAGAAACTATGGATTCACTTATATAGTTATTGTATTTCTGGATTTTCTATGCAGTGCCTGCCCTAAGATTCCTGGGAAAGCTACTTTATTCATGATATATTTTTGTATAGTAAATAATACATACTTAAGAGTTTGGGATCATTGTCTGGAAAACATAGTGTTCTTCCATGTCATAAAGATTCACAATATAAAGCATTGTGGGGTTGAAAAAAATATTTAAAAGGGTTAACAAGCTTATTAGGTTCACTGAACCCCCTCATCCTCTTCCTTGTTATTCACCTTTGTCCTGCAGATTCATTGAGACCAGTAAATAACAAGAAATAACCTCATCACTTCACTGGCTTATGTCCTTTGGCCCTTGATTCAGTGTCACACTGGAACAACTTGACTTATATAATAAACTTATATTTTATGAATAAAAAGTCAGGTAAATGCTTTACATTTGATTCTTGATTCTAAATAGATTGCAGTACCTCTTCTATTTTTGTTTATTTATTTTTGATGCTATCAACTCGTTGTTGACTACTGGCAACTGCCTGGACTAGTCTCTGTAGTTTTCATGGCAAGATTTTTCAGAAATTGTTTGCCATTGCCTGCTTCCTAGGGCTCAGAGAATGTGACCAGTGTAAGAGCACCCAGTTGGCTTTGTGCCTAATTTGGGACTAGAACTCACTGTTTCCTAGGTTCTATCTTAGTGCCTTAGTGACTACTACACCAAACTGGCTATATCTCTTTTACAGCTCTCTGGAGTTCAGAATTGAATTTAATACAGATTGTCCTGTAGAGCCTACTAGTATAAAAATTAATTGTGCAAGGGGCATCCACAGGTTGTATATGTGGGTTTGTGTATCAAATAGTCATGATGATGATCATGGCCACATATAGAGAGTAAAGAGGATTACCTTGACAGAGAAAGGGAAGATCCATTATAAAAACAACCAAAATGAAACATAACTTGAATCTAAAGGATGGACGGTGATTACAAAAAGACCTCAAATAGAAACCCCTCCTCCCTAATTCATATCAATATAAGAGAAAGCAAGGAGAGGAAGCACCATCAGGCTTTCAAGATTATGTTACTATAACCAATTCAAATAAAAATTATCTTTAGTCATCTCTGGAGCCTATTTCTTGGTGTAGTCTCCTTCTTAGGGCTGGCATCATGTAATCAAAGTCCCACCTCTTTTGTACAGGCCTCAAATAATATGGGCATCATTTTGACCACACAGTCATGGCCACCAACATGACTTGTTTTTAAACTCCTTCCTGAAGCTACCCTTGATTTGATAAGAATTTTAAGAGTCACATTTCATCATTCCAGAATACAAAATGTATCCATTGTTCCTTGTTGTGAAGACTTTAAATAATACTCTTCTTTCTTCCTTATGCATTATTACAGCATAACTAATGGGCATGGCAGTTGTGGGAGACAACGACACAGGTTTATGTATTAAGGAGCCTATGGAGGAAGTAGTGACATATAGAAAATAAGTAGTTTTTAGTTTAAAGCTTTATACAAGAGTGCTTTAATTCACAGGAGAGATCTCTGTTTAGCTGTAGCTTCAGCTAGAGTGGGCCAAAGGAATTAAGGAGTTTATTTCATTACAACAGTCTAGCAACCAGGGAACCAATGGAGAAAGGATAGAGTCCTATAGAGGAACAGGACATTTTTAAATTTCAGAAGTTGTAGAGACCATAAGAAGTTCAGAGGCTCAAATGATACATGATCAAAAATGAAGGATAAGATAAAGACTTAAGGAACAAAATTAGCTATTTTGTGCAAAGCTGGGTCAAACTTTTTGGCATAGACTTTTCTTTCAGTATTTGGAAAAGATTAAAATACAATACAAACATATTTATGCTAAAAAAAAAAAAACACCCGCATATTCCTCCCTGTCCACTGCTTAAAAAAATTGTCACATTTATTTAATTAATTTACATACTGCTAAAACAATTTCCAAAGAAAGAACAGTCAGTTTTTAAATTGTTATAATAGCAATTTTCCAATATTTTACTAGATTTGTTGAAGATCATCAAAGAGAGAAAAATATTCCTTGCTAATAATGAAGTGGCTGTTCACCTATTTATATTAGCTTATTGTGATACTTAAAATTATGTTTGGCAATGGAGCTAGTCTCCTGTGTGTTTGCTTGCTCTTGAATATCATAAATTGCAAACTATTCAGGTTGTCAACTCTAATAATATCACAATGGAACAAATAATGCCCGCAAGGAATTTGCTTTTGTATTCCAATTCCTTCCGTGTTAAAATCATGTTTACACCACACTGCAAGAATGAAATAGTATCAAGAATTTATGGGACAGCATGAAATGTGTGCCTAGCAACATCTCTTAGATTGTCCCAGATTTCAAGATGCTTTACAGATTTGCAGGTAGAATAACGGTCCCTGGAGTTCAGAATGTCATTCAGTGTTAAACAGAAGATTCTAGCAGCAAACTAATGAACTGTTTACGTCTTAAAATTTCACAGGATCTAAAGCTGGGCAAGGCCATCAATCAATCTGAGATTGCCATCTCCAAATAGGTTTGATAAAAATTCCCTGGTGAGCCACTGTCAAACGTAATATATAATACTGAGCTAAATGGACCAGAAGATGGTTCAGATTCCTACATCATGTTTTCTAGTCATTTCTAGGTTGCATATAGAGCCTTGTGTCTGTTTTGAGGCCTCAGTCCAGAGCTGCAGAAACAGGTTGATCAAATCGAGTCACTTTGGGGGTAGTCCAATCCATTTTGATGCTTGGATTTACTTCTTATTTTGCTTATTTGGAGAATTGTCTCACCATTACTATTAAACTTCTCTCTCCTTCCATCTTGGTGCCTGATTATATGCATGGGTCTCTAGTTAATAATATCCAGAGGTGGGTGGCTCTTGTGCACGTTCCCGTTCACATGCAATGCTTTGTGCATTTGCAGTAGCGTCTGGGTGGGTGGGCGGAACCTCCCGCCGCCGCTACTACTGGTTCAGCCGATCCAGGCCAAACCAGCAGCAACCCACCTCTGATAGTATCTGAAAAAGAAAGGATAAGTATGGTAACTGTGATAGGAAAAGAACAGCCAAAATGGACATTGCAATTCACACCAGGCTAACTTTCTAGCATTTCAAGCCAAAAAGGAAAAATATGGCAGCTGGCAAAATTGTGTTTTGCTATCTTTTGTTAAGAATTTGTATTGAAATGTATGAATCGTTTTGTAAATGGGATAAAATGTAAAACCTATTTCATTCTTCAGTACAAGGTATTTGGGATTTTCAATGTGACAAAAAGCAAAGCTGATAATTATTCTCACTTGTTTTTGGCTCATTTATTTGTAGGGCTTATGTGTTGTTCTAATCCAAAAGGATTCTGAGGGATTACACTACTCTCTTGCAGTAAGAAAGTTAATAATACAAATAAACTAGCATAACAATGTAGTTACAATTGCTCTTACAAATCCTTGGGGATCTGAGGAACAATCAAGCACCAAGAAAAAATTCATGATCCAGGCACATTACCCATAGCAGCATTACTCCTATTGTTCCTTTAAAAA
Source organism: Natrix helvetica (assembly GCF_964273705.1). Taxonomy (NCBI): domain Eukaryota; kingdom Metazoa; phylum Chordata; class Lepidosauria; order Squamata; family Natricidae; genus Natrix; species Natrix helvetica. Next base: position 248,113,086 of record NC_138552.1, read on the forward strand.
TCCAGATTTAAATATATTTCCTAAAATTTAGCAAGATGGAAGCTAATCTGATTTCAGAAAGTAGATTTTTCCAAAGGGAGGGGGACGAACTTTTAACCACAATCCTATAGTTCCTTAAAGAATAAGAATAATTCCCATTAAGACCCAAAATGGATCATACTGATTAGTAAACATGCATAGGAGTGTACTATTGATTTCTAATAACTAGCTATATGATATTATGTCATATAAATCGATTACACTTTCTATATATTCCTCTTGCATAATGAATATATATGTTGTTGTAAAAAATGCTTGTTGCTCTAGTTTCTGTATAGCAATATGCAGAAATAGCAATAGATATTATTAGTTTTACAGCCCTCTCTAAGTGGTTTACGGAGTCAGTATATTGTCCCCAATAATTTGGGTCCTCGTCTTACCAACCTTGGAAGGATGGAAGGCTAAGAATTCCATGGCACTTATAATATAATGAGGACCCAAATTGTTGGGGGCAATATGCTGACTCTGTAAACCACTTAAGAGAGGGCTGTAAAGCACTGTGAAGCGGTATATAAGTCCTCTGCTCTACATACTTCAGGAATTCTCAAAACAACAAGATGGAGCAACATGTAATCCCCCTATTCAAAAATGGCTTCTCATAAGAGCACCAAATAATATGTGTTATTCTTAACGGTATTGAATTAATGGACACTGTAAATTTTAAAAAAGGATAAAGAGACAGGAAATTGAACTTCCAAGATTGGGGACCTGTGCTGTCCCCAATTATTGCCTTTTTGATAAAAATATATTTCAAAGAGAAAATGAGCTAGGCTCTTTATCTTTCTTTTTCCTGGTCATTCTAAACTATAACAATACTTCGTCAAGCTGTCTAATCACAAAGTGTATGTTCAATATAAGTAGGGAATCCTACCATCCTATAGATAATCATCTTCTGTTAATGAAAATCGAATTTAAAGAGCTCAAAAATATATGCACGCAGGCCAGGGATGTCTACACTGTTTGGTCAAGAAAGTCACAATAGTACCACAACAGTGTGATTTAAACTGTGCGACATGTACAAAAATGGGCAAAATTTTAATTGTACCATCATGGTGCTTGCAAGTATACTCACCCACACATTTCATAGGCTTGATAGATCATACTTACATTGAACCAAATCACAATTTAGAGTGGACTAAAAGCACATTAGCGTCTAGGAATACAGCATTTTCTGGATAATTTCTATAATACTTTTATGGTGGCTTAGTTCCTATCTGGCTTCCAAGCTGCCTTATTAAATATAATGAACAAACTGAATAAGGATACAACAACTGTAGTATCAAGAAAATAGGCTGGCTGCAGGAGGGGGAAGAAAATTCTCTTTTAGTTCTTTCAACATACATACATACATACATACATACATACATACATACATACATACATACATACATACATACATACGAAGACTGAACATTGCAGGAGTGGAGAAGAGTGGGTGGCATAGCTTGGCACATTTTTGTTAATGTAAAAAAAATCACATATATGCATTAGCTTTCCATTTTTATCTGGCTCATTTATGTTCAAATATTACTGAAAATACTTCCTCTGTAGATTTATGAATGCTTGTGACAGAATTACTCGCGACAGTATCAAGCTTGTAAGTATAGACAGAATAGTATGTGGATTAGATGGAACAATAGACAATTTAAGTACTAGATCCAATCTGATCAATTTAAGATCAATTTAAGAACTATTCAGAGCAGGGGTATCTGCAGGATGTGATTAAAAAAAATAATGATGGAGATCATGTCAGTACAATTAAAATCTGTTTTTGTGTATCAATGGATTAAAAATGCATGGAATTTAGATGATACCATTATAGGTGTCATCTTGACTTCTTTGACCATTTCCTGCAAACACCCCTGTCTCACAGAATACCCATTAGTATTTCTTCTTCAAAAAATAGCAAGATTACTAGAGAGATGCTGAAGGGTTGGAATGTCAGATTAATATTCCTCCATTTAAAAAAAAATAATAATTTAAATGAGCAGATAGAGTCAATGCTGATCAAACAGACAGATGGTATAAATTAGGTGAGGTACCTAATACTCTAGACCAGTGTGGCCAACCTTAGCATCTTTCAAATATGTGTATTTCAACTCTCAGAATTCCCCAGCCAGCTCCTAGGAAAGAAGCGAAAAGAAAATAATAGAGCATAGAACACGGAGAAAATGCAAGATCTACTAGTCTCCCACAAGACCATATTCCAATGTATGTAAGGAGGCTGAGTAATGCCTGAATTGGAGGTGTAGTTCAGGCACTATGCAGGCAGCTGTTTCTGTATAAAATAAATGTGTGGTCTCCTGCAGCCAAATCATTGCCAGAGTTTAGTATGAGGAATATTCTCACTGCGGCACCTGACAGGAAATAGGAACCTGGCAAAAACCTGCCCCCGATCACTTTATCAATGAGATTGTGAATGAGGGATGGAATATCTATTTGTACAGTGAGGCTCAGATCAGGAAAACACTAAAAGTTGGAAAAGCTAAATTTAGTGAATGCTGAGAAGGATAGAGGCTGCATCATGTGGAGTTGAACTTAAGAAATGATGAGGCAGGTATTTTCATGTTGTAGTTAGTAAAATATATTGAGTGTAGAAGTGTAAGTGGCCCACTAAAAGCTTTATTTATCGAAGTTTTATTTAGCAACTTCAATAAATGAAACCATAAATCAGGTTATATATACAGAAAGTATTAATGTCCCACCTCACTTAAATAGGAAGACGGACTATAACATGCACAATCTTGTGCAGGCTGAACACAGAATACTCCCATGATATTTCTTCATCACAATGATGGCACTGTTTGAACAACATACTTAACTCAAATCATATCTCTTCATTGGTGAGTTTAGCAGAGTATAATTGCATTAATTGGATAAAGAGCTGCCATCTGGGAGATGCATAATCCCTGCTCATATCCTATCATGTCTGGGCACCAGGAAGATACCAGCAAGTCTCAGTTGTATCTCTAGCTTCTTCTTTGATGGCTAGATGAACAGCAGTCTGGTGGACTGACCTTACAGTGACTGGAGAGTATGTTCTCTGCTGCCAGCCCTTGCTACTGAATTCTGTAGTGAAGTAATGTTGTTGGTTTTTTTTAGCATTTCTGTATTTCCAAGTAGCTCTGTATTGCCATATATCTCTATACCTTTTTCTTGTAGGATTGCCTGAGCTAGACTTGTAAACTGCCTCACAGTTGGACTTTATTCTTCATCTGACAAAGATGCTTTTTGCTCATTTAAATTATTTATGTTTCCAATTATTGTTGTTTTTCTTTTTGTTTGTTTTCATTGTTAGCCACCCAGAGTCATGTATGTGAGATTGGTGGTCACATCAATTTATTAAATAAAATAATAGTAAACTTGGAAAGCGTAGTTTACAATAAGACGGTCCCAGTTAAAGTTAATACTCACCCTCTCCATGGTCTGGGTTTTGGTTTACTTAACATACATACGAGTCCAGAATTTGACACAATAACTTATTGTACCAATCCAACCAGGCGTGCATATAATGGCAGAATTTGTACTTTCTGAACAAAAGTAAAATTTGATTTTGCCTGACGAGTGAAAATAGCCAGTGTGTTTGTTTAACAAACTATGGTTAAAACAATCAATGGTATAGATGGATGATGAATTCATTCATAGGGGAATCTTCTAAATTTTATTTCAAATTTTAAACAGAGTTCAACTGTAATTGTATGTGGTTGACTACTTGAAATTGGGCATGAGTAATGGGTATTTTCTCAAATTTTGTGATATTAATATGATGCAATTTAACAATTAGATATCCAATTTTAGGTTTTTTTAATGTATTCTTATATCCAACATAGGTGTGGGTTAGGCATTGATTTGAAACTGTATCATATTTACTGTTTTGTAAATACTGGGATATTTAAAACATGTCACATTATTTATATGATTTCAACTTTTTTCTTCCAAAAGCATTCCTCAAAAAGTTAGTTTCCTTACATATTTTGAGATTTTGGTTTTAGTTAATTAATTAACTTAATTAATTCAGTTAATTCTGACAACAGATACAATTATGTCCATGGGAAATTTCAATCATTTGGGGACCTTCCATGCCAATTGAAAGTATGATGATGTTATGGAAGCATTATACTTTATTGCAAACTCAAATATCATAACATTATTATAGCTAGTTTTCTTATAAATCTTATAAATCCAAGAAAAGCCCTGCTGGACCTAACATAATACCTGTCTAATTCAGTCTTTTGTTTCCATTGTGGGCCAACTAGATATAGAAGTTTATCTGAATAAAAGTAGCATCTTCCTGCTTGTGGTCTTCAGTAATAAATTCAGCAGCATAACAGGTGCAATACTTATAGTAACACATACTAATCCTAACTACTAGCCATAGTAGCTTGTGCTTATCAGTGCTTATCCTATTACCATGAATTGAGCCAAACTTCGGTAAATGAACATGTCTTTCTGGGAATAAACCCTCTGAATCCAATTGGGCTTCGTGCTGCATAGAAACATACAGGACTTCACTATCAGTCAATTTCCTTTATAATATGTTTCCTCTGACCCTTCCATCAATTATTAACATTCCTCTACAGACATAAGGATGATGTGATTATTCTTAAATAAATGACTTATCCCTCCCTTTGTCTATTTTCTTTTTCCCTACAGAAAACGTCGTAGGCAGTTTACGCGATCACAGCTGAAAAGAGCTTGTAGAATGCCGTGCACTTTAATTCTGAGGAAGGCAAAGTCCCTTATGACTCACAAAGAGACTCAAGAGAATTTGAGCAGTCACTCACAGATGAAGACACAACAGTGAAACTTTTTCTTTTGTGTTTATTTTTAAAAGCTCGGCCAACCAACCCCCCCTCCCCCATAATGAAACATTTTTGGAAGCTGGGCAGAAGCCTGTTGTTTTCTGTGTTCTTACATCACTAGGACAATTGAGGGCAGGTCTGGGGCTTATTTTACTAAGGAAGAAAACTCAGATTGGAGTCTTGCCCTAAATGTAAAAACAATTTTGCGATAAAGCAAACAAGGATATTGAATGATTTACCTAAATGTCTCTTCAGTGCGCTAATAATTGTAGCCTCTTTTCATTGATGAAGAAACAGAAAATGCCTTTTTTTCAGGCAGATTCAGAAAATCTACTGGTTACTGATGAACTTCCTTCTGCCATAGTGTTAATACATTTCATGTATTCAAAGAAGTGCTGCCTTTTAAAGGTCTGAATATATTGCACTAGCCCATCCTAACTTTGGAGCTATGTCTGTTGAAGCACAATTGCCAAATTGCATTGCCTAATCTTTATTTTAAGGTGCTGTCCTTGAGACATAGCAGTTTCATCAATGCAGAGAATCTAATCTATTACTGAAGAGGAGAGGGGGGTGGGTGGGAAAGGAGCAAAGCTTTCCAAAAATCAGCATATATGGTCTGAATTATACATCCAAACATCATCAGTAAAGATCTCTAAAAGTTACTTTTCTGTTATAACCTGAACAGGAGCAATGCTTCACCGTGGTTTTTATGGATAGCAACTGCTAGGGCTGAGAGTTATTTCTTTAATGGAACTTTAACTCCCTGTCTATCATTATTTATAGAAACAGATGCATAATTTAGTGGTCCCCTGCAGTAGCTCAGATAAACAAGGTTCCCCCTTGATAGTTTATGGGAAGTGACTTTGAAAAATAAATTGTAATTTCCTAGGTTGGAGAAAGATGTACATCTCTAGACCTAAAGCAAAGCAGACCCTGCCTCCGCTCCCCTCCATCTAAGTTTTTTCCCCCATATATAGCCTCCAGAACTCCTTTCTGTAATTCCCCAGATCCATCTTTCATTTAGACTGCAGCTAAACACCAAGAACAATGTTATCTACCTTGAGTCGAGCCCTCTAAAGCAGTTGTGACAGCTTACCGTTCACCATGGCAGGCAGGGTTTTTTTTTAAAAAAAAAATATTTGCACTGCTTTGGTTTCCATAACTGTCCTTCAACTCATTTTTCTATGTTCTAGACTATAGTCAATATGAGGCAACTTTAGATTTTGGTCATGGATACAGCATGAGATGACTTCTTCAGATTGCGGACAATAAAAACCATATATTTTGGTCCCAAATATTCATGCAGAAGTTCCCAAACATTTCTCTTTGTTGGAGGGCAAAGTTGCAGATGTAGATGGATGATTGAGTTGCCTGAAGCATCTCATAATCCAGCTCTGCATTGAGATTTAGTGGTAATCCAGATTTGATACACAAACTTTGCAAAAAAGAATCATTTTCATGAAGGACAACCAATTGTAATTCAGAAATATCTGGAAAGTCATAGGTTGCTCACCTTGCTTCTGTTTTGTTGTGTTGGTTAACAATATTAGCTAGTAACTTGACTGGGACTTGCTTCTATTCCTGGCTCATAAGTATTCATCTAGAAATCTCCCCCTTCCTTACCTTTTCCACAAGCTAATTAGCAAAGGGCAGAAATTTGACATTTTTAATAAGTTATGCCATAAGGAAAGCCCCCAAATGGGAAAAGCTCATTTCATTACTGATGTAAGGCTTACACCTTAGCAGTTATGTTCTTGCTCTCTTTTCCAGATGACATGTGCTAAATGGGATTTTATATCCCTATTCCCTTATCAAAATAAAACAAATGCATTGAAGCGAATCATGATGCTCAGTGTGAGAAACTTTATAATGATGGTGATGGTTTGGCATTTATATACTTCCTTCAGCAAATTGAAAAAATATTTCACTTGTTCTGTGACTGATCCCTCAAACAGGTTTATATAATAGATTCCTATTTATCTAGGCATATATGCAAAAAGGGAGTTAATGTTAGAGTAGCCAGTGTCATAAATTTCACTGAATTCAATGGGAAATGCACAGAACCAGCCAGTAGATTTCAAATCTAGAAATTCCAAGTTCAGAACTTGCATCGTCTATAAATTAATTCAGTGAACATAATCAAATAGGATTCCCCATCACGCCCTATAGCAGCGATAGCAAACTTTTTTGCCATCGTGTGCCAAAAGCGGGGGAGCACAGGGAGGTCGGGCGTGGTGTGCCACACCCATAATGCTATGCATGCAACACCCCCACCCATGTGTGCGTGAGCCACCCCTCCCATTTTTGGCACGCGATGGACATTTTCACCCTCCCCAGGCTCCAGAGGCTTACTAGGAGCCTTGGGAGGGTGAAAACAGCCTCCCTTGCCCCCCCCCCAGAGACCCTCCAGAGGCTTTCCTGAAACCTCCAGGGCGAAAAATGGCCCTACGGGCAACCTTGAAGTTCGGGACTTCCGGGTTGCGCTTAGGGCTGTTTTTCGCCCTCCAGAGGCTTCAGGGAAGAGAGAAAGCAAGAGACAGAAAGAGAGAAGGGAGATGGGGGAATGTATGTATATATGTATTTGGAGACAAATCAAATCAAATCAAAAGTAAATGCAAGCAAGAAATATGGAATTTGGCTCAGATCGCTAGAGCCAATCCTGCTGCCTAGAAAGCAAGTTCTTTGGAACAAGAATCATACGGTTCTCAGCACAGCCATTTTGACTTGGCATGGGGTTGCTGTGGCCACCTGTGACTGTCTCATACTCATCTCAGGTGTTTACTCCTTACTCCGCATTATCCCAGAAGAACTTCATGCTGGGGGAAGGGGAGATCCACTGCTTGCCATCGTTAATATTCTCCCACCTTCAGGGAGGTGAGATCAAGTTAAGCTCCTCAATGCAGGGGCAGCGTCCTGATGCCCCAGCTTACTGAAATCCCTCTGCTCCCTTCCATTCAAATAAGTACACCTGGCAGCTTTTGCCCTATTTACACCTGCTCCCTGAGTTTTCCGCTCCCAGGAGACACAGGAGTGGGCAGGTGGTGAGGAAGCAATTGCATGGGGCACCTTGTTTTGCATGCCCAGCTGGTCAACTCCCCTGCCACCGCCAGCTTCTTTAGTGTGCGGTGGCTGATGGCCAATGGTGTGTGTGTCCTGCAAAAGAAACTGCTGCTGCTACCTGTATTACTTACTACTACTGAGGCTGCTGGACTACCCGTGAGAGGAGGAAGGAGACCTGCGGGCAGTCCGACAGTAATGTTCCCTCTAATTTTTTTCAATGTGTGCAGAAAAGTATAATGTTTGAGCGGCACATTTTCATGCCTGAGCACCTGAATTTTTTTTAGCCATAATTGCCATCAGAGCAGATGTTGGGGAAGGGGACAAGAAGGAAAAGGGTCCCCTCCTTCTCCCTCAGACCCCCAGGAAGGAAGGAAGGGAAGGGAGGGAGAGAGAAAGGAAAAGAAATGGGAAAGAAGAAAAGGAAAGGATGAAGAAGGGAGGGAAAAGGAAGGGAAGGGAAAAGAAAAAAGAAGGGAAAAGGAAATAAAGAAAGGAAAGGAAAAGAGAAAGAAAGGAAAAGGAAAAGGAAGATAGAAGAAGGACAAAAAGGGAGAGGAAAGAGTGGAATGGATTGGTACTGCTCAAAAATCAAGTCTCAAGATCCCGTGTACCCCTTTGGCTCAGGCAGTCCAATTCCACACTGCTTCCATCTCTCCGCAAAGCGTAGGGATCGCAGAAAGGCTGCCGAGCCCAGAATGGGGCTTCAGACGATGCAATGCCTGAGAAATGTGGGATGTGCAGAGAAATGCAGGCTACAACCAGCGAATCGTGTTTTCCCAGGAACCGACGAAGCCCCAGAGGACCAATGGGAATTCTCTCTTCTGCCGTGTCATCGGTCTCTGGGCACAGTCTTCCTTGACTTCACCCATTGGAGGACAGAGTTTGGTGCAGAGAGAGGAGGGAGGGAGGGGTAATATTTTAAATCATATTGTAAAACATTAAAAAACACTGTGTGGCAGTTAGAAACTGCTGCACGGAGTTTTCTTGTTACGTGCGCGGCCGCACAGCTGCGCGGCTTAGAGGTAACATTGTCAGTAGTAGTAGTAATACAGGTAGCAGCAGCAGCAGTTTCTTTGGCAGGACACACACACACACACACACACACACACACACACACGGCCATCAGCCATCGCGCACTAAAGAAGGTTCTGCCTGGCTGCCTCTTTCCTATGTTCCCTTCCCACCAGCGATTCTGCTCAGCAATCGCCCCCTGCCCACCCCCATGTCTCTTGAGAGTGGAAAACTCAGGGAGCTGGTGTAAATAGGGCAAAAGCTGCCAGGTGTACTTATTTGAATGGAAGGGAGCAGAGGGATTTCAGAAAGCTGGGGCATCAGGACGCTGCCTCTGCATTGAGGAGCTTAACTTGATCTCACCTCCCTGATGGCGGGAGAATATTAACTATGGCAAGCAGTGGATCTCCCCCCCTCCCCAGGATGAAGTTCTTCTGGGATAACATGGAGTAAGGAGTAAACATCTGAGCTGAGGATGAAACAGTCACAAGTGGCCACAGCAACCCCATGCCAAGTCAAAATGGCTGTGCTGAGAACCGTATGATTCTTGTTCCAAAGAACTTGCTTTTTAGGTAGCAGGATTGGCTCTAGCAATCTGAGCCAAATTCCGTGTTCCTAAAGGAGCTTTTGCACGCACTCTCTTCTGCCGCCTACAAATTCCACCCACTCACCTCTTCTTCCTCCCGGCCCTGCCAGTCTAGTCTGCAAAGCCTTCCACTCCATGCTGCAAAGCTCGACAGCCCCCTGAACGCTGCAGAGCTTCACTTCGTGGCATATTGCAAAGCTCAAACTTTCTCCCCCCCACAATGCACCGCTCGCCACACTCCGCATGGCAATCAACGAAAAATTCAGTTTTCCTCCTCCAGGTTAGGGGGCGGGGAAACCACAGGGTGGTTCGCACCCTGTGGAAGGCTCCTGCGCGAGCAAACATACCAAGCAGTTACATCTGACTGATCTCGCAGATGTAAACTAAACCTCCAGCTGCTCCGCTCACATCTTCAGCCTCATTTCCAAAATCTCCCCATTGATAAAATGTTCTCTCCCTCTCTTCCATTAAGCCCTACAAGGGGTGAGTCCAATAATTCTGTTACTAATAACTCGGTTCTATGGAGTGTAACTATCTCCTTGAAGCCTCCGGAGGGATAAAAAAACGCCCCCAATGTGCAAACCGGAAGTCAGTTCCCAAACTTTCGGTTTGTGCGTTGGGTTATTTTTCACCCTCCGGAGCTTCAGGAAAGCCTCTGCAGAGAGAAAATGAACGCTAAAATCAGCTGGCCAGCATCTGCATGCGCGCTGGAGCTGTAAGGGCAATGCCTTGGGTGCTCTAAGAAATGGCTCCGCCTGCCATAGGTTTGCCATCACGGCCCTATAATATGTGGATCAAAATTCTCTCTTAGTTTGCTACTTTGGTGAAGGATTACTGAAATGTCCAAGTTCTTTTAGTACTGTAAGAGAATAACATCACCACCATCATATTTGGAATAAAATCTGTTTAGGCTTTATAAAGCTTCCTGTTTCTGGGCTATCATATTTATGTAGTGGACTACCTGCATGGGAGCCTGGAAGATGGTTCAATGTCACATGGAACATTCTGTCATTATTTAAATGTATTATTTAAATTATGCAAATTACACACTTCATGTAACCTGTGTGATGGCATCATGATGTATATGATGACTTTTGTCTCCACTCCAATGTCCATGTTTACCTGGGAATACCCTAGGGAACCACCTTGACTTCTGTTGAAGAATGGGAAGATCTAAATGACGCCAAGAGAAATATCTAGGTCCACTTAGTGAGTGTAGATGTGATACGATGTGAAATTAGTTTTCAATCTGAAAATTTCAAATATAAGCAATCTGGAGGCATTACAAATATCAGCAAAGGCTTATCGTACAATTTCCCCTTCCATTGCAACTAAAAGCAATGGTAGAAATGAGCAGATAGAGTTGCGATCTCCATTAAACATTAGACACCTCTGCACACATTTCCTTATAAAATCTGCCAGTTATAGTTCATCTTTCATTTTTCCACTATGGCTGTTGCGTAGGTTATTTTGCAGGTAATCTCTTATGTTCAGAGGTAATATATTAATGTCATCAAGCATATGTAATTAGTGATTGTGTGATATATTAATTTGAATCAGTGGCCCTCTGGAGACAGCAGGCCCATTGTGAAAGAACTTAAAAGCCCCTGAAATATAGGTATATTGTTGGTTCCTTTCTTTTCTTTTTAATCCATAATAATGGTAATCCATGGCCTTTAAAAAAATTCAGCTGTAACAAGAAAAATAATCCTTCAGTTATAACAAGGTTGAAAAATTTATAACTCTGCAATATTGCAGACAAGGACCAATATTAATCATCAACAGGAACAAAATGACTTTTAATGAATTGCCTGTCTTGGAGTGCACCACTTTTTCTGAATAAGCATAATCCCATTATGCTCTCTAAAATGCAAGTGCTGAATGCCAACAAAACATTTTGTTGCAGTCTCTATTCATAATACCTTTTTTGCCACAATACATTTTCCTATAAATTGCAGTTTTGGCTGCAATTAATTTCACAACACATTCCTAGATCACTTGTGGTAATATATTATTTTGAAATTTGAATAAAACAAAGATTTTGCCATTATGCCAATGTCTATTATTCTTTCAATAGCTCCTCACCCGTTGGGTTAAAATGATTCCATATTTCTTCCTATAATACTGTTCATATAAATATATTCCATAAACATGTTCCGATCTATAAAGCATTCTGTATCATTGCTATTTATATTTTTTTCTGGATTAACAAATCAATTGTGCAGCAAATACTTTAGAAAGATAAAGATGTTTATTTGTCAACCATTAAAATGATTATTTGGAGGAATTCACTATGAGTGAAAAAGTGAATATATTTTTTATTGGGATTATAAAGTCCTGGGTGTGTTAAAACCTATACCAGAAATGCAAACATTTTAAGGAAGTCTTCTATGTAATGTATACTGAACAAAACCTGCTACAACGATTATTGCAACAAAAGGCTGACCTGCTGAAACAAGTTCTATCTTCGCCAATTGTATTTCAGTTGATTTACTTGAATGGAATATGGTGGGACTTACTTCTGAGTAAACATGCATAACATTGCAGTATTAGATTAATCAGGGCAAACTTTGCTGCCTTTCTATCTTCCAGATATGTAAGACAAAAGAAGAATTTAGAGCACAGTTTTTGAAGGTATCAACTTGGGGAAAACTATTTCAAGTCAACTATTAAGAGCTATCTAAAACTAGGAGAGGAAACAAAAGAAAACAGGGGCATGTCAACAGAGATTTATCCTACTTAAGTGTTTGTATTTCTAGCGTGATTATTAAAACTCAAGGGCAAAGGCATAATTTTTAAACCCAATTTTCAATTTTGAAGCCTGGCAGCTTTAAAAAAATTTGATTCTGAAATTAAATATTTCATTTTCAGAAAGAAAAGTAAAACTTGTGTGAAGAAAAACTTGAGATCATGTCCTCTGATTTAATCTCAAACCATTCCAGAAGAGAATGCCTTGCCTTCTTCATCAATAATGAAAGTCAAAGCTAGGACTCTGGAAAATCTGGTGATGTATATTTAGTATCTGCTAGAACAGATATTGCTGGGCATTTATGTATATGTCTCTCTCTGTACAATAAAACTTCATTGTTACTCAAATGGTCACTTGCTATTTGCTAAGTTTTAGAAATGTAAAATAAGTCTGAACTTTCCCATAAAGTGATGCATAAATTTTGTCCAATAGTTGCTACAAGAGCTTGATGAGATGGAAATATATTAAATAAATTATCATATAGATGGAAACCTATGGCCTAATATTAATGTCTTTTCCTTAATCACTGAGGATCTAATGGGAACTCTTATAAGAACTGTGCAATGTTGAATCTGTCAGCAATAGCCCCGTCGAAAGTACTGTATGTATTTTTGTTTCTGAATGAGACAGCAGAGATCAGGACAATTGATCTTTTACAATCAATCGTTGGTTTCCAAATCATTTCTACTTTCCATTAATGAGGATTTGGGATAGAACATTCTTTTCTAGTTCACTATGACTATGGGGACTTATAGTAACCATTGGAATCAGTCAGAATAGCATAGCCAAGTATAATTCAATCAACCAAAAGAAAGGTTGGATCAAAACTACAAGAAAATAAGCTTCTTTTGCCTTTCCACATTTCTACTGTTCTTTCTTTTGAATATTATATACATTGTACAGTACATATATTATACATAACTTAATTAATCAATTCAGAGGCATCTATTGTGTCTAACAGTTTTATCAGACTGACAATGTGAATATTGCTACATCTATACAAGCTTGATTTCATATGTCCATCTGTGCAACCTCATGACCATAAGCTTGGTTATGAGGCCTATGTGTGCCCTTTTCTTGCAAAGCTTATAAGTATATCCTAACGATTCTTTCAGAATATAATTTAAAGAAGCATTTTCCTTAGATAATATTGTCTACATCTAGAATAGATAAACTTTGGGGGAAAATACATACTTATTTATCACTCAAATTTGTATGGAACTTAACTTCCAAGGACTCTGGGCAACAAATAAAACAAGATAAATACAATTAATAACATTTTTTTAAAAAAGATGGCAATAAGAACAAACCAGACAGGAATGAAGCAAAGGGCTGAATGAAGAACTGTCTTCATGCCATGCTCTCTGATATTTGGGGGAAAAAACCCTCTTAGATGCAAGCACAATTTTCCAAATGACTTTATCCATGTTCAAATGTCAGTACTATTCACAGGTTTCACAGATCACAGCTTTAAAACTGATCTACTGTATATCCTAATTATTGTTCAAAGAACCAACTCCATTCTCCCCCTTCAGCTATCTTTCTATCTTCTATTGTCTATCTATTTAATTTATAAATTGCTTTCATCTTGAAGGCTGTGAGGCCCCAGAAGCAATAGCAACAAAACCAATGTGTGCCTCACAGAATGAATGGTACTATAAACTACCTAACAAATATTATTTGTTACAAACAAGAGTTTCAGATTCTTATTCTCACAGCTCAGGGCAAAAAGAGCTAGGTTGTTCAATGTACAGCTTAGGGCAAATCATTTCTGTAGTGCAATTTAGTTTCTTGGTGGAATAGTGGAAAACAAAGCAAACAAACGAAAACAAATAAATCTTATATGGGGAGAATCCTGTTGTCAATTTTTCTTTTCTTTTTTGAATACTATGGTTCAAGCATTGGATGACTGTGTGGGAGGGATGAGGGAGCAGCTTTGTAGGCACTGAGCTTGAGTCATATAGGGATTTATAAGTATAGTCTTCAACTTACATCAGTTGGTTTAGTGACAGTTCAAAGCAATGGTGGGATTCAATTTTTTTTACTACCGGTTCTGTGGGAGTGGCATGACTTGGTGGGTGTGGCTTGGTTGGCATGGTTTGGTTGGCGTGGCAGGGGAAGGATACTGTAAAATCTTCATTCACTCCCCACTCCAAGGGAAGGTTACTGCAAAATCCCCATTCCCTCCCGATCAGCTGGGACTTGGGAGACAGAACCTGCTGAATACCACCTCTGGTTCAAAGTTACAACATTGAGAAAAGTAATTTATGCCCATTTTTTATACTTATGACCATATTTATGACTTATGACTTTGGCATTTGAAGCACGCAAGTCTTAAAGCTGTCAAGTTACAAGACCCTTGCACCCCTAACCCTTTAGAAAAAAACCCCAGGGGTGTTCAAACTTGACAGCTTTAAGACTTGTGGACTTCAACTCCCAGAATTCCTCCTCTCGCTCTTCATCTTGATGATGTGCGGACGGGTGGGGGGAGGGAGCTGGAACCTGTTCTAAATGGCACTGTAGATTTGTGGAACCTCTTCTATAGAAGAGGTTAGAACTGGCAGGAACCCACCCTTGGTACAATTGCACATAGGCACACAGACAAAGCAGAAGTAGGAACTAGCACATCTGAAACATACTATAGCAGAGTGTTTTGCAGCAGAACCCCAAATATTCTTTCAATATTCAGTTCCCATAATGTATAACTTTATGTATGATTATGCAAAACCAATATGTAAAATTCAGAGTTTATATTTGACTTGGAAATATCACCTAAGTACCTAATATATGAAAGTATTTGGTAATTGACGAAGTCATTCCATTTAATAAACTTGTATAGTAAGGTGACCAACTTTTTTACAATGAAAAGGAGGACAAAACACATTCTATTGTCCAAAATGCTAAGGTGACCAACTTTTTTACAATGAAAAGGAGGACAAATAAATTGGAAAAAATATATCGTAAATAAAAGAAATATTTTATTCATTGCAACAATAATACACTAAAATATGATATATGCATAATAAAAACATTTGCAACATTTTATATTGTAATTATGCTTACATGCCTGTTAATTATTATTTAAATGAGTACTTTTCCATTGAATTAATATTTTTGTCAATGTATCATCTTCTAACAATATATTGGAAATATCTGAACAAGAAATATCCTTCATATTGAATTTTACGGCAAATGCTGCAGCTAGAGTATCAACATTCAATCTCGATTTCTCACTTGTCGAAAAATCATTGGCAATTGAAAAAAAACTCTTTCAACTGCTGCATTAGTTCCAGGGCAGCACAACGTAAATTGAACAAGTATAAATAAATGTTCACATGGAATATGTTCATTTTTGAAATGGATGAAAATATCCACCCATCTTTTATCAATTTCAACATGTTGATTTTACAATTGTATTAATTTTTCAGAATTTAAATATACATTCAGTCTTCTAATTTCTTCAAAGAGACAATTGTCGTCTATTTTAATGTCTAGCATTTCTTTAGATAAAAATTCAACAGAAGATTCAATATCTGTTCAATATACTTGCGATGAAGTAAAAAAAAACCATTAAAACTGTTTAATAAAATACGTCACATAACGTGCAACAGATTAGCCTTCAAATATCAAAAAGGAGGACATGTAGGAGGACACTTTTCGAGGGAGGGCAGAACTTACAAAAGAAGGACTGTCCTCCCTAAAGGAGGACGGTTGGTCACCTTATGTATAGTGACAAATCAACTCAACAAATCAAATAAGATCTTACCAGCAAACAGACTAATTAGGGATGTGCATTTATTAAGAATTAAAGTAAAAGGGGGGGGGCATGGAGATGGAGCAAGCTCACTTCATTTTAATCAGCTGCCAAAAAAGCCAACACAGTTCTAGGCTGCATCAACAGAGGGATAGAATCAAGATCACGTGAAGTGTTAATACCACTTTATAATGCCTTGGTAAGGCCACACTTGGAATACTGCATTCAGTTCTGGTCGCCACGATGTAAAAAAGATGTGGAGACTCTAGAAAGAGTGCAGAGAAGAGCAACAAAGATGATTAGGGGACTGAAGACTAAAACATATGAAGAACGGTTGCAGGAACTGGGTATGTTTAGCTTAAGAGAAAGAAGGACTAGGGGAGACATGATATCTCAGGGGTTGCCACAAAGAAGAGGGAGTCAAACTATTCTCCAAGGCACCTGAGGGTAGAACAAGAAGCAATGGGTGGAAACTAATCAAGGAGAGAAGCAACTTAGAACTGAGGAGAAATTTCCTGACAGTGAGAACAATTAATCAGTGGAACAGCTTGCCTCCAGAAGTTGTAAATGCCCCAACACTGGAAGTCTTTAAGAAGATGTTGGATAGCTATTTGTCTGAAACGGTATAGGGTTTCCTGCCTAGGCAGGGGGTTGGACTAGAAGACCTCCAAGGTCCCTTCCAACTCTACTATTGTATTGTATTGTATTGTATTGATCATTAAATAATGGAGGCCATGACAGAATGCAATCAATTAATTTAAGCAAAATTTAACTCATATGCATAATTTTCCAGGACTGTACTATCTAGAAATAGTGCAACTTTTCAAGAAGCTGCTAACAAGTATGGTGAACTTGCTTATAATCCCTTCAACGTATGTTTACTTCTTCTGACCCAAGCAGCTGTAACCCGTTAGCTGTAATATTATAACTGCTTGAATTTAATAGCGGGCTGGTAGCAATGATTTTTAAGCCTGATGATAACAAACAGATGGCATGCAATGAAAATTTAATAACATTTGGCCTTTAACAGCGAATACAATTTGTTTATTTATTGATTCACTAAAGCCTATGACTATGCTCCTAGGGTCAGCCTGAAATAAAATGATCCAAAACCCATTTAGAAACAGTAAATAAAATATCTCATAGAACAAAGGATACCGGGAGACTGTAAAATATGACAAAAATATGTCAAGCAAACTTTCAATATTGAAAAGATATGAAAAGTAAACAAAGCTAATGTGAGTTCATTATCTAGTGGAAGGACATTTGAGTGAAGAGGGAACTCAACAAAAATAATTTGTCTTTATTTTCATTCCTCTCGAATGTCCACTCCCAATAGTACTGTAGTTTCATTATAGTTTTTGACTAGTCCCGAAATGCAGACATACAATATTTTGAAACAAATCAAATAAGACAGTATTCATGACAAAAAAAATGTGACCAAGATCATACCTCAGCAATTTTAAGATATGTAGACTCCAATTCCCAGAATTCCCCAGCTAGCATGGATAAATCTGGGAGTTGAAATGTACACATTTTAAAGTTACTGAAGTTGAGAAGTATTGGAAAGTGTACTTTGCTCCCAAAGGTTCAGTTAATGCCTGCTAAGAACTACAACACTTGAAATTCACTTTCTGGTACACATTCCATTCAAAGCTTCAATCTACCACTTGAAAGCAAAATTTCACATTTAAATTGCCACTGCTGAAAACTGAGTATTTTGTCAAATATCTTTGATCTGAATATCATTCAGATCCGGTTTGAAAGTTTCTAGC
The DNA here is from genome assembly GCF_964273705.1 of Natrix helvetica. NCBI lineage: Eukaryota > Metazoa > Chordata > Lepidosauria > Squamata > Natricidae > Natrix > Natrix helvetica. Next base: position 248,130,862 of record NC_138552.1, read on the forward strand.
CTGAATCTCAGCCGTCTCTAACGTTTCTCATCCATTTCAGAGGAAGTTAGACATCAAAGATGCTGAATGCAATGGGACAAATGCAACTCTTTTCCTGTGCTGGGATTCATGTTCTTTCCTTTTATTCTATCCTCTCAAAGAAGGACAAGAAGAATATTATCAACCCATCTAAATGTGCAGGACTTTTGAAAGATCAGTTTCCTGTACAGAGAGAAGATTGCTCCTGGTTCGGCCCAGTTCGGCTGAACCGTTAGTGGAATTCAGGCCAGGGTCGCAGAACCGGCATTGACCCAGGCCTGCCACGCCCCCAAACTGGTTCCCTAGCCGCTGCTGGGTTGCCACCATTTCAGTCTTTAGTGACTGTGCGTGCACAGTTCAATGTAAATTGTTCTGCACATGCATGCGGGTTACGAACTGGTAGTAAAACTGGCTGTAACCCACCCCAAGAAGGTTATATCAAAAAGAAAGTGCACATCCTTACTGATAGCTTGTTTCTTCAGTATCATCCATCATATGATTACCATAATTTTAATGCAAGAGAACACAGTTCCTAGCAAAATAGCTACCCCACACTGTGCTTGTTGCTTCAATCTTCATTAGTTGCCAGATGAACACATTATAGTCTAGTTTGTCAAAGCTTTAATGTGTAGGAAGCCACCAGGAAAATCTGTTTGTTTATTTGCCTTACAAATAGAAATATATTATGTTGGATTTCTGGAAACTATAAATAACTCATTATTTAACGCAAATCAGAGCATATTTTGATGAATGTAATTACCATCTAGTGTGCACTGTGTGTATGATATCATTTCAATATTAAAACTTATAGATACAACACTTCACATTGGAAGGCAACTTCAGGTAGCAAGAAGACAAATTAGACTCCCTTGCATTTTTCAGCTGTGTTGTTTTTAATTGAACATTATAACTAACACGTATTTTTAAAAATTAAGACAAATGAAACACACACTTTATGGTTTAAATATCAACCCCTCTCTTTTGCTTTATCTTCTTGCCTGAACTAAAACAGTTCTACCTGTAGCTGTTGTGATCCTATGTTTGGTACTAAATTTACAATATAATATGTTCTAATATAAATTTCATTTGTGCTTTGCAATCAGTATGGTTACTTTTTATGTCTCTCCTCCTTTCGCTGTCATTGCACTTCAGAATTTGGACTGGTGCAAGAGATAAGATGTTCTAAAAAGGAAGGGGGATAATGGAAATAAATTTCTGCAGCACCATTTCCTTGGAGACAGAAAGACAGCAGGTATCTTTGCATCACAGATTTAACATATTTACTTTTTTCTCTTCTGAATTTTAGCCTGAAAGGATAATACTTTCTCAGGGCCTATTCTTGTCAAAAAAAGCACGGTAATTCAGAACATTCTCTGAAGCCCATAGCCAAACTTGTTAATCGCTATTTGTATAAATAACATGATTATTAAAGTGTTCATTATTCCACTTGTACACGTGACATAGCATGAAATTCACTTCAACAATAATAAGCCATCTCATAATAAAAGAAAAAAAATGTGCAAGATCAGTCATAATGGGATTTATGCACTCTTATAACTAGTAAACTATAAATCAGCAGTGTATTAATTGTTTGCTACCAGCTGCTTTCCCCAATAATTGAACCATGGTTGCAGGTTGTCATGGCTGCTAGATTCAGGACTGGGAAATATAAATTTAAACAATATATGCAGGAATAGATACGCTCTGGGAAAAATAAATATTAGATATAGGAAGGTCACAGCCAGCTTGATTTGAAGAGACAGATTATGAGATGAGGCAAGAGTTTCTCTTATTAATGGGGAAATAGGGTCCTCTGGAGCAAAGTCCCAGCTTGATTCTACTTTCTAATAAAATATAGATCTAGAAATATATTGACTTAGGGATGATTCACACTTCCTGCTTGCCTCTATTCAGGGACAGGCCATCTACAATTTTGGGAAGGAAGGAAAAGAGGGTATTCTCCTCAGCCAGCCCCAAGGCTGCTGGGAAAGTGATCTCTTTTCTGGTTCCCTGTAAAAATTAGTGTTTTGCCTCTCTGTTGGTGAAGTGGAGCAGTCTATTTCACTTGCAGTGTTTCACTTCATCTATCTTTCCCACTGGCTGGGATCCCAGATTCATGCTCTCTGCCTTGGATGAATTTTAAACCAGGCTACTAGTGGTCTAGGGACATGGTGGCTCAGTGGCTAAGACGCTGAGCTTGTCGATAAGAAAGGTTGGGAGTTTGGCGGTTTGAATCTCTAGCTCTGCATAATGACATGAGTTCCTGTTACTTGTCCCAGCTCCTGCCAAACGTAGCAGTTCGAAAGCATGTAAAAATGCAAGTATAAAAATAGGAACCACCTTTGGTGGGAAGGTAACAGTGTTCCATGCACCTTCGGTGTTTAGTCAGGCCGACCGCTGGCTCTTCGGCTTTGAAATGGAGATGAGCACTGCCCCCTAGAGTCAGGAATGACTGGCACATATGTGCGAAGGTAACCTTTACTTTACTAGTAGTCTACCATGAAAGGTTGATTTTTTTTAAGAAACAGGTAGAGCAGTAGAATAGTGAAATACTCTTTCTCTTTAATGGAATGAAATTGGAGTTTTTGTAGCTCAATTGAGAGGAAGAACTGTAAAATTGTTACCCACTTCCTCCCCTGCTTGAGCCAGTGCTCAATGCACTTACCTAAAGAAGCAAAAGTATTTTTTACATGTTTTCCTGGCATGGGCGGGAGAGGAAAAATAGCAAAATAATCCACCAATCAGGATGTATGTGTCAGCGTTCCAAATATCATGCAGAATTAAATCAGAGTCCAAGGCAGAGCTATCCTTAAAGTTCCAATTTAATAAGACAGACGTGTTGGCACATCTGTGGAAACCCAAATCTGAAAGCTTCCTGGGTTTCCACCCAGTTGAAAGTTCATGATCTTGTCCCCACACCCACAAGTTCATCACATGGTCCAATCTTCCTCTGCCATGCTGGCATTTCCACCCATCTAGTTCCCGTCAGGTGCAGAGGTGTGGAGACAAAGAATGACCTTTATTTCTAGAAAGGATTTTTTTTATTTTGAAAGCAAACACATTCTACTCTTTACTATTCCCCCCCTCCCAATTCCCCACTAATGAACAGCATAGTAAAGAAAGAGAGAGTGTGTGTGGCAGGCCAAAGATTTTAAAAGAAATATTGTAGGGTTAATTGATTAATCAGTAATTGACAAACCACTTTGATTAAATCAGTCAAAATCCACATTCTTTCCTCTCTTAATCCTTTGGCTCTTAATCTCTTTTGTTTACAAGAAAAGCACGATGGAACCTACACGTAGACGTCACATTCCATGCAGCAAAATATTAACTAAGTGGAGAGTCACGTATCTATACCATGAGGTATCCATGAGGAAAGCATGCATCTGTAAAACAATCAATAATTGCAAAGTGGATTCTCTGTCCAATGAGCTTTTGCTATTCTGAGAAGTTTGACAATAAAAGGGAGCTCCGAATAATGCTCTGGGTGGGTGCCCTTCAGGGTGCCTTCCATCGGGTGGCCTTCCCAGCACAACCTTACTCCTGTCTGTGTCTTCTTTTCTACGTTACCAACAACTGGTGACCCCGACGTGATACCCTCCTACGCATTCAGCCGGACGAGCCCAGGTGCACCTCAGCGAACTTCGCTCCCAATTTTTTGTGAGTATGGTGGGGGGAGGGAAACTGTCAGCTCCGCAGAAGGTTCATGCACAAGAGCTGCAGAAATTACTTAAATGTAATGAAATGACAGGAGTTAGTCTACGTAAGTTAAAAAACTTAGTAGGTGAAATAGGTTGTCAATGTCCCTGGTATCCTGAGGCAGGTACTTGGGAATTAGGGGACTGGATAAAAATTGGAGTACAATTGCATACCGAGCCACGAGCTCCTATTCAACATTTATTGTTATGGAAAAAATGCAAGGATATAATAGGGAAGATGGGGACTCATAAACTCAAGGTACCCTCCTCATCGCTCTCTTCAATCCCAGAGGAGGGATTTGCTCCCCCTCCTTATTTTCAACTAGCTTCAACTAGGCTGCAAATACATTGAGGCCAGTAGAACCAACTTCCTTTACTGCTCCAATATCAATTGTCTCTACAAAGGAGCTGATTGGAGCAGTTCGAGCAGGATTTCTTGATGAACAGAAAAAAGGAAATCTTACAGGACAAGAACTTGCAGAAAGGCTTCAAGCCTTCCCAGTGGTACAAACAGTGGATCCACAAGGCCAGGCACAATATCAGTGGAATCCCTTACCGTATCAAGTGTTAAGAGAATTGAAGAAAAGTATCACTGAAATGGGGTTACGTTCTACCTATACAGCAGGAATGCTGGAAGGTATTTCTAATGGTTATCAGTTAATCCCACAAGACTGGAAAGATTTGTTTAGAATGCTTCTCACACCTGCACAATATGTGGTTTGGGACTCAGAATACCAAAGAGAGGCCATACATGCTGGAAACAATTCAGGTGGACAGTACATACCAGATCAATTATATGGAGTTGGAAATTTTTCTACTGTTCAACAACAAGTGGTAGGTACACCTCCACAAGCCTATTCAGCTATTGGTCGATGTGTTATAAAGGCTTTTCAGAAAGTGCCAATATCAGGAAAACCTAGTAAATCTTTTTCATCCATACATCAGGGTGCAGGAGAGGCTTATCCTGATTTTATGGATAAATTGCAAGAAGCCATCCAATGGCAAATTGATAATGAGGAAGCTAGTGGGGAATTAATGAAACAACTAGCTTATGAACATGCTAATGCAGATTGTCTTAAAGCTTTGATGTCTATTATAAATAAAGGGGAATATACTTTAGCAGAAATGTTGAAGGCATGTTCAGACATAGGCACAAATGCATTTCAGATGGATGCATTAGCAGCTGCATTTAATTGCAAAAAAACCTGGACATTTTAAACAACAATGTCAAGCTCCAGGTGCTCCCACCTATAGAGGTAATGGACCAGGTGGGGGCCACTTCAATGTGGTACACCAAATCCAAATATGATACCAAGAGAGTATCAAGTTATGGTGATTGAACTAAAGGATTGTTTTTTCACAATTTCATTATGCAAAAAAGGATAAACCTCTTTTTGCCTTTACTGTCCCAGTTATAAATTCAGAAAAGCCAACAGAAAGATATCAATGGACAGTTTTACCTCAAGGTATGTTAAACAGTCCTACATTATGTCAGCACTTTGTATCTAGAGCTTTAGAACCTTTTAGGAAAAGATATCCTCACACTATAGTTTATCATTACATGGATGATATTTTAGACTCGGCACCAAAGATTCCTTTAAATTGGTTACCTGAATTGACTCAAGATCTTGCAGTTTATGGATTGCAAATAGCACCAGAAAAGGTACAAGTTAAAGAACATTTTCTTTATTTAGGTCATAAGCTATTACAGACTTATTCACACCCACAAATTCCTCAATTAAAAATAGAGGATACATTGTCATATGTTAAATTACAACAGCTTTTAGGTTCAATTAACTGGTTATGCTCATATGTGGGTCTTCCTACCAGTATTTATTTGGTGCATTAAAACTAAGAGTTAATCCTTCTGATTTAATACAATTGACAGCAGCGCAGAAGGAAGTATTTGACCAAATAAACAATGCATTAAAAGTAGTCTGGGTGGATAGATGTCAGGACCTCCCCCAGGCCTGAAAGTGTTGTTCCATGGTATTTATGCATGTATGTGTGTGTGAGTGTGTGTGTTGAGATCCTTTAATAATAGAAAATGGAGCTCATTGGCTTATGTACAGCTCCCTGAAATAATTGTAATAACTGCTTTGCATGAAGAAAGAATGAAATGGGATTTTTATATGTGAAACTAATGATTGCAGTGCAAATGTGAGTATGTTGATGGTAAAAGTTGGTATAAATGTAGTTTGATTCCCTTTCATATAGAGAAACAGTAAGTTGCAAGGTTGTTTAATAGTATGTGTGTGTATGCATGTGTGTTATCATTTCCAAACCTGAAGGGAGGGTGAGATCCTCTAATAAAAGAAAATGAAGCTTGGTGGTTTGTGAAAAAATAAAAATAAAAGCTTCCTGAAATACTTATGATTGGTTGGCATGAGCAAGCATGAAGGTCTGATTGCAGTTTGAATGTGAGTATGTGTCCCCGATGCCCCAGGGAGTGATAAGTGAAGGGATCCAGAGACCTGTGATTGCCTGCGTGAATTCCTCCCCACTCTTCCTTCTGGGTCATTCTTTGGAAGGAAGCAGGAAAGGTGGGGAGAATGAGTGTCTGCTCATTTTTACCATGAGTGTGTGTATGAAATGCCCCCAGTGATACCTGTGAATGCCTCTGTGCATCCCCCCCTCCTTCTTTCCCTCCTTCCTTTTGGGTCATTAAAGGCGGCTGAGGTTTTTCTGCTCACTTTAAACATTTTTTTCCTCTCTCTTTCGAGAAATTTAAAGTAAATGGGTGATCTGCTCCTGCACTTTTACCTTTCACTGTTGTGATCTTTCATCTGCATATAAAAGTTATGCAGTTACATTTCTTTGTCTGCTCTGAATACAATTTTGATTTTTTTTCTCCTGAAAATATCTTCATGTTCCAATTGATACTTCATTTGGGCTACTCCGCAAAAAGGAGAGGCCACAAAACATGTTATAAATCATTGTATTAGGACATTTGCTGTTATGGGCCTACCTTCTACTTTAAAAACAGATAATGGTCCAGCATATTGTAGTAAACTCTTTGCTGAATTTTGTGAGAAATGGCAAGTTAAACACATTTTTGGCATTTCCTATAATTCCACAGGGCAGGCTATTGTAGAATGAGCTAATCATACCCTAAAATCAGCTTTGGAAAAACATAAACAAACAGGTGGAAATCCCGTAGGCCTTCCTGGGAAACAAGAATGGCTGAACAAAGTTCTATTCACATTAAATCATCTTAATATAAAAATTTATCTACTCTAGTGGATAATCACTTTGGCCATAGAACGAGTCATCCTCAGCCACAAGTAATGTATAGATTGTTACCTAATCCTGAATGGCATGGTCCAGTTCCTTTGTTAATATGGGGACAAGGATATGCTGCTGTGCTTGCTCCCACAGGACCTGTGTGGATTCCAGTGCAGTGTGTAAAACCTTGGAAAAATATACCCAACTTCTCCCTCAGTCTGCAGAATCCTCAAACGGATCGAGACTGGGCATCTTGGAAGAAACATAATCTGACTTGGGGACAGATTAAGGCTTTGTCTGATCAAGCCAGTCAGCTCTTGCAAGATCAAAATGTGGAGCCAACGCCACAGAACTTTTTAGTGGCTGCTTTTTCTTGCCTAAATGCGAACACTCTCACTATTGTAGTGTGTCTATTTTTTACATGTCTTTTCCCTTTGATTTTGGCAACGATATCCCCACAGGACGGCATTCCAGAACAAGGACTTTGGGACCAAAATCACTTTCTGTGGGATGTTCAAAATATTTCAAAAATGATTAACAGAACTGACTGTTGGATTTGTATGCATGTTCCTACACACACAAAAGGAGGACTCATGGTACATGCAGTGCCTTTTAACAAAACTGGCTGGATACAACATCCTTGGATAGATGGAATACTGGAAAAAGAACATACTAGCTATGCAACTTTAGTGATTGTAAGTAGAATTCAGGAGAAGGCAGCATATTGTTGGAAATATAATAATACCACTAGCAATAAGAATACTTTGTATGTAGGAAAATATCCATATTGTGAGAAAACATTTGTGTTAAACAACCCCATATCAAACCTTTGTTGAACATCTTACAAATTATACTGAATTTGGCTGTACAAATCAAATCACGGGAGGTTGTCCGATAGCACAGGGGTGTCCTACTATATTACAAAGCATCGAAACAAATGGTTTACACTTATGTAATTTAGTAAGAGCTATGGTTAAACAATTGGTATCAGAAAATAACCACACCACAAATACGTTAGATAACATCTGGATGTTATGTGGAAGAAGAGCGTATCAACGTATTCCTGCATGGTGGTCTGGTCAATGTATTATAATAACAGATCGTCCACCAAAGGGAAGACTGAGAAATCACAGAGAATCATGTTAATTTGTTGCTGTTGCTGCATTCAATGTGTACCTACATTAATAACAATGTTTCGTCCCAGAATTCGACCTCATAGACGTGACATAATGTATGCGTGCAAATGGTTAAAACAAAATGAATTAAAATAAAAGAAAGGAGGAAATGTAGGGTTAATTGATTAATCAGTAGTTGGCAAACCCCTTTGATTAAATCAGTCAAAATCCACATTCCTTCCTCTCTTAATCCTTTGGCTCTTAATCTCTTTCGTTTACAAGAAAAGCACGATGGAATCTACACATAGACATCACATTCCATGCAGCAAAATATTAACTAAGTGGAGAGTCACGTATCTATACCATGAGGTATCCATGAGGAAAGCATGCATCTGTAAACCAATCAATAATTGCCAAGTGGATTCTCTGTCCAATGAGCTTTTTCTATTCTGAGAAGTTTGACAATAAAAGGGAGCCCCGAACAATGCTCTGGCTGGGTGCCCTTCAGGGTGCCTTCCATCGGGTGGCCTTCCCAGCACAACCTTACTCCTGTCTGCGTCTTCTTTTCTACGTTACCAACAAAATATAACTGCAGGCTTGACAGGAGGCCTCTCTTCAGAAGAAAAACATTTCCTGAAAAGAGAATAACATAAAAGTTAACATAACACAATTAACCACCTCTCCCCCCCCCCCCCGGGGAACCCTTTGGCTTATCGGGAAACTTCTCATGGAATTGTTTTACTAACTTATCCGCTTTTAGGTCCCAACTTTTCACCCAAGTAGCTTTGGACAAAGGGTACCCCTTCCAATGCACTAAATACTGTAAGCCATCCCTATACAGCCTGGAGTCTAAGATTTTTTTCACTTCATAATGTGTTTCCCCTTCTACCACTACAGGAGGAAGGGGAGCTTGGGTGGACGGTCTTATGTTAGACCCAATTACTGGTTTCAACAAGCTACAATGAAATACTGGGTAAATTTTCCCTAGAATTCTGGGTAGACTGAGTCGATCTGTAACTGGATTTATTATCTTCTCTATTGGGAATGGACCTAGAAATTTTGGGCCCAATTTCTTACTAGGCATTCTTAATCTTATGTATTTGGTAGATACAAAAACTTTGTCCCCCACATGAAAGAGGGGTTGGAGCGAGCGGTGTTTATCAGCTTGTTTCTTGTAGGCTTCTGCTGCATCTGCTAGAGCTTTCTTCATATTTTCCCATCCTTTCTTTAGTGTGTCCATCCATTCATTCAGAGACATGGAGGAGGGAAGTTCTCTAGGCAGCTCAGGCATGGGAAGAAATTCCATGCCACTGGTAATCTGAAAAGAAATTAATCCAGTGCTGCTGTGGATTGCATTGTTGTATGCCACTTCGGCAAAGGGTAGCAAGTCCGACCAGTTGTCTTCTGATAGTCCATGTAATACCCGATGTATTGTTCCATCATCGCATTGGCCCTCTCCGCTGCACTGTTCATGCTGGGATAAAACACTGAGCTGAGTCCTGAGACCCGATGGATCTCAGGAACTCTCTCCAGAACTTGGCGGTGAACTAAATTCCAAGGTCTGAAATGCCTCTTGGGCACCCCATGCAGGCGATAAATGTGTTTCATGAACATTTTCGCTAATTTCTTTGTGGACGGCAGCTCTGAGCAAGCAATGAAATGCGCCTGCTTGGAAAACAAATCAATAACTGTCCAGATTACTCTATTTCCACTGCTGTCTGGGAGTTCGATGATGAAGTCCATTGCGATCTCTTCCCATGGTCCAGGGGGCTTCCCCGGTCATGTTTTTATCATTGCACAAGTACATAATCTTCCACCTCTGATTTCATCCTTGGCCACCAAAATTGACGCCTGGCAAAGTGGAGCATTTTTAGGAATCCAAAGTGACCACCTAGTTTCGCATCATGGCTTCGCTGTAGGACTTCCAGCCTCAACCTCGCAGGGATGTACAGTTTGGACCCCTTCCAGGCTAAGCTACCGCTCATCATTAGGATGTCATTGTTATTGTTGAACCACGGGTCTGCCGGGAGTGCTGCTTTGAACTCTGTCGTCAGCTTATCCTGGCTTTGGGTGATGACTTGGTCCACCTGTTGGTGGGAAGAAGGAATGATGGGGTGAACAACTTCTTTCTTCTTACTGTTGTACTGCAGTTTCCTCTACAAAGCATCCACCAACAGGTTCTTTCCTGCGGGGATGTGTTTAATTTTGAATTTGAACCTTTGGAAGTATTGTCCCCAGCGAACTTGTTTGGGGGATAACCTTCGATGGGCTTTGAGAGCTTCAAGGTTTTTATTATCAGTCCCAACCTCGAATGGTATACCCCCCCCCCTTCTAGGAGATGTCTCTACATGAGCATGCTCTACCTGATCACAAACACTTCTTTCTCCCAAATGGCCCACCTCCTTTCAGTAGTGGTGAGTTTGTTTGTTTGTTTGTTTTATTGGATTTATATGTTTCTTGGAGATGTAAGCACACGGCAAGAGGTGGCCTTCTTTACTCTTTTGTAGTAGCATTTCAGCTATTGCTACATCACTGGCATTCGTTTGGATTATGAATGGTCGTTCTGGGTCAGGGTGCAGTATGGGCTCTTGGGCAAAGAGCCGTTTTAATTTCTCAAAGGCTTTTTGACAGTCCATTGTCCACTTCAGGGGTTGGTTTGTTTTGGCTTCGATGGGGAAGGACCTGTTTTTAATAGCTCAGTCAATGGGAGGGCAATTTCTGCAAAAGTCGGAATGAACTTCCTTTAGAAATTGGCAAATCCAAGGAAGCTTTGCAGTTGTCTGCGAGTACTTGGAGGTTTCCAGTCTAACACAGCTTTCGCTTTTCCTGGATCCATTTCTATCCCCTCATTGGAGATGCGATACCCCAAGTAATCTAGTAAGGTCTTGTGGAACTCACACTTCAACAACTTTGCGTATAGCTTGGTGGCCAGAAGTTTTTTCAGGACTTGCCGTACCAGCTTCACATGTTCTTCTAGAATTTCAGAGAAGATCAAGATGTCATCTAAATAAATGAGCACTCCGTGGTACAGGAGCTCATGTAGCACCTCAGTTATGTACTGCATGAAGACTGTGGGTGCTCCTTGTAGCCCAAATAGCATGACTTTGTACTGAAAACTGCCAAGGGGGGTGTTAAAAGCGGTATTCCATTCATCTCCCTCTCTGATCCATATGCAGTAATACGCCTCTCTCAAGTCCAGCTTGGTGAAGATCTTGCCTTTTGTCAAGTGGTTTAAGATATCTTTCATGAGGGGAAGGGGATAAGTGTTCTTTTCGCACAAGGCTCGCAGATCAACACAGAGATGAACCCCACCATCTTTCTTTTCTCTGAAGAGCACTGGGGCTGCTACTTTCGGCTGGTTCAATAAAGCTCCATTTCAAATTGATGTCGATGTAGTTCCTCAATTCAACCATCTCTTTGGAAGTCATGGAGTACATTTTCGGCTTCGGTAAAGTAGCCCCAGGTTTGAAGTCTATTGCAATCTGTGGGCTGGTGAGGAAGAAGATAGTTGCAATCTTCCTCACTGAACACCCCCACTAAGTCCCAGTAGTCTTTTGGTACTTGTTGTATCCCTGGGGGTTTGGTGTCTGCTGCAGGTGCTGCAGGTTATGGATGGTCTGGGCTGTTGGGTTCCATCATTCCTGGGTGGGCTTTTGGCTCCACAGGTGGTAATGGCCCAAAGCCGATAATCAATTTTCTAACGCCGTCCTCCCACTTTATTGTAGGTGCCCACTTGTCCAGCCATGCAAGTCCCAATATAATTGATTCCTGCATTCTTGGAGCTACGATGAATCTGAGGAATTCATAGTGGCGGCCTATCATCAACTTTACCAACTCAGTAATTTTAGTGGCTGGGGCCCCTCCAATCAGTGTTCCATCCACTTACTCGAACCGAATGGGATGGTTTAGGGTCTTTGTGCGTATACGTAGTTGCTCCACAATCAACATGCTGATTAAGCATCGGGTGGAGCCGGTGTCCACAATTGCCCCAACTTCCCCTTCCACTCCCGTTTCTGGCACTTGGAGGTTGCATTTTATTGTAAAGGGGTGGATGGGTGCACTAACCATTGGGTCGTCTTTGACATTTTCTTCCTCCAAGGCCTCGCCATTGGTAGGACTTTTTGTCACCTTAGGTTGGGGATCCTCTTCTGGAGGTTGTTGGCCCAGATGACTATTCCGTGGTAGCTTCTGGGGCCTTCTCTTTACCGCTCTGGTGGTTGGTGCACATGTTTGTAATATTGGGGCTAGAGCCAAGCACTCTCACGCTCTGTGGCCGAATGGACATAAACGCTGGCATTTTATTGCCCCCCCCAAAGGACGGAACCCAGTTGCACCTCTAAACTTAGGAACCACCTCATAACATTGTTCTGCTATCCATCCTGCAGTATCCCCCTCATTCATCCCTTCTTCCATTGTTGAGAAATCTTCTCTGTAGGAAGGTGTGGTAAGAACCTGTTGGGGCATTGCAGGTGCACATTGTTCCACCATTCATCCTGCAGCCTTCCCCTCATTCATCCCTTCTTCCCTTGTCGAGACCTCTTCTCTGTAGGAAGGTGGGGTAAGAACCTATTGGGGCATTGCAGATGAGACTGGAACCGGTGGGGTGGTCAATCCCTGGTTTGGCCACTGCCCAGTTATCTGCCATGGTGCCATCTGCTAAGAGAAAGCAGGTGCCATTGGCATCTCTCCCATCCATGACCTGGGGTTGCTTGATTCATAGGTTGCAGTTCAACCATCAATGGCTGTGGGGTGGTGGTGCTATGGGTCAAGGTCCCCTCTGCTGGCTTGGAGGATTTTCCCATGTTGTCCAGTGGCATATCTGCGATCCATGACCTGGGAAGAAAGCCCAATTTGGTGGTGCTTGATTAGTGATAGATGCTTGCCAAATCCCTTCTTGCTGGCTCAGCTTATTTATCACGGTATGGAAGGAGTAATTAGCTCCACTCCAGTAATTTTTTTTGAGCCTTGGCTGGAGAAGGAGGAGGGGGAGTAAACACTCACATTTAGCTGTAAAAGTTGGTCCAGCCATCCCCCTCCAGCTGTGCGTGCATCTTCCCAGATGATATAAAGATAAAATTGCTCCCACCCAAATTCTTTTGCACTTTGGAAGAACTTCAGAGAAGCAATTCATCATTAGCTTCTCTTCTCTTAATTGTTCACTGATATTTTATGCTGACCAGGTCAGGTCAGGTGTTGGGAATCCGCACCCCTTGACAGCCCCCATGCCGGGCTGCTGGTGATTTATTTTAAAGGGAGATTTGGGTTAATGTCAGCATTCCAAATATCATGCAGAATTAAATCAGAGTCCAAGGCAGAGCTATCCTTAAAGTTTCAATTTAATAAGACAGACATGTTGGCACATCTGTGGAAACCCAAATCTGGAAACTTCCTGGGTTTCCACCCAGTTGAAAGTTCATGATCTTGTCCCCACACCCATAAGTTCATCACATGGTCCAATCTTCCTCTGCCACACTGGCATTTCCACCCATCTAGTTCCGGTCAGGCACAGAGGTGCAGAGACAAATAATGACCTTGATTTCTAGAAAGGAATTTTTTATTTTGAAAACAAACACATTCTACTCCTTACTGTCCCCCCTCCCAATTCCCCACTAATAACTGCAGGCCTGGCAGTATGTTAACTACACTATGGATAGAATACCAGATCACTGACCAAGGTGGAGGAAGGGATTGAAATTCAGAGTTTCCTTAAGTTGGCTTCATTTTCAACTTGTTGACCTATTGGAGAAAAGCAGACATGGAAAAGCCCTCACTTCCTAAAAATACAATAGCCATCAGATGCAAAATGATGCAAAATACTAGTGTGAAGGTGTTCTAACCCTACACTTATCATACCCTCCAATTTATATGGCCTTTCATAGTCCTTCTTCCAAGGACTGCACAAAAGATGCTATGATTTTTACAGATTAATCATAAAAATGTTTCTTCCAGTTCTTGACTAATGATAATGGATATACAAGTTTATTTTGTTCTTTCCCACTCAGTGCAACATGGAAATAAATTCTGAATCATTCATAATTCAACCTATGTTGTTTTAAAGATAGCTTCTGAAAAACAGGTGCTCCTATTGAGTCAAGCTGTTCCTCATAAATTAATTAGATTCACATAATGCTGATTTGTGGATTTCTTCTTCTCTTGCAGGTAATAAAAGAATCTCAGAAAAACTTTGTAGGTGAAGAATGGGAAGGAGAAGCTTCTTGAACTTTCTGAAGTGGCTGATGGAGTTCGTTTCTTTCTTTTACGTTAAAAAAATCATATTGTTCATGCTTCCTTTATTTGCTTTCCAGTAACAATCATAAGGCATATTTTAAAAGGGAGGGAGGGAGAGATGAGAGAGGGGTGGGTGGGGAGGTCCCGGTGTTTTGTTTTCTGTGGGAAATGGATCCAAATGGCTCTTTGAGTGTTTAAGTTTGCAGAAACAGGAGGCCAAGCTAAGTGCCTGAAAGATGTCATGTATTCTCAATTCAAAAAAAGATGAGTATACTTTGGAAGTTTCAACTAATAGTCTGAGCAAAATGCTTGAACCATTTGGGATTTTATTTGGACAGTGCATAGGCAATAAAATTGCATTTCTGATTTGTACAGAGCTCTGTGCCAACTGTGGATTACACAGCCATGCGATTATTTATTGCAAGACACTGGAGGAGGAAAGGGAGGCTCCATACTGCACTCAGTGAAAGGATTTTAGACAAAAGAAAGAATAAAATAATGTGCTTTTATTCATATATGCACACACACACTAAAATGGAAATTGTACTTCTCCTTACTTTACTTCCCTTTTTAAATCATTCTCCCTGATCCTCACAAATAGAGTGAATTTTGAAAAAGCAAGTGCTTTGGAACAAGAATTGGCTCATATCTCCTTTCATTTGTCCTGGACTACAGCTTGAATCCCCATTTCAGCTTTAGGACTGAAATCAATATTCTGAATCAAAATACCTATCACAGAAGTTGAATCTGGGCATAAAAAAAGAAAGAAAAAAGTGGGAACCTGGGAAGATTTTGTGAAGAAGGATGTCCTTCTTCACAAATTATAGTTATATAATGCCCAGTAATAGTAAGTAGATCTTAAGTAGTGATCACCATAATCATTTCCCAAAGGCCATTAAGAAAAGTTTGGTCTTTAAAAGTCCCAGGAGGGGAAGGCTATCAGTGTCAGGGGAAGATTTATTTCACCCTGAACTAGACGAGGCTTAGATCGGGGCTGTTTCCAACAGGCATATTCTTTAAGGTGCGAAGAAAAGAAAAGAAAGATTCTGGAAAAACATATTCTAATTAATAAACAAACTTTTAATACAAAAATAATAAATGGAAATAAAACAAAACTAACTAATTGTTACATTTTGAAAAAAACAGCTTGTCTGCCAGTCTCCTGGTAGACAGACAAAGATCAGAAGGAAAGCTCTGGAATGTGTGTGTGTGTGAGCAGGCGCAGTACATCATTGTCAGATAAGAACTTATGACCTGCGCAGTAACTCTTTCAGTTTAACTATTTAGTGTCAATTCAGTCAGTTCAGGCTAGCAAACAATTTAACGCAGTGACAATCAGCAATGACACAAGTCTAATTTCTAGAAGGAGACTTTTTCAAGACACAGGCACCCTTGATAGAAAAGCAAAGATTTCCAGCTTTTACTGGACCTCATCTCACCAAAGCAAGTTATCACAAGCAGTTATCTCAAAGAAGTAGAAATAGCTGAATAGGCAGTCTTATAAATAGTTAGGTACCAAGCAATACAGTATGTGGCTTTCTAAGTCAAATCTAGCACTTCACATTATACCAGAAACTTATTGACAACCAATGCAAGACCCATAGAGTAGGTATAATATGTTTATAATCACCAGTGTCAGGTAGCAAGTGGACTCCTTGAATCAACTGCATTTTTGAATGATCAAAACATCCCCCATGTAGAATGCCCATTGTAGAAATTCTACTGATGATAACGGTTTGATTTAGTGCACCCAGATCTTCCCCCATAAAAATGTAGAACTGTAAAGTTGGATAGAATACCAAGGATCATCAACCTCTGCTGAACGAGAGGTGACTGTGTAGCCTCATGTTAAAAACGTTGATAGATAGATGATCTACAACCTCCATGGATGAGTTTATCATCGGAGAGCTTTCCCTTCTGATTAAATAAAATCTAATTAGCAGCAACTCATATTTGTGATTTCTACCATCAGAGAGTTTTTGTTTATTAAATGAAATCTAATTATCTGCAACTCATATTTTCTATTTCTAGTCCTAGTTTATGTGGCCATAGAAAATAGTTAGCCTCTTTCTTTGTAACTTCCTTTTGTTTAGCTGTATGCAACTATCATGTCTATCCAAGCCTCCCCCCCCCCCCCCCCCCGACTGAATATTCATTTGGTTTACACAGAGCAGGCCCTCAATCTCTGTGACATCTTAGCTGCCTATCTCTGAACTAATATCCTTCTGAAAATATGAGCTCTGGAATACAACTCAGAATTCCAAGTGATGTCTCACCAATGCTAAATAAAAAGAATAATGACTTGATCTGTCACTGATATTATGAGTCTTCTGATGCAGCCCAGAATTATGTTAGTTTTACTTAGCAGCTCTCTTGAACTTCCGTTTGCTACACCAGATGAAATTCGATAAAGGTTTTCTTTGTCATAGTCTTACTTTGCCCATATTAGAAGAGAACCCCAAAGTCACAGACTAATTTCCTCAACAGCAGAGCCAGCCATTTGAAAGACCATTGTAGCTAGTATTGTGGGTGAGACACATAGACAAATACTTTGCATCAGCATTTCTTTCAAAAATAAAGGATAGAAAAAGATTATCCATGCAGATTAACTGTACCTTAGGTCAAACGTTACGTTGCAATTCAACTTGGAGCTTGTGTGACTTATCAGTATTTTTTCTACATTCTTTTGGATGTCTTTGTCTTGAAATTGTGTGAAATTGTCCTGATCTGACTACGCAAAACAAGAACAATTAATTTGTCACTTGTTCTGCTGGGAAAACCAGCTTTGCTGAATTCTAAACTTGCCTGGCATTAATTAGCAGTTTTTCCTATCAAAGCCTTGACACCTTCTCACAAACAACTCTTAAGCCTCCAGAGACTCAGTTCTGTCACTTGCTTTGCAGCGGTGGCAAATCTTGTTTTGTTTTCTTATTAGCATAATAACGTTGGGATACTTTTGTTGTTGCTGTGTTTAAGTGAGGCACGTAACCTCTATCTGACTAGCATGGCACATGCTTCACCCATTACTTTACCCATTACTTCTAACATTTCTCTCCACCTTCTGTTTCTTTTTCCTACTTATTCTTGTGGGAACTTGGATTTTAGGGTTACCTCTCAATGTTTCAACTAAAAGACAGACCGGCCAACCTGCAAGTCGGATCAGTATGTGTCTCTCCTTTCACTGCCACCAAAGAAAAAAAGAAAAAAAAAGAACAAGGAACAGAAGAAAAAGACAAATTCAACAAGCAAAAGGCTAATTTGTAAAAAGAAGTTCAAGAATATGAGTCAGGCAATTTGCTTTAAGCTTATCTGAACAAAAGAGAAGTAGCTATTTTGTTTCCTGCAGCTGTACTTTCTGGCCTGCAAAACTGGGAAACTATGAATAGTCTAACAATCTCAGTTTGTATTTCTGTGTGGCTAGGAAGGTACACATCAATACAAT
This sequence comes from Natrix helvetica, assembly GCF_964273705.1. Lineage (NCBI taxonomy): Eukaryota > Metazoa > Chordata > Lepidosauria > Squamata > Natricidae > Natrix > Natrix helvetica. Next base: position 248,148,588 of record NC_138552.1, read on the forward strand.
ACAATACAATACAATACAATACAATACAATACAATAGTAGAGTTGGAAGGGACCTTGGAGGTCTTCTAGTCCAACCCCATGCCTAGGCAGGAAACCCTATACCGTTTCAGACAGATGACAGATCAGATCTGGGTTTAGATGTCATTACAAAATGAATTAAATAAACTTACGTGGAAATCAGTGCTATCAGTGGGCAACTATGACTGCACTTCTGTCCTGAGTTGGAGGAGCTGGATCTCTGTGAGATCTCTCTCTAGCAGGAATGCTCCCAGCTTCTTTGCCATTGAAACAAGCCATTTTCTAGGTTTTCAACTAGATAAGTTGGGTTGTACAGGAAATGCCCTTTACCTCTTAGGGCATCCAGCAAGTACATTGATCAACTTTTAATTCTGAACAGACAAAAACTACTTCATTACTTGAATTAGATTAAAATCATATAGAGAAGCAGTCTAAAACATAGGAATAACTTTAAGCAATGGTAAGCTACTGAATACAAGGGGATGAATCTTCTGGTGTCCTATAGAGAGTAATTGAGTTGTTTCCTTTGGATAAAATAAGATAACCTTTATTATCATTTTTTTACTGTGAACACACTGGCCCACATTAAAAATGAAATTTCATTACCTGCTCTCAAAGGAAGGTATATATCCCTCCATATACATACATACATAACACACACACTTTTTTTGTCCAGCAAAAAGTGATTGCCCATCAATAGGTGCTTCATGCACCAATCAGTTATGTCTGCTTATTTTGGCTGACTTACACTTTTCCCTGAGTAGATTAGTTAAGGCTAGAGTTGTTGACAGTTATCTCTTTCACTGTATATTCCCATAAAATAATCACAAGGTGGATATCACTCCATTTGATTATGTCCTTGATGGACCAAATCTTTTGGACATCCGATTTCAATGCTATTTTTTCTTCTTCTTCCTAGTAGTTTCCTGCAAGTACAGGATTTACTAGGGGAAAAAAATCAGCTCTAATGGCAGACAAAAAACCCAAACAGGAGCCCCATTCCTTTTTTCCCAGCTCCTCAAACCTTGATCCTCCCCCAACTGATTCATTGTTCAATTTCTTTACTGATGAAACTTGCCAGCCTCCCTCCCTCTCACTCAGCCAAGCTGCCAATGGATGTTCCAGATCCCTTTGCATCTTTCAAGCTGTCTTGTTAGTTGCCAGGAATGGAATCCTATCTGGGCAAAGTGCTGCCGGATGAAACATCCCCTGCTTATTCATAAGTAGTCCTTCCATATATCTTGACTTAAACATTCTCTCCTATTCCCTTTATCTCATCATTTGCCCCCTTTCTAAGCTAAGCTTTTCCTTTCTTCCCTTTTCTTATTTTTTCCTAGCCCTTGCTTCAGCCTAACATTTTCCTCTCATTTATCCCTGTAAATCTTTGTGTCTCTGTGCATCCATAACAATTCTTCTTTCATTTTCTGTGTCGCTGTTTTTTTTAACTGACCCTCCCCCCCTTGAAGAGATTTCCTAACTCTGATTTCTTTACTGATTTAAAGCTATCTGTCAAACAGCTACATGTCTCCTCTATCTTCTCACTTCCAGGACGCCTTTTTCCTCTATTTATGGTTTTTTTTTTCAGTTATAGGGGGGGAAAAATCTATGCAATCAGATCATAATATTCAGGTCAACTTTCTTACTTCTTAACTCTACTACAAACCAATAGGATTGCATCTAATTTTTATTAGTTTTGTAGCACTGCCCTTTCCCTTTAGCATCCAGGATGCCATAACACTCACCCAAGCCACTTTTTGTTCGAGGTTGCTCTGAGCAATGGTTTGGCTTCTACTCATAGTGGCCTGTGTGTCTCTTTCTTTTAATCAGGAGACCTAGAAATGAAGTCTGCAGCAGGAAAGCTGCACTCTACCATGTGATTGGCTCAGAAGAGGACAGTTCTGCATATTTTAAATAAATACACAGAGACATCAAGATATCCGTCCATCCATCCATCCATCCATCCATCCATCCATCCATCATCCATCCATCCATCCATCCATCCATCCATCCATCCATCCATGTTATTAGGTTTCTTTATAACTGAATGGACATGGTGGCTCAGTGGCTAAGACACTGAGCTTGTCAATCAGAAAGGTCGGCAGTTTGGCGGTTCGAATCCCTAGCACTGTGTAATGGAGTGAGCTCCTGTTACTTGTCTCAGCTTCTGCCAACTTAGCAGTTTGAAATCATGTAAAAATGCAAGTAGAAAAATATGAACCACCTTTGGTGGGAAGGTAACAGCATTCCATGCACCTTAGGGTTTTAGTCATTCCAGCCACATGACCATGGAGACATCTTCAGACAGCGCTGGCTCTTCAGTGCTGAGATGAGCACCGCCCCCTAGAGTTGGGAACAACTAGCACATGTGTGAGAGGAACCTTTACCTTTACCTTATAACTGTATAAATGGTTTTCTGCAGATTTTTATAAGTGAATAAAGGCCAGAGCCAAAATGTAGCCCAGAGAAGCACGAAGAACTGTTAACTTCCTGCACATGAAGTAAAAGCTATTGTAAAAAGATTAGATGTTTGGCTTTCAAAATGCTGAAATCTTTATCATAATTTTCAAAATGACAGAAAAAAGCACAAGTATTTCTTGTGGATAGAGAGGAGAAATATACAATGCCTATGTGACATATGGTGTTGATTTGAAAAGAAAATTATGTTTTTGCTAAATAATTTAACTTACCTTTAAAATGTCAAAGCCACTTCCAATTTGCTGAGAATATAATGTTTTTTTATTGTCTTTTGTCCTTTGTGCCAGGATTTTTTTTAACTCATGGATTCTTTTAGTTAAAGAAAGGAAGGCATTATCTTGCACTCCTTGTGTTCTCAGCAGGAAGTGGTTTAGAAAAGCTTTCTTCTAAAAAAAAGTGAACATATACAGTTAGTATTTCATAGTGTATTATGGACCATTACCTAATTGGATGATACAGATTTCAAATTAATGAAATACTAGGCTCATAAATCATTAAAATAGATATAGCTATCAGCAAATCTAGGGAATCAACTGAAATATGTTTCATTTTCATGTCCTCTCCCTTATAGCTAAATTAGGAATTCAAGCTACTGCAACAAACAACAAAACAAAACCATCCAAAATTATTTGTAATTAAAATAATTTTAGACAAGTGCTGCATATTAAGAATATGCCACATCATGCTGACTCCGAAACATCTTCCTACAAAAAAGGAACATCTTTTCATCTGAAACAAGGTAATTTTTATTCCTTAATGGCATATACAATTTTTCTCTCATGGTTTTTCCTCCTTCTCCTAGTTCCCCACGAAAACAGGATACAATCTGATTACAAATACATCTAAAAGAACTCAGAAAGCACCCACAATTTGTATATTTGGAATGTCATAAAGTAACAGATCAGTAATTATCTGCAGACTGAAGAGTGAACACTTTTTTTTAGCATTGTCAAAATGATCAATGCATTGTTCTATTCCACTCTTGAATCAACATGTTAAATTTCCTGAAAACAGTAGCTAACAAAGATGATGATTGTTAGCTTAGTGACAGTTTCTAATATATCCTCCTGGCTCTTGGAACATTAATTGTTACACTCAAATCCCAGGGTACTTACATTCATTTCTGTTAGCTACACATATCTGCACACAAATATGAAACAAACAGAATCTTTCAACATGAATATTTAATTAACTCATTTATTGGTTACCTGTGGTATATAATTAAGGCTGTGAGATGTTAGGTTACTTGAAAAAATAAACACAACAGTAAAGGGATAAAACACAACTTGGTGAGTCCCCCCTCCCTCTCTCCATATGTTAATAAAAAGATAGTTCATGCAGTAATTCAAAATCGCAAACAATTTATATTATTTCCAAATATGTACAGTATACCAGCTACATGTAATTTATGTTTCCACTAGAATTTATATTAGACATGTACATTTTATTCTGAACATAGGTACAGATTTAATGGCATGTCTCATTTTAAGGAACTCTGTATTTCAACAGAGAATATTATACTAAATTGGATGTGACATCTATTGTGGCATTTACCTTCTCATGGTAGAGTTAGGTGTCGTTATGGCAGGGAAGGGGACAAGTCGAAGCAGGATAAAGGCACAACATTGAAACTTAATATCATCATTAGGTATGATATTTTTTGTAGTTTAACGAAGCAACTTGCTGGACCAGAATACTGGTTTCATTATTATCCCTTCCCATTCCAAGGGGATGCTTCTGTAGACCAATGAGATGAGTCACTACCGTGTTTCCCTGAAAATAAGACAGGGCCTTATTTTCTTTTCACTCCTGAAATAAGTATTTGGCCTTATGTTTGGGAAGGTGTTATTATTTTAAGGTGCAGGAGGCCCCTTAACTTAGACCCATGGCCTGTGTATCTGCTGATTCAGAAAGGGCCAGAATTCTGTCTCTGTGTCTGGCACACTCTTGCCAGCCCTAGCATCTCTGAGCCTGCTGCCCTTTCTGCAGCTGCCACTAAGAGAAGGGGCACGGTAGCTAGGTTTTGCATGAGCGGCATGAAATCTCTGAAAGTGGAAAAATCTAGGTTGCATAGCCAATCTAAAAAAGGCCCAAGGATTTTTTGGGAGTGAGTGGGGAGGAGAGGGTAACCATTTATTTTATTTATTTATTTATTTATTTATTTATTTATTTATTTATTTATTTATTTATTTATTTATTTATTTATTCACATTTCTAAACCGCCCCCTCTCCCAAAAAGGGACTCGGGGCGGTGTACAGTCCACAATAAATCACAGATAAAATACAAATATAAATAGGGCTATAAATATATGTATGTATGTATGTGGAGGAGGTTAAAATTAAAAGTCCTGTACAGAAGAATAAATAAATATGAGGCTAAAAGCCCTAAAAACAATTAAAACTAAAACATTACCCTTAAAATAACCAGATGAGAATATACTACCAGGAGTTCATAGATGTAACATTTATAATCATGCCAGGCCAGCTAGTCGGAACAGGTGAGTCTTCAATTTTTGACGGAAGGAGCGGAAGTCCGAGGTGGTTCTAATGTCGGGGGGAGGTCATTCCAGAGGGTTGGGCCCATCACAGAGAAGGCTCTACTCCTCGGCGCCGCCCGCTGGCATTGCCTAGTGGACGGCACCTGGAGAAGGCCCTCTCTGTGAGAGCGGATTGGCCGCAGGGATGTGTGTGGGAGGATGCGATCCCGCAAGTAACTAGGTCCTGAGCCATGGAGCGCTTTAAAGATAGTAATCAGGACCTTGAAACGCACCCGAAAAACCACAAGTAGCCAGTGCAGCTCGCGCAGGAGCGGTGTTACGTGGGAGTATCTAGACCTCCCCATGATAACCCGCGCGGCCGCGTTCTGGACTAGCTGCAGTCTCCGGGCGCGTCCCAAGGGAAGCCCCATGTAGAGAGCATTACAGTAATCTAGGCGAGACGTCACCAGCGCATGAGTGACTGTGCGTAGGGCATCCCGGTCCAGTAGGGGGCGCAATTGGCGCACCAGGCGAACCTGGTGGAACGCCCCCCTTGCCACGGCTGCCACATGGTCATCCATTGACAGCCGGGCATCTAGGAGGACGCCCAAATTGCACGCCCGTTCCACAGGGGGCAGTAGCTCGTCCCCTATGGCCAGCGATGGAGTCAGCTGGCTGAACCGAGGTGCTGGAAGCCACAGCCACTCAGTCTTGGAGGGGTTGAGTTTGAGTCTGTTGTCCCCCATCCAGACCCCGACGGCTTCCAGACACCCGGACATCACTGCAACAGCCTCGTTGGGGTGGTTTGGGGTTGAAATGTACAGCTGCGTATCATCAGCGTACAGATGGTATTCAACCCCAAAACCACGGATGATCTCGCCCAGCGGCTTCACGTATGCATTGAACAGAAGAGGCGAGAGAACCGACCCCTGCGGCACCCCACAAGAGAGTGGCCTCGGGGTCGATCTCTGCCCCCCTGTCAACACATATTGCATCCGGCCGGAGAGGTAAGAGTCGAACCACCGTAACACGGTGCCTCCGACTTCCATCCCCTCCAGCCGGCGCAGAAGGATACCATGGTCGATGGTATCAAAAGCCGCTGAGAGATCTAATAGGACCAGGATAGAGGAACAACCTCTATCTCTGGCCCTCCAGAGATCATCAACCAACGCGACCAAGGCTGTCTCAGTGCTGTGCCCGGGTCGGAAGCCGGACTGGCGTGGGTCTAGATAATCGGATTCATCGAGGTGACGCGGAAACTGCTGCGCCACCACATTCTCAACAACCTTCGCCAAAAAAGGGAGGTTGGAGACTGGACGATAATTAGCTAGCTCCATTTGGTCGAGTGAAGGCCTCTTGAGTAAGGGCCTCACCACCGCCTCTTTCAAGACGGTAGGTAAGGATCCCTCACCCAACGAGGCGTTCACCAGGCCCAGAAGCCAGCCTCGTGTCACCTCCCAGGATGCCAGTACCAGCCAGGAGGGACACGGGTCCAATGAACATGTGGTGGGTCGCAGCCTTCCACGCAACCTGTCTAAATCCTCGGGGGCAACAGAGTCAAACTCCTCCCAGAGTGGACTCACAAGACTCACTGCTGACGGCCCGTCCAGACCACTGGAGGGGGCCCATCCGCTCCGGATCTGAGCGACTTTGTTCTGCAGATATTCTCCAAACTCCTCTGCTCTACCCTGTAAGGGTGCCCCCCGCGTCTCTTGCACCAAGAGGGAGCGGGTGACCCTAAACAGGGCGGCAGGGCGGTTATCCGCAGACGCAATAAGAGCGGCACAATGTCTACGTTTGGCCGCTCTCAATGCCACAAGGTAAGTCCGTAAATAGGCTCTTACCTGTGTTCGGTCAGACTCGGAGCGTGAGGACCTCCACCTGCTCTCTAGACGTCTCCTCTGGCGCTTCATCACCCTCAGCTCCTCGGTATACCAGGGAGCCCGGGTGGGTCGCTGCCGTAGGAGAGGTCGCAAAGGTGCAACCCGGTCCAAGGCCCCAGCCGTCGCCCTATTCCAGGCGGCCACTAGGTCCTCCGACCGAGCGCGGGTCAGGGCTACAGGTAGCGGCCCAAGCTCCGACTGGAACCTATCAGGTTCCATCAGATGCTTGGGGCGGTACCAGCTTGGACAAACTGGTTCCGCCTCCTCGCGGTGGGGGGTAGCGCCAGGGAAGTCTAGCCGGAGACAGGAGTGATCTGACCATGACAGGGGAGTAATGTCTAAGTCCCCTATTCCCAGATCACTCGTCCACTGCTCAGATACAAAAACAAGGTCCAGTGTGTGGCCACCTTCATGTGTGGGGCCCTGAATTAGTTGGGTCAGGCCCATGGCTGTCATGGAAGCCATGAACTCCTGAGCCACCTCGGATGCTGCTCCCGTCGACGGCAGGTTGAAATCCCCCATAACCAAAAGTTTGGGGATCTCCACCGCCGTCTCCGAGATCAGCTCGAGGAGCTCGGGCAGGGCTGCTGACGTATAGCGAGGAGCCAAGTATACAATCAGCAGACCCCACTGCCTCCCTGGGCCCCATTTCACACCAAGTGACTCACACCCGGGTATCTGAGAAACAGTGAACTCCCTCGGCTCTAGACCATCCCGTATAACCACCGCCTGATGTGCCTTATAGAATCACAAGAAGATAAGAAGTTCATGTAAATAGTAAAGATTTACTTCTTGTGGAATATTATTAACAGATTATTAAATGTTACTTCCATTTTTAAATTATGTTTGAAGTTGAACCAGGGGTGGGTTCCTGCCAGTTCTGACCTCTTCTATAGAAGAGGTTCCACAAATCTACAGTGCCGTTTAGAAACGGTTCCAGCTCCCTCCCCCCGCACATCATCAAGATGAAGAGCGAGAGGAGGAATTCTGGGAGTTGAAGTCCACAAGTCTTAAAGCTGTCAAGTTTGAACATCCCTGGATTTTTTTCCCTAAAGGGTTAGGGGTGCGAGGGTCTTGTAACTTGACAGCTTTAAGACTTGCGTGCTTCAAATGCCAGAGTTTCTGAGCCAACATTTTGGTTGGTAAGCAAGAGCGTTGTTAAGTGAGTTTCACCACATTTTACAAGTTGGCCATGCCCACCCAGTCACATTTTGGTTGCTAAGCAAGAGCGTTGTTAAGTGAGTTTCACCACATTTTACAAGTTGGCCATGCCCACCCAGTCACATGGCTGGCAAGCCACTCCCACAAAGCAGGCCACACCTACAGAAGAGGTTCTAAAAATGTTGAAACTCACCACTGAGTTGAACGATACTATACACTATCCAGAAATATCTAGAGTTGTTTTATTCCAGCAACTTTGTCTAGCTCTCCCTGGAGAGAAAACTGAACATTAGGATAAGACTGATATTGAAGCTTTGGTTTTAAAAGATGTTTATTTTGCCTAAAATCTGTCACAATATAAACAAGTCAGTGGGGCATCAGATAAGTGAAACCTCAAGATGCGTGATATATGCCTCTTGAAAACAAGTCCATATGTTAATATAAAATAGATATTTTATATGCTACTGGGAACATGGAAGGCAGTGTGATATTCGGGTTAAAAATTAAAGCCAAATTAAAGATCCTGGTGATTATACATGCCTATAAAAACACTTGAGATGTACCAGTAAAATATCTTACCATGAGAGAAGTAATTTGTTCTCTTAATGCCAGTTGATGAATATGAACACATGTATAATGGGGATGTCTTTATTATTATTATTATTTTTCAGAATTTTGATTTCAGGGTAAATTTGCTAGACAACTGAACTTACTTTTATTTATCCCTAGCTTCCTGTCATGTGAAAATAGAGGTGATTTTCTTCTGAACCTCTTACTTTGTGTCAACCTTCTCCCCACTACCTACCAACTACCATTCTACACTTTGTTTCTTTGCTCTAAAGAAAGAGCTATATTTTACTGCTTCACAATTTAAAAGAAATCCTGTTGAGAAGAAGATGTTTATTATCTATATCTATCTATCTATCTATCTATCTATCTATCTATCTATCTATCTATCTATCTATCTATCTATCTATCATCTATTATCTATCATCAGCATTAAATATGGTGTTGTCCAGGGGTGGGGTCCGGTAGTCATTACTGCCGGTCATATGTGCTTTGTGAGCATGCACGCCAGTGGTGGGTTTCAAAATTTTTTAGAACCTCTTCTGTAGGTGTGGCCTGCTTTGTGGGAGTGGCTTGCTGACCATGTGACTGGCTAGGAGTGGCTTACCAGTCATGTGACTGGGTGGGCGTGGCCAACTTGTAAAATGTGGTGAAACTCACTTAACAACGCTCTTGCTTAGCAACCAAAATGTTGGCCAGAAACTCTAGCATTTGAAGCACGCAAGTCTTAAAGCTGTCAAGTTACAAGACCCTTGCACCCCTAACCCTTTATTAAAAAAACCCCAAGGGTGTTCAAACTTGACAGCTTTAAGACTTGTGGACTTCAACTCCCAGAATTCCTCCTCTCGCTCTTCATCTTGATGATGTGTGGATGGGCGGGGGGAGAGAGCTGGAACCGGTTCTAAACGGCACTGTAGATTTGTGGAACCTCTTCTATAGAAGAGGTTAGAACTGGCAGGAACCCACCTCTGATGTACAGGCATGCGCAGTTCAACAAAAATGCTTCTGTGCATTTGCCTATGGCCTCGCCAGGAGAATCGGTTCGGGGGTATGGCAGGCCTGGGTCACTGCTGGTTCCAGCGATCCAGGCCGCCAAACCACTACTAGTTCAGTCAAACTGATAGGAACCCACCACTGGTGTAGTCCTGGAACCAGAGGGCCCAAAGCCACCCAGTCTTGCTAGGATTCACTTGAAGCCTGCTGTTGCCCATCCAGACCATCCATGCCTCCAGACATTAGAATAGAATTTTCACAGTATCACTTAATTCTCCAGGAGCAGAAAAGTGCCATTACAATGTCCCAGAGTGATGGATAAGCTCACCTAGTGGTCTTATGTCTATGTTGAATAGGAGAAGGCACAGAACCAACCCTTGTTGTACTCCACATAGGAGGGTTGAATGTGAGATCTCTCCCCTCCCCAATCATCACTAGCTGGAATTGATCCTGGAGAAAGGAGATGAACCAACACCCCTCACCCCAATCATCTGATTTGATCCAGAAGATACCAAGGTCAAGGGTATCGAAAACCCCTGAAAGGTGAACTAAGGCAAGGGTGGTTGCATCAGCACCATCCCACCCATGCTGGAGCATTTAAAAGTTCAATCAGTGCTAACTCTGTTCCATATACAGGTCTGAAACCTGACTGATATTTATTTGTTAATCAATATTGTACCTTACACATCAGTCTCTAAATGATGAACACTTAAGACCGGGGAGATGCACTTTGATGGTAGTCAAGGAATTATCAAGCACTTGCCAAATGCTAAATAGCACAAAAGTAAGATCTTGGTAAGTCATAGCTCTATCAATCAAGTGTTGTGTTTTGTTTCAGATCCATTTTCTGCCACAATGGTGCTAAAAATCAGATAAATAAATAACAGTACGATGATCAAGCCCAAGAAAACCCATGAAGGTTAAAAGTAACAAAAGATACTATATCCTTTATATATCTCTCATAATTATTTACAGAGTGTGTCCTTCCACTCTGACAGTTGCCCAGCTATTCCAGTAATTCATATCCCTAGGCTTACTAGTCCATTGCACATTTAAGTCTGCAAAGATTGGATGGGGAAAATAGCTGGGCCAAAGAGCGAAAGTGCCATCTGTACGCACAGCTGCTTATGCATAACCCAAAGTGGGTGTCAAAAAACCCACACGTTGTGGATGGTAGATTATGGAGCCATATGGGAGAAAGAAGAACAACCTGATTGACAGGCATTGCAGATTCTATAATATAAATGTCATGTAGACAGTTGTGCACAAATTTCAAAGCCTACCACCTGCCACAGGGAAAACTACCAAAATCTCTTTTGGAAATGAATATTCAGAAACAAGCCTCTTCTGTGCATTTACCAAGATTAATCTCTTCAAATCCCTTCTTAATAGACATGGAAGCAATGCCATGTCTGAAAAATTCCTAGCTGTTCAAAGGATCATGCACATCTTTGGTCTACTTTGCAGATTGCTACTCTGAAATCTTTTCTCATAGACCAAAGGTGCTTAAAGCTATCCTTTAAGATAGCTCTGAAGTGTTTGGATCAGATGTGCACAGAACCAATTTAAAAAGCACTTGTGTCCTGTTAGAGTATCTCACTTAACACCACTAGAAGGAGAAAAACATTAAATACAGGTAGTCGTCGACTTACAATAGTTCGCTTACTGACCATTCAAAGTTACAATGGCACTGAAAAAGTGACTTATGACCATTTTTCACACTTATGACTGTTGAAGAGCCAAAGTGGAGCAGTGGTTAGAGTGCAGTACTGCAGGATATTTCAGCTGACTGCTAGCTGCAGTTCGGCAGTTCAAATCTCACCAGGCTCATGGTTGACTCAGCCTTCCATCTTTCCAAGGCTGGTAAAATGAAGACCCAGATTGTTGGGGGCCATAAGCTGACTCTGTAAACCGCTTAGAGAAGGATGTAAAAGCACTATGAAGAGGTATATAAGCCTAAGTGCTTTTGCAGCATCCCTGCGATATGGTCACATGATCAAAGAGAATAAAACAAGAGAGGACCAAAGTTACATTTGATTCTTTCTTTCCATTCCTATCAAATTACATGAAGTGCCTTCAACATGGTTTACTTCACAGATATTTAAAGGTGAAACTAATCATCAAAGCCCTCTGTTAACTATCTGCTATTGTATCTGCCGTGCAGAAAATCCACAAATGACTTCCAGTCTCTTATAAATTTGTCTAATCCCGTGTCTCTAATCAATGCAGTTAATTTCACCATCTCTGCTAGTTCAACCAGGTTTTTAAGAAAGCCATCCATTTCTGTTAACATGCCTGTTGTTTCTGATTGAGCATTGAATCACTAGACACAGCCTTGTTTTAAACTAATAGAAATCCTGGTAAGATACCATCCTGGTCAGTTGGGACTGATGGATTGCCAATGATGTTGCCTTGTGTAGCACTTCTATACAAAACCTTTTCTGGAGCTGTGGGGACAGGGAAAGGCAGCAATTGTCCACTGTGCTTCTGACACAGGCACAACATTTCCAAGGGCAAAGTCCAATTTTGTGAGATTTTTTTAAAAAAACACCAATTTCATAGCTCTGTGAATGAGAATATTGATAAAGCAAATCAAATGTGGCAGGACATTTCTAAGCACTTTCTGTGTGAGTTGGCTAGCAGTGATGCTGCCAAAAAAGAAAGAAAGAAAGCAAATGTATAGGGAGTCTGAAAAAAGGTGAAATGCATTCTGGAAAAGTATGGCAGGCACAAAATTGATCTTCTCAAGAAAGGACAAAACATCTAATTCTTCCTGTTGCTACACTTTGACTTAAAAAAAATGATAATATAAAGAACACCCAGCTTAATAAGTACATTTGAGACCGTGGCCAATTCCCTTTCTAATTTAAGATAATTTTTTATTAAACTGTAATCACTATGTACCTTTTCTTTCCCCTTCTTTCTGCATTGAGAACAATAAATGGAAACAACTTCAGTATTGTTATCTGTCTCTGAATAATAGGTTTCTCTGCAGAATGAAAGATTTGCTTTCACAGCTACATGGAATAAATTGAAGAGAAGAAACCTGTCTGTAGACAATGATGGCACAGAATATTTATCCAAAGAATTTCTGCCCTAGCTTGGAGTAAGGACTGGGTAGGGGGAACAGAAGCTAAGATGAAACTTGTAGGAAGCTGCATTACACATATAAGAGTATTTTAGCAAGTGAATCAGCCAGCATACTTTTGGTATCTTAGATAAAGTGAGAAAATAAGGAAACTAAAGATAACTGGAGTCTTTCCTTTCATTCTCCCCATAGGGAATCAAAATGATATCTTGTAGGAACAGAAAGTTTGAAGAAAGTTTTCTGATCTAAGAACCTTGTAGAATCGAGATGGTAGAATTGGAGCCATATAATATTAGGGATGTTTATCTAGAATGCTGAATAATCATTTCATGACTCCTGGTATTTTAATTTGCATGGGGAACCAATGCATGCAGAACAGAGACTACCACACAAGATATCCTAAAAATACAAATTCAGCCCCATTTTTTGCTATGTACCATAGTAAACCACAAATGATTTATTTGCATGAGAGAGAGGAGCAAAAGAAGAAAAGTTGAATAAAGTTACACAGAAAGGAATGAGAAGCCATTCCTTGGCTTCACAGCAATGTTTATGGTATGCTATGGAAAATACATGATATTTTATAGTACATCAAGTTGCACACACAATATGGTAGCCTGCCTCAGCTTGTATGTTTATGGTTAGAATGTTATAAAAATGTTTATAATTCAGGCTTTCACCTAAAGTATGCCATTCCTACTGGTTGGTTCCTATTCAGAACCAATAGCCTGGACAGCGATAATCATTATCTATAGAGGTTTCTAACTCTTCTGGATGACATATCCAATTGGCATATTCCTGGTGAAAAACTGGCTCTAAATTGCCATGGTTTTTCACCCAATTAAAAGTAAAACTTTATCACTTCCCTACAGAGTCTCCTGTCCAGTGGTGGGTTTCAATTCTGTGGACATGGCCTATTTTGTAGGCGTGGCTTAGCAGTCATGTGACTAGGTGGGCATGGCCAACTTGATGTCACTCACCAGGAGATGTCATAGATTGGGTAAAATGTGTGAAGCTCACTTAACAATGCTCTTGCTTAGCAACCAAAATGTTGGGCACCAGACAATGCAAGGTTTCCTGCTGCTGCAGGGGGCTTGACTAGATGATCTCTGAGTAGACTTCTAGCCCTAAATTGCTGTGCTGTCTTGTGCTGTCCTGTGCTGTCTTTCTTTCTTTCTTTCTTTCTTTCTTTCTTTCTTTCTTTCTTCCTTCCTTCCTTTCTTTCTTTCTTTCTTTCTTTCTTTCTCCCTTCCCTCTGTGGGAAGCAACCAACACATCCCCCCAATAAAATATTACTCCCAGAAAGGCTCATTCTACATGCCTGCCAGATAGATAGTGAGATAATGAGTCTATAGAAAGTTGGGCTCCATTCACAAACAGGGAATGATCCAAACCCTTTTAGAAACACAAAGCCCATATTGCACAAACCCCAAAACTTCAGAAACATAGAACCATATAAGAATCCTACCTTTTATCCAGTTTGTTGTACCATTGACCCAGAAACAAACTGCTGAGTGTCACTTTGCAAACTTTCTTTTTCAATTTAAAGCAGGTTTCAATTTAAAGTTTGCAGCATTAGGACTTGTGGACTTCAACTCCCAGAATTCCACAGCCAGCAAAGCAACCTTGGCAACTTTAAGACTCTTAGTTTTCAACTCCCAGAATTCCACAGCCAGGCATGATCAGTTCTGATTTACAGCAACAGCATTTGTTTTTCTCCCTTGGTGAATCCTGGTTAAAAAGTGAGATTCCTTCTTTCTTTTTATTTCTTTTTCTTTCTCTCTTCCCTTCCTCCATCCCTCTCTCCCCTTTCTCTTTTAGTTTTTAAAACCTCTTTTCCCTTGCCTGAATGGGCAGGGGAAAAGGGCTTTAAAAAAAGCTTATGGTGGAGCTTCGGGGTGTGGCCAAGCCACCATTACACCAGATTTTCACTACCTCTTCTGGACAGGACCGGGAGGAATCCACCTCTGCTCCAGTCACATTGTCCAATCAGTGTACAGCCCAGTTGCCAGGTGACATCAGTCTTCACCTTTCAAACACCTGCACCAACATCCTTGATTCCTAGGGGAAAGAATTTTATTTAGGCTACAACAGTCCTGCTATCTCTACACCCTCCTCTCTGGCCCCTTTTGCTTCAGGTTGTGTCAGTCCTAAAGCAGTGAGAAGAGAAAACTCCCTAGAAAATTACAAAAAGAAAATGGCCACAGTTCAGCCAACTTCATCTTGACAAAAACTGTCTAACAAAAAAGTAAAAAATGAAAAAGATAATATAGTATACCATTGTTACAAATGATTACAATTCTATTTATACTTATCTAATGTAAATATTATTCATGTACATATTTCTAATACATTTATTTATACAGACATCTTTTTTAACCTATTGCATTCTGTATAAATTAGTCCCATATTTCAGTATACCTGTCCATACAAAGCCTCTGTCTATTCGCAATCCATTCATAACTAGAAAATGTAATTAAAGCTTCTATCCATTTAATGAAAGGGGCCATTAATTTACCTTTCCAGAACTGCAATATGAGTCTTTGGGCTATACTAAAGGCATAAAGAATCCACTGATATTTTCCTGTTATAAAATTCAATATACTAGGTATGTAATTTAAGAGAATAATAGCTGAGAATTTTAGCTTTTGTCCCACAATCTTTTTTATATAATCCATTACTTTCCCCCAAAACTTAGTAGATATAGGACATTGTAAAAACAAGTGTTTTAAAGAAGCATATCCTATAACATCTCAAACAAAATGTCTGTGACAGTCCTTTTCTATACAAATGTAATAGAGCCCAATATATTCTAAATATTATTTTTTGTTATATAAGTCATAATTTGAGGTCCTTTGACATTCTTACTATAGAATGACACTTTCCTATTGTCCAGACAATATAAGAATCTTTAATTTTTAATTCCATTAACATTTGCATCGCAAATTGATTTATTGATAACAAACTAGGGGTGAAATCCACTTACCTTTGCTACTGACATTTGGTAGCAATGTCAGTGCACGCATGGACCTTCTGAGCATGCTCAGAGTGTTAAAATGTATGTGATGATGTCCAGGCGGGTGGGTGGAGCCTGCTACTGAGCATGCCTGCAAAGGTAAGCGAGCAGCAAGGAGGTGGGGAATCCCCTGTGCCACGCAATTTAGATTAGCTAGAAAGCAGGAAATCACGCATCACAGCTGATCATTGGAAAAACCAGTTCGCCCGAATCAGTAGCATTTTTTTTTACTACAGGTTCAGGTGAACCGGTAGCACTTTTACTACTGGTTCGGGCGAACCAGTCCAAACCAGTAGCATTTCACCCCGTAACAAATATCTATAAAAATAAATGGCAGGTTTTTAAAAAAGGGTTTAACAAGTTGTTCTACTCTGATGCCTCAGAAGCTGATCCGAATATTGCTGATCTAAGCAGTTTTTAATGAAAAATATTGCCTTTGGATATATCTGATATTTATCTCTTATTAAAGTATGTTAAAGATCAATCTTCAGTTGGTTCAATGTCAATATTGCCATTTTCATCCTATTTCTCCATATCATTACCTTTTTCCCAACTTTCAAAATTAGGTTTCCACATAAAATCATTTGGGCATGGGGAAAAAGATTCAATCCTCCTTTTATTATATATTACATTCCAAAACTTTGGAATTGATACAATTGTTTCCAGACATATCATAATTTTACTATATTTGGGGCCTAATGCTGTCCATCCACCCAAAGGTGCTATATATGTATATTCCAAAGTTGCCCAAATTGGAAAATTAACATTAACACTAAATAATAAATAAACCTGATGATACAGGTCCAGATTCAGAAAACTGATTCCCCCCTTATTAATTGGCCATTTCCATTTCTTGGAATCAAAGAACTTCATAGTTCCTCAATTCCAAGAATGGATCAACAACAAATTTATTTTCTGAAACTGTTTTCCAGATATATAAATTGGAATTTATCTCAGAATAAAAATTAATCTGGGAATAATATTCATTTTGAGAGGATTTGTCAAAATTTATTTATCAAATTTATCTGCCACTCGTCTCACAGTTCAGGCAATTCAGAGCATTTACCTTTCTGCATAGGATAAGGTTTAATTACTTCCATTTATCAGCATCTGAAGAAATGTCTCTCAGTATTTGATTTATATTACATGTTACAAATATGGTATGGTGTGGTACAGATGCATAAAATAAGCTAACAAGGAGATTTCGAAACATTGCAAGTTCTCATCTGTTTTCCTTTATGCGCTTTATGTATAAGTGATGCATCTATTCAAAATACCATTTAAATCTTTTTTACACCAAAGCCAACAAGTTTGGCTTTGAAAATAAATGGAATAAAAGTGTATTTCGTGTTCTTGGTTCATTTCCCAGGTTATAATTTATATGCCAGAAATAATACTCCAAGAGGAAGAAAAGTACACAGATGGCGTGTGATGTTTTTTCTCACTGGGAATGCTTATTGTTGCACGTAGTTCAATGTACAGGAGGACAAAAATTCTTGGGTTAAAGAAACTATTTAACTGCAAGGAAGCACAAAATAGTATAAATAGTAGGTTTAATTAGCCGCTTGGAGTACACACTTATCTGAAGAAAGTTTTTAAGTCCAGACTGAAATGGTAGAGGGTTTCCTGCCTGAGCAGGGGATTGGACTAGAAGACCTTCGCGGTCTCTTCCAATTCTGTCATTCTGTTATACAAGCGAGTGCCTGCTTGTTTGTACTAAAAAACAAATAAATGAAGGAAAAGGAAGCCGAAGTTCAAGAAAATCAGGATTGGATGGCGTGGACAAAATTCTCAAGAAGAAAAAAGTAAGAAGTTTAAACAATAAAAGTTAATACACCAAGCAATTTTTGCAGTGATATTATATTAGGCTACAACTAGCTCTGGTGAAAATTCATTTTTTTCCCCTTCCCCTCATTCTCAAACATAGAAGACTGGCTACAAACTTTATTATCCCTCTCTCTCCTCTCTATCCGTCAGGAGACTAACAATCTCTTTCTGACCTACCCTGAAAAATTGTGATTATTTCAACTGTGTTAGGAGTTTTGATTCCAACAAGAAGCAGAACATGTGCAGGAGAGATAGTGAGATTGATTCACAGGCTCAGGCTCAGGCATGACACACTGTAGGTAGAGTTGAAAAAAAAGTAACAGCAGATTTATACAAACAGGCTACAGAGTTGCTACAGAACTGTAATTGACAATTAGACAAATGGAGGAAATTATTATATGGGAATTGTCATAATAATATTAATTAATTAATTAATTAATTAAATAGCCACATTGCAACATGTGAATCCACATATTCACTGCCACCACCCATAATAATAATAATACACACTGGATGTGAAATCAGTTTGGCTTATTATTTTTATGCCACCATTTTACTTGTCTCATTCAGACATTCCCTTTTCCAATTAGTTATTTTTTACCCCTGATCTAATTTTGTATGTTGCTGGGATTAACCATTTCTGATTTCCTAACCATCTTTTGTGACCGAATTGACCTGATCATAACATGGCTTCTAAACTGCAATTACTGAAGAAGATAGGAAGAAAACTCAGTAGGCCTTTGAAGATTAGGGAATTCTAGAAGAAGCTGTAGAAGATGCTAGAAGTGGGGAAATGTTTACTCTAAATAGTAGAGATATGTGGATTGAAACTTAGAATACTTAGGTTAAGAAGAATTTACTGAATCCGAAATTGCATAGGAATGTGTCAAGTTCGGAAGCAGAAATGGATTATAATAGTTTATTTGCTACCTGAGAAAAATGGGTTTCTCTCCTCTCTCTCCCCCCAGGATATGTTGTCCCAAAGGTGCCTTTTTTTTTTCAAGAGGCAACTAGATTTTCTGGGTTTTTTAAAAAGACGTTTCACTTCTCATCGAAAAAAACCTCTTCCGTTCTGATGAGAAGCAAACCGTCTTCAAAGAAAATCAGACAGTCCAGTTGCCTCTTGAAAAAAGCACCTTTGGGACAACCATTACCTGGATGATTGAGAATCTCCATAGACCTCCAGGATATGTTGTTTATCCATGGATACTAATGTAAAAAGGCTTTATGACCAACTCAAAGTGAGATATGTTTTGTTGCTGGAGCATGTGAATTTAAGGAATAATATATACTGGTAGTTCTTGACTTATGACTGGTTGTTTAAAGATGGTTTGCATTTACAATGGCCATGAAACAGTTGCTTTATGGCCCATAAGTCATTACTTACTGCCTATAAATCATTCCCTGGACATTGTAAATGGTCATATTGTGCTTCCATCCATGGTCATGTGACTGTATGTTGGGTATTTGGCAACCATTCAGTTTCTGACTGGTTTTGTCATTCCACTGACATGTGATTGTGATTTGTGACTGTTTTTGTTGATTTCTTGATATATTTTTTTGCCAGTTTCCAGCAAAAAATACCCCTTTTTAAAAGATACTGAAAATATACCCTAGTTCAGTGATGGCAAACCTTTTTTGGCTCGCGTGCCACAAGTGGGGGGAGCGCAGGGGGGTCGAGTGCGGGCGTGCCGCACCCATAATGCAACGCGCCCCCCCAGTGCGCATGTGCGCACAACGTGCGACCCCCCCCCATTTTTTACATTGTTTTGCCCTCCCCAGGCTCCAGGGACTTTATAGGAGCCTGGGGAGGGTGAAAAGAGCCCCCCCAGAGGCCCTCTGGAGGCTTCAGGGACTGTCCGGAGGCTTCCCTGAAGCCTTCGGAGCACTTAAAACCACCCTCCGAGCAAACCGGAAGTGACTTCCGGGTTGCTCGGAGGGTCATTTTAAGCGCTCCGAAGGCATCAGGGAAGCCTCGGACGGTCCCTGAAGCCTTCGGAACGCTTAAAATGACCCTCCAAGCAACCCGGAAGTCACTTCCAGATTGCTCGGAGGGTGGTTTTAAGCGCTCCGAAGGCTTCAGGGACGGTCCCTGAAGCCTCCGGGGGGGCGTGGGGCTCTTTTCGCCCTCCCCAGGCTTCTATAAAGTCTCTGGAGCCTGGGGAAGGCAAAAAATAGCTTTTAAAAAGGTGAACTCAGCTGACAGAGCAGCGCCTGACAAATGGCTCCGCGTGCCACTTGTGGCACGCGTGCCATAGGTTCGCCATCACGGCCCTAGTTTATGCACACAAAATAACAGTTGAAGATTTGTAGAAACTAGCAGGGACACGGAAATGTTGAAGTGCAATCATCCATGTAGTCCGAGAGATCTTGCTTAGCTTCCCAGGCTACATCCTGGTTGGTTCCAGGAAGACAATCATCCTTCTAAGCTAGCATTCAACTTTAAGATGTGTCGACTTCAACTCCCAGAATTTCTCAGCCATCATGGGTGGTCTGGGAATTCTAGGAGTTGAAGTCCGTGAATCTTGACAAGGCTGAGAAATACTGTTCTCAGATAAAGGACAGTGTGCAAAGTGGAATGCTGAGCTAAGCTGACGCCAGATCATGAGAATATACAAGGAGGCTATTTGGAAGCTAATTGTAAGGGATAATAAAATGAACTATGAGATGCAACATCATGAAAATATGATTTTCAAGTTTGTGACTTAAGGAATGATACTAAGTGGTAGTTCATTCCCATTACAATGGGGAAAAGTCCAATAATTTTTAACTTATGGAATCCTTGGAAAGTGCCATTTGGGGCATTGAGTTCACTCCCCAGCTTTGTACAGAAAACCAAATTAGAACATCCTTGACACTGGTTATCCAGTGACTGTTTGAACAGACTGTATCTTTCATCACATTCTGTTTCATGTATTAATTTGGTAATTTACAAAAATGCTATGAGGCCATTTCTTATCTTGCTGAAATCTTAGTTAAACATTTGTCTTGTGCATAAGTTGTCAGTATTTATAACCAGTCTGTTTCCTTCCTTTAAAGAAGACAGTGTGTTCTATTGGGAGGTTGTGCCATAAACAAGATAAAAGTGGAAAAGATGTCAAAAAATTTCTGGAAAATAAGACATCTGTAACTCTAGAACTCTGCCTTACTTTATTTACTTTAGTATGTACTTTAGATGTTGGAAAAGGGTATTAGACAATATGCAGCTTTTTGATAGTTTTTGAAAGTAATTTAAAGTGTCTCTAAAGCAGGGGTGTCCAAACTTGGCAACTTTAAGAATTGTGGACTTCAACTCCCAGAATTCCCCAGCCTGGGGAATTCTGGGAGTTGAAGTCCACAAGTCTTAAAGTTGCCAAGTTTGGACACCCCTGCTCTAAAGGGTAAAAAAAAAATTTAAAATTAAAGCAGAAGAGAAGAAAAGAAAGAATGAATTAATAGAGGAAAGAAGGAAGGAAGGAAGGAAGGAAGGAAGGAAGGAAGGAAGGAAGGAAGGAAGGAAGGAAGGAAGGACAATTCCAAAACTTATTGCTTGAGCAAAATGAAAACTAATTGTTTCATTTTCTTATTAAAAATATAATAATATTCATATAACTTTCTTAGGAACAATATGAAGTGACTTGCACTTGCTATTATGGTCAGTACAGCTTATCCTATGCCAAACCAGTTTTTTTTCTCTTGCTCCCTTGCAGAACAGAGAGATTGGAGAGGAAGAGATTTCAAGAGAGTAAACTACTTAAATAGTGCATCCATGGCTTCCAATCCCAGGAATTGCTTTTCACTTAGTAACTGCTTCACTTAGTGGCAGGCTTGCCAATCGCAATTAGGGTTGTTAAACAAGGGCTACCTACAGTATAGTGTTATTCTACTTGCGGCAACAACTTTATAAGCTTCAGTGTGAAGTCAGAAATTTCCCTTTTTGTTTTATTATAAATATTGATCTATTGTATTATTTGAATAATACGGCATGATTAGAGTATATTAACATCCATTATTTAGATAGATTAAAACATAGAAAATAAAAGAAGAAATTCTATCAATATTGGTTACAAATTAGGATGTCAATACCACAACCATAACATTCTTTGACTTATTTTTATCCAAGGTTAAATACAACATTAAAAGAGGACTGCAGCAACTCACATCAATGCATTTGTTTTATAATAACAACATATGTATCAGATAACTCTGATTCATTAGTTTCTCAATGTAATTCTACAAAACATGAACAATTACTGAGAAAATATTTTTTGGGGTGAGGGGAATAATCTGCTAATAAAATCCACGTACTCATATTATTTAATTACTAGCTTTCTGTGTTTGCCTGAGGGCAAATAGTAAAATCTGGCAAGTAAAATCTTACCTGAAATTTGGATTTGCATATGAGAGATTGCCAAATTCAGCTAAAAGGTGCCTAAAGATCCATCTGCTGACTGTCTGCTCTTTGCCCTGAAGCCAATGCTTTGCAATGTTGATTCTGTAGAACCAGAGGGCTAGACATATATGATATTTGCTTAATATGACCTGCTAAGCTCCTCCTGAGATGCAAGTCTGCCATGCCCTGAAGACATATTTCAGTAAGAAACTTCAGCCGCTTCTTTATTAGACAGTACTCTTCTACTCTGCTGAAATAGGGGAACTGGAAAAAGAAAGGAAAGTAATCAAGAATACTGATTGTTTAATTATTATCATTTGGATTTGGGTTTCAATTCCTGGCAACCTCAGAGATAGATTTTCTCCATGATAATCTGTCCTAATTCATTATTTTCAGGTATTCCAACATTTCACCTATTGCCATTACAAGATGATGAGATGAGATGGGATGGGATGGTAAGAAACTTTTCTACTTTCCCAAAAAGGGAGAATAAGGATGAGGTATTAGGAGTGACAGACAAGTGAATGAAATAATATTTGAAAGTATGGTGTGAGGTATAAATAGTTCCTCAGAAGATACAAACTTGTTTACTTTTTTCCCCTTTTTCTCTTAATTTGTTCCATCCAAAGAAGGGGAACTTCAAGAGAAAATACTGGAGTGCAGGCCACAGGCAAGATATGGCACCATAATGAGTTTCTCTAACCTAGAAGTGAAGATATAACATTTTTGTTATGGCCACAGGGATTTCTGCAATGAGAGATTATAGAAAGAGCATATGTGTTCCTCTACCTATGCTTGATTGCCCTTGTCTATACCCTATGCAGAGCTATAAGAAAGAGAGAAGTTCTCTGGTGCCCTTACGGGTATGAAGATCTTACTGAAGAAAAAGAAGACAAAAGTCTTTTTAAAATAAAGCTTTAATACTCTTGGTAGTCTTACTATTGTTTCTCTGGGATGCAAAATAGTTTATTTAAGTTTTTATTTATGTAAAAATTCATATCCTGGCCTTTTAGTACCCAGACACCACCCAGAATAACTAACAGTACTTAAAACTAAGGGAAAATTAAACTCATTTAAAAGAAAGAAAAACAAAAACAAGACAAGAAACAACATGAAAAGTTGAAGGATACAGTAGGAAAGGATAAAAAGAATACTCCCTGTGGTGGAAAAATGCCTTTTTGTAAGGGAAGATCTCGACTGGTTGGCAGAGGAATGCCACAGAAGATGCCAACCTATTTTCTTGAAACTAGGTGCATCCAGGTGAAGCTGCTGAGAGGGCTTTTTGTATTATCTCCACCAGCTGTGCTTTAGTTAAAACTGGAATGAACAGAAATACTTCCCGTTTCTCTTTACAGTGCAGGCAGGGCGATATTAGACAAATATTCCCTAATCAATCCTTCATCTAGATATTTGAAATAGCCACTTTGAATTGTGTACAAGAATTATCTGGCAACCAGCACAATCCCTACAGAACTAATGCAAAGTCCTACTGTCATCTGTCCGACTAATGAATCCAAAAGAAAGAAACACTCAGGAGTTTTGAATTCCCAAAAGTAAAACTTTATTGGATACATCATTTTTGTACTGAAGAATCAAAACCAGTTCTGGTTTTCCTGCGCAACTAATTGCTTAGTCTAACAATACTTTCCCTTTCTCCCCACCCCTGATTGATCACATTGTCCAATTATGAGATGTCCTTTTGTTATGGGAATAGTCTATGTCTTTCTCAAGCATCTGCAGAGATTACCTTGATTGCTGCAAGGTTCTCACGGTTCATGCACACATTCTCAGCATCCTATTTCCCCCTTTCCTTCTCCCAGTTCATTGGCAAATTGAAAAGCATTAGGATTGAAAGAAACAAAGCAGTTCAATCTTGACACCTACCTTCAAATGCCCACCAACATTCCTGCTGCTGCATTTGGGACCAACAGCAGTTTCTAAGAATCTTCCAAGAGAGGTCTGAGTACAACTTGTAACAATACATTATCTAGATGTAAACAAGGCATATATTACTGTGGCTCAAGTTTGATCCTGTCAGCAATAGAAGCAATTGGCTTCTTCTACCAAGATATGATGGGAAAGACTAGATCCCGAAGCATATTCAAGATGTAAACCGGATTACCCCATTCCATAATCCCATTCCAAACTCCACCTGATATACACTTCAAAGCAGGTAAGCTTTAAAGAGTTTCATCCACCCAGCACTGACTTATTGCATCAAAGCTTTTTAAGGTCAAAAGTATTCAGCTCACTTTCAGTGGGCAGATTTTAGGCTGGTGCAATCTTTCATAAGGGCCAACATAAGCACTGAACTCATGAATGTGAAAAGGATCAGGCCTGCCCTCCTTCTTCCCTGCTGATGGGCTCAATTTCTACTGGATGAGAAAGGGAAAAAATGGCATGGCAAGAAGTTCCAAAATTAGGCAGAAAATTCATAATAATACTATTATTTATAATACTATAAAAGGAGAAGGAGCTTCCGGGAGGGAATGGCGGCTTGCCTCTAAGCTCTGCAGGACCGCGGGGGCTTTTTGAGGAGTAGGGATGCTGCCGGGCCTGTTTTCACCTCGAGGGTCGGGGGAGTCTGCTGGCGACCACCCCTGGCGTCGCCCTGGATCCAGGTTGGCGCATTGGGGGGGTCGGATAGCCGGGCGGGAGTAGGAGAATGGCCGGCTGGAGCTGGAATCGCTCGGAGCTGGCGTTTGGCGTTTGGGGCGTTTGGAGCGTTTTTGAACGGCTTCGGCTTCATGTGAGGTGGTGGGGGACGGAGGACGGTGCAAAATGGAGGAATGGTGGGGGAATAACAGCGTTGGGACGACCCTGATAACCCAAGCGGCCCCAAGGCGACGGCATGGAGGCAGCGGCGACGGAGGTGGTTGGAGATGCTGAGCGCCGAACTCCTCAGTCGCCATAATTACCAAACCAGCAGAGGCGGGTGCGCGAAAGGGAGTATGAGGCCCGAGGCGCAGAACGGCGCCGGAATACCCTAGGAAGATTATGGAGGAGATTGGGACAATCCTACGGACCTTGGAACACAGCTTTGGGTCTGATTTGTGCTTTGCTTTTTTGACAACCTGCCCCTTGCCTCTTCCACTGGTTTACTCCGAGCTACTAACCAGACCATCCTGACTTTGGGCTCACTTCTACCGCCCACCATAAATTACATCTTAGCGCCATCTACAGACCAGCTGGCAATCCAACACCCCATCCTTTCCATCAGGGATGGTCAACTACCCCCTTTTATAGGAAATCTGGCTTTAAAAATCAGAAGAAATAACTACAGAAAAACAACCACAGCACCTGAAAACACATGCGGCCCTGTGTATAACAAGACAATATTTATTCGAGGTTAGATCTACTGCGGCTGCGAGAGTCCCCCCTTTCGCAGATATGGCCCTCTGCCCTTTCAAGGGCCCACCTTAATGACGGGTTTGTTAACCCAGAGAGGTGGAGGAAAAGGAAGCTCAGGGGTTTTTTTAATCAAAAGTTTTTAAATAGTTTTAAGGGGTTCTAAAGGGGAGGGGAGGGTTAAACCGACCAGGAATGGGATTAGTGCCAGGCGAACAGGTGTGGTCAAGAGGGGAGTGAGCGGACCGAGGGAGAGGGGGGGAAATAACATTCTGGAATGACCTCCCCCCCGACATTAGGACAGCAACTGATCTCCGCTCCTTCCGCACGAAACTCAAGACCCACCTGTTCCAACTAGCCGGCCTGGCCTGAATTATAGCTATCTTCAAATCCCTCTGGATAAAATTTTAAATTAAGTTTGACTCTGGGTATTTTAATTGTTTTTAAATTGCATTTTGCTGTTTTTAATTAATTGATTATTTATTATTATGTGTTGTACATTGCTTTTTATATCTCCTCCTTGTTATTTATTTGTTATGTAATAAATTGTAACCCGCCCCGAGTCCCTTGGTGGAGAGGGTGCGGCATATAAATTAGATAAATAAATAAATAAATAAATAAACTAAAATGCATACCTTTATACTTTGAAAAAGCTGCATATTTTGAAAAACTGGCTTATATCATTTATACTCCCTCATTTGGAATTCAATCATAATTGAACTGGGGCAAAACCAATGTAATATTTTAACTGAAAACATTTTTTTTTGCTACTCTAGACCTTCTTATCTCAAAAGACCTTCATGAAAGACCAGAAATGAATTGTTACAAGTACATCATAATTTACCAGGATGAGGGATTCAGCATTCTTGAAGGTCTTATCAGCACATTTTTATACAGCTTTTCCCCTCCCCCCCTGAATTTCAAGGGGATAATTTGTAGTTTTTCCATCTCCGACAGGAGACAGTAGTTTAATCACAAATAAAAAGGACATGTTTTATAGCTTATGCATTTTACTTTTGAGCATAAATCTTCTGTGAGGCTGGCTTACATTATAAAATGGTGAATGTATGATGTATGTCTGCTGATGCCATCAGAGTTGTGATGTTCACACGAGAAGGTATTAATCTAATTTCATTACTGTACTGAGATTTATCAATCCAATTGTTATTATTTCAAATCCATATATCCACCCTTTTCATATTAACAAATAATATAGTTACAGCCATGATGTATTTTATCTCTGGGAATGGAGGATCTTGAGGATCATTCTAGAATGATGAAGTAATGATTTCCTTCTGAAACATAGACTTTTCTTGGTGCCTAGAAAAAGTTTGCACATTCCTCTCAGTCACATAATCATGTGCTAAAAAATGAGCCACTTTAATTGAAAAAAATAATAATTATGCAGTCAGCCAATGAGAAAGCCTATTACAGTCTATATCAGTTTAAAACATGACTACTTCACTGCATTGGTCAATGGTATCAAAAGTCACTGAAAGACCTAGGAGTATTAAGATGGGCACAGAAGACCCCCCCCCCCACAAATCCTGACTTTGTCATGGGTCATTGACCAGTTGTCTGCACTTCATCTTCATCCTGACTGAAATGGGTCTATATCATTTGCTTTCTCCAAGTTCTTTTTAAGTTCACCACCCTATCTGGCAGTGCCATTTTATGCATCTTTAGCTTGTGTTATCTCAAATTTCTATACTACTGGTCATATAGATAACTGCAGTCCAAACTGCCATAAGTCACGGATTGCTCATTTATTTCAACTTGGTATAAACACTGTTGTTAGAATTTTTTTAAAAATAGGAAGATTTTGTCCATTTGGTAAACCGTATAGTTATAAAATATATATTATTTATATTTCCTATGGTAGGCAAGCTGACCTTGTTCCTGCTATTTATTTAGATTTGTAATCCACCCTTAAGAATGAAATGCACACTGTCTAGCTCAAGGCAGTGTACATTTCATTCTTTCCACCTGTCATGCCCTCACAATGTCCTTAACTAAGGGCTTTAAATCAGTTTAAGCAGGATTACTGGGAAAAAATAAAGGAGAAATGCTTTTATAGTATAAGCAAAATGAGGCATTTCTAATTTCCATGAAAAACATGTATTAAAAGAACAAGAGGTTTCATCATGAGCTGGGAATTGCAAAATTGAGACGTGAACTACCGCTTGGAAAGAAGAAAGTTAATTTTGAGAGCACAGCAGGGAAACCAGCTTTCGAAAGGCAGGCTACAAGATAGGGGTGTCGAGGCTGGACATTTTACAGGAAAAGTTCTGCGTGTGAATGTGTTTTCCAGTCTATTTCTACTGGTAGATGTGCAGCTCCGAAGGAAAGCCATTTTAAATTAAATTTTACTGAGTATGTAGATCCGTGCATCTGTGATGACGTCTGGGCGGAGCCTCCTGCCGCTGCCGCTACCGTTTCACCTGAACTGGGACGAACTGGTAGAATAGCACCTCTGGTGTCACAACTCTTTCATTTTTTAACACAACAGCAAGACCAAAAAAGAAGTGTTCCCGAGCATCCTGATTGCAACAAGATTACCCATTAAAGAGAAATATTGAATCTAGCTAGAAAATACACATGAATGCAAACTGTAAGTGATCATTAAGTCATTCACAAGACTGACAAGAAGTGCAAATTTCTCACAAGCCAAATCTCAAGCTGCCAATCAGCAGCCAATCAGCAGTTTGAGTCAGAGACAGCCTTACTGGGGATGCTCTATCTCTGGAGGGACCCAAAGAATATTAGCTGGTGTTGTAGATACCAAGTGAAAGCCTTTTTACTTTCCCGACCCCTTAAAAAAAGCCATTTCTATATTTTATTGCTACGTCATGCTTGCAATATGTTTGCAGTATTTTTTTTGCTATTGTTATTGCTGCTTCTGATCTGGTGCATCTTTTCCATTGCATGATGATTTTATATTGTTTTACTTTTCAATCATTTTCTTCGACTGACTGAATTCTGCGTCAGTAATCCTGTTTTTCAGTATATTGTTCATGGGTATAAAAATACAACTAACTAACAAAATAAAGAAAAAAAAAGCAGCCTCTTCTCTACCAAATAATTAATGAAAAAATGTAAGGCTGACACTTATACATGTGTGAGTGCAGGGGCACACACACAACACATCACTGTTTAGTTAAAAAAAATGAATGCAAACTATTGATGACAATATTGGAAAGAGAAGTGATCCTCTGGACCTGCCGTTTCTTCTTCTTTTTGAATCCTTATTTAAAAGCAAACATGTTTAAAAAGATCAAAGAGAAAAAGGGCAGTGGGGCAGAAGTGAGAAAAGTAGAAAGGCAAGAAACTCTTGTTCAGAAAGAAGTCTGGCTGCAACGTGAAAAGGACATGACAACAAAGCAAAGAGCAGAATATTTTTTTTTTCTGTCTGCAATCTCATTACTTTAGTCATGGTTATTTGGGCATTATTCTTGTTAAGTGTGAGATAAAATTCTCCCAAGTACTGATATTTTGACCCATAGAAACTGACATAAAAACTGTAAAGAGATTTTCTCTAAAGAAATTTGGGGGAGGAATGCTAAAGAAACTCAGAAGGGATCACACAATGATGACTGAACAGACACAGAGGGGACCATGGAAGAGAAAAGAATAAACACTTTCTAACATAGGGGTGTCAAACTCGTGGCCCATGGGCCGAATGCATCACACACTGACATGACCAACCCTGGTTTAGTGAAGGGGGAAAAAGTAGCCATACGTCTTGTGAAAATTGGACACCCCTGTTCTAACATAATATACTACAATTCCATTCTAGGACAATATAGAAAGAGACCATAAATAATAGCTCATCTGCAGATAATTTATTTATTATTTTGTAAGCTGCCTTAAGTCACCTTAACAGTAAAATGGGTGGCATATACATAAAAAATGTCATTATTGGTTAACAACAACAACTAAAAAGCAGTATCTTCACTGAGGGCAGCAAAATGTTAAAGTAAAAAAAAGTTAGAAGGCACCAACCAGAGGGATCATGTCATCTATTTTCCTGCTTGATGCAAGATCAGGATTTATTAAAGCATTCTGCAGATCAGTGGTGGTATTCAGCAGGTTCTGACCAGTTCTGGAGAACCGGTAGCGGAAATTTTGAGTAGTTCGGAGAACCGGTAAATACCACCTCTGACTGGCCCCACCCTCCATCTATTCTCCGCCTCCCGAGTCCCAGCTGATCAGGAGGGAACGGGGATTTTGCAGTAACCTTCCCCTGCCACACTCACCAAGTGACACCCACCAAGACATGCCCACCAAGCCACACCCACAGAACCGGTAGTAAAACAAAATTGAATCCCACCACTGCTACAGATGGATGTCTAGTCTCATGAAATGCTATATCTTCTGATTACCAGAAGAGCAGTAGTGAAAAAGTATGAACCACCTGATGGGAGTCTTCAGCCACTGATTAACAGTTCTGATTAACAGTTCTTCCTAATTAGGCAATTCCCCATACAACTTATCTAAACCTACTTCACTGTAGTTTCAACCCTTTGGATCTGGTCCTGCCCTCTGGAATGGCAGAGCAGAAGTTCATCTCCTCTTTTATGACAACACTTTTTAGATAACTGAAAGTTGCTATCACGGTCTTCTTTCTGCACACCCAGTTCCTTTAAATGGAGTTGATTTCTCATCAGCTGATCATCTTGGCAGCTCTCTTCTGAAACACAGTCCAATCAGTTACTATCCATTTCAGGCTGTAGTGCTCAAAACTGGCTAGATGACACTAATAAGTGCAATCAGATCAAGGCAAAATACAACAGGATGATGACTTCCCATGTTGTTCTTAAGTGTTGAATTTATTCTTTTATATAAATTGTAATTTTCTAGGGTTTCATTCCTGATGTGTGTTATCCTGCCAGGTTTCCTAATGCTTATGATGTCATTTCTTCTTCTTCCTGCGTTAGTATTTCAAGATCTTCCTAGTTGTTTCTTACACTTTATGTACTGATATAGAAACATATGTGATTGTAATTGGTGTCCTATATTGACTTTACTTCATTCATTTCCTGTTAATCTTTTAGTCCTGCTTTATCGTGCTGCTTTTCCCACTGTCTTTGGTAGCATTTTGTTCTTAGGCTTTTGTATCTTTCTCCTTTGTTCTGATTTTAACTGCTAAACCTGTCCTTCCTAGTGTACGTAAAATGCTATCCATGTTTGCCTAAGAATCTTTGATGTCGAAAGTCCATGATCAAATTATCTAAACCTTCTCGGTGGCATTTTTTCTGTAGCTAGTTGTTTATTCCTGGAACCCTGTTAACAGAATAACAGAGTTGGAAGGTAACAGTAACAGGGTTGGAAGGGACCTTGGAGATCTTCTAATCCAATCCCCTGCTCACGCAGGAAACCCTGAATCATTCCAAACAAGTGACTGTCCACCTCTTCTTAAAAACCTCCAGTGATGGAGCACTCACAACTTATGAAGGCAAGCCAGTCCCCTGGTTAATTGTTCTCACTGTTCTTGTTCTTTATTCTTTGTTCCTTGCTCTTATGCTAGATCTCTTGTCACCTAGGGTGAAAATCTGATATTGATTTCTCATTCCCCTTTTCTCTCCTTGTCCTGCTCACAAACTTCTCAACTTCCTTTATTCTTTAACTTCTTCCCCAATAGATAAGATAATCTTTATTGTCACTTTTTTCTATGAACACATTGGCACACATTAAAAAATGAAATTCGGATGCCTACTCTCTTCAGACGAGAAGGCAACATTACACATAGCCACAAAGTTTCCTATGCTGTCCGTATTACTTGGACAGTTGCTGTGGATTTCTGACAAGCTCCCTCTGTCAAATCACTGTTTGCTCTGTCTGCTTCCTCTGTTTACTTTCCCTGTTTAGTCATTCAGCGAGGTGAGTGTTCAGCTAAGTTAGTAGCAAAGACTGCTGCAATCACACACAAAAGACCATCAGTCACAATGAGTTGTAGATAGGCTATCAACAACAGTCAGAAAACAGCAGCAGTATAGGTAGTCCTCAACTTCCAATCACAATTGAGCCCAAAATTTCCATGGCTAGGTAAGACATTTGTTAAGTGAGTTTTGCCCCATTTAAGAGCTTTCTTGCTACAGTTGTTGAGTGAATCGCTGCAGTTGTTAAATTAGAAACATGCTTGTTAAGTGAATCTGGCTTCCCCATTGGCTTTGCTTGTCCAAAGGTCGCAGAATGTGATCATATGACCCTGGGACACTGCAATTATCATAAATACATGCCGATTGCCAAGCTTGACCATGGAGATGCTGCAATGGTTATAGGTGTGAAAAATTGTTGTAGGTCGTATTTTCATTGATGTTGTAACTTCAAATGGACACTAAATGAATGGTTGTAAGTCATGAACTACCTATAGCAGCGGTAGCAGCAACAAGTATTGGTTAGCCATCTCCATTTAATTCTTCCACTCTTTTTTTCCACTTTTTTCTTCTTCCTTTTCTCTCTCCTCAATAAAACTCCCATGCACAACTCCCATATTTGCTCTCCTTGTTTGCTTGCCTAAACCTGGAATGATTTGGGTTCATTGATCTGAGTTCACCACATTGTAAGTACAACACAGAAAAAATATGCTGCTGAAGTAAAATCTCTCTCTTTTGCATACACAGAATTTTTACACGGCAAGTATTCAGAAATGGAGTTTGAAATGGTTAAGCCCATTTTATTATTTCAGAATACCCATTGCACATTCTGCTTGACATGATGCCTCAAATCAAATAAATCATCACAAAACATTGCTCTTGTTTTCTGTCCTATTAAGTTATCTATTACTTTCTTCCACCATCTTGTCAGGAAATGTGGGTTGAAGTTACCGTGTATTACAGAACAAGATGGACATTTCTTTCCCATTAGAACCGGAACTCATAGTTCTCTCCACAACAAAGGGTTGTGATGCGAAAAGCAGGATAGGATCACACATTATAACTTCAGCACAGAATCAAAGGCATGAAACTGAAATACACAACGTCAGTCCTTAATCTCCTAACCACAGCTGCATTTGCCCACCTGCCTCCTTTTGCCTACCTAGTTCTCAATGTGGGCAAATGATGGTTGGAAAGACATATATAACAATACACATTTATGCAGAGAAGTGGTTAGTATCAGCAACATCAATGCATCAAGAACAATAAGTTGTTTGATTATTCAAGCATGACTTCCGTTCAAGTCCACCTGTTATCCCCACCTACTATCCATCTTATTTCCGGAAGCTCAAAGTATTCCAATAGGTAACCAAGTAGATGAAATCTTAGGATGTGATCATACAAGAATGGTTGAAATATTAACTTCAAGTGATGCATATCTATATCTATAATGAAAATGTTTAGGCTACAATCTGGGACACCATAACAATTTATCATGATCCATATGGCTTTAATGTCTGATTCCAGAAGACAATTCAACTCTGGAGTCACTCTTTCCTCATTGTCCTTTTAAACAGGCTGATTTATATGAGTGAGATTCCATGATCTTCAAAGAGGGTTATGGCAAGAAGTAGATTAATTGAGGATCATTGGGACTGAAAACACTCTGT
Organism: Natrix helvetica; assembly: GCF_964273705.1. NCBI lineage: Eukaryota > Metazoa > Chordata > Lepidosauria > Squamata > Natricidae > Natrix > Natrix helvetica. The sequence continues at coordinate 248,181,359 of NC_138552.1, forward strand.
CTTTTTAACATTCCCCCAAATGCTATCATGGCCTAAGCATTTTCTATCCCATTTCTATGAGGAACAGAGTTTTCTTTTTAAGCAATAAAAAGAATACTATATATTCTTGCTATACTTGGATATAGAAAAGTGGTCTAAATCATAGTCTTCTTTTTAAAAGAATAAACATATGATTGCTCTGTTCACTACACAGTCAGTATATAAGTGTTAAAAATAATATTGCCCAGAATCTTTAGGAAGTCAAATGCTACTATATACAGTACTCCCAAAATGGCTGTGACTTGCTTTCATGTCACTGTCCAATGTATTAATGAAATCTAATTTGAATTTACCATTCTAATCAGTTCTCCTACCATTCCATATTTTAGTTATAATTGTTGTTGTGGTCCTGTGGGTTTGAATATCAAATATGATCTTAGGACACAACTGCGTCTATGACCTTCTCACCCACAGCATAATGATTAAGATATAACAGAAGTATGGAATGCCCCAAGGACAGGATGTTCCGGTTGGTGCAAATGTGTGTACGTCACCAAAGGGATAAAAACAAGCTGCTTGTCCACTTGTTAGTCATCTAAAAAGTAAATAACAATCTGAATTTCTTCCTTAGCATTCACTTAGCATTCTGGGTAAAGTATTGAGATCTTCCAGTTTCAAGATGCCTTCCGTCTATCAGATCTTACTCTTTGCAACCTGTGTCTTCCTTTACTTCATACCTGGAGGTAAGCTTTTTTTTTCCTCCCCCAAAAAAGTTAGGAGAAAGAAATCCAAACAAAAATGCCATGTGCCAAACAATCCTAGCAATAGGATCAGCAGAACTAATTACGCATTAAGATGACAGACTTCACTTCCTGGATATTGTTCTGCTTCAGACTGAATGCCTTTGTGCTAATTCAAATTGCAATTGGTTTAGTGGTAAATAGCAATGCAATCCAATGCAAAGGGACAGAGAGCCATCTGTGCAAGTGTATGCGTGCTCTGGACAGATACACAAGAGCAAATTCTTATCTAAGAGCCAAATGGCTTCAAGTTTGGTCCGAGTTAAACAGAGCACAGGTTCAGAATAGCAAACATGGTCTGAATACAGTCCAAGAGTCATACATCAAACAAGTTAGTCAGCCACTCTGGATCAAAGAGCCAAGATCATGGAGCACCGCAGGAAGCAAGGACTCAGAAACGCAAATGCAAAAGCCGGACTGGCTGCTGGCCACTGCTTTGAAATTGGCCAGATGCAGGTGTGGATCAGTTATAAGCTTTGGCACTTTGGTATCTTGAGCAGACCATATATGTCTCTGAAGCTGATGATTCATCTTGCGGCGAGGAGCTCTGCCAGGATCTACCCTTCATCACTTGATCCCTCTTGGACCTGCTTCAGTTAATGTCGTGCTGAGAACCTCTGAACTCTGCTTACTCCTGAGGCTGGCAACTTGATAGATCACACCTCTCAGACTTATCTTTGAGTCCGATGAGTCCATGTTCATTCAAGCGCAGGGTGAACATTTGCCTGGATGCTTTAACCTGGATTTCTGCCTTGAACATTGGTTGGTGTTCAATGATCTAAGTGGAGCTATTCAGTTGTATGATTTTATGAATGTTGTTTGACAGTAGCTTGAGATATTCAAAGATAATCTTCCTTCCAAAAAAGACAAAGGATTTCAGGTTAGTTAAATTAGTTAAGCATGAAAAAAGAAACCATGAGAAATATGTGTTGCACTTCCAACCGCTACATCAGCCAAGTGTACAGTGATGCATCTCTGCCACTACAGTCTATGGAAGTATGTTCATTTCACCAATATTCCCTGTTAAAGACTATATACATTTGTTGCACTTTATATTGCATATTGCATATACGATATACTTTTATTGTAATTTCTTTGATTGTTGTGAGCTGCCAGAATAATTGAGGTGAGTAGCATACAAATTTTATGGTCTGTTGCATAGTCAGTCAGATGTTTAGTATGGATTTGATATATTTCCCAACCTATTGAGCCTTTCCCAAGGACCTGGGATAGATAATTATTAATAATACTCCAGGCATGTTTTATAAGATAAGTTCAATCTATTTTATGTCAGCAGACTGAACTGTTAAGTTGTTAATTTCTTATAAACCTCTTAATGTAACTAGTAATAGAAAAAGTGCCTACAAAATATGTCCAGATATATCTTTCCCAGTTTAGATAACTTTGTTTACAAGTTGTTGTTGTTGTTGTTATTATTATTATTATTATTATTATTATTATTATTATTATTATTATTATTATTATTAATTATTATTATTATTATTTATTTCTTGGATTTCTAGACCGCCCCCTCTCCCAAAAAGGGACTCGGGGCTGTGTACAGTCAATGCAGATAAAAATACAATCATAAAACAATTAAATACATTTGGATGGAGGAGATAGGCTGTACAAGAAATAAATATATTTTATATTTAAAATATAAATATAAATATATATAGTCCATGGCAAATGTTTAATACAATACAATACAATAAGAGAGTTGGAAGGGACCTTGGAGGTCTTCTAGTCCAACCCCCTGCCTAGGCAGAAAACCCTATATCGATTCAGACAAATGGCTATCCAACATCTTTTTAAAGACTTCCAGTGTTGGGGTATTCACAACTTCTGAAGGCAAGCTGTTCCACTGATTAATTGTTCTAACTGTCAGGAAATTTCTCCTCAGTTCTCATTTGAAGAGTTCAGTCTTGAATTATTTTTAGTTTCATATCCAGTTAATGTGAAATGGTGGTTTCTTTATGCTTCTAACTGTAACTAATCACATCCTTATTTTCCTTTAAACAGAAATTAGCTAGTATTAATTAGAATCGTTTTAAGAAATGGATTAGCAGGGAACCCTTGCCATAAATATCTTCCACCTGCTTAACTACCTCTCTATGCTCTCTGAATAATACCTAGAATTAAAAATCGGTTCTAATTACAATCCTTTGAAAACAAGTTTCAAATACCTTTATTTAAACAGGACTTGGAGCTCAACAGACCACTGTAGCCAACCAACAGACTACACGTAAGTTTTCTTTCTAAGTGAACTATATGACTACAAGCAGCTACAATTTGGTCCTACAGTAATGTATAGCTTCTGCTGGTTTGAAGGCCACACACCATTTTATCTGATGTATTAAGGGTTGCTTTCCAAAAATGGGAGGTCTCCTTTGGGAGAGGCTTTCCGGTGATCTAAAGGGTTTCTCAACCTTATAAATTTGAAGATGTCTGGACTTCAACTCCCAGAATTCCCCAGCCAGCAAATGCTGGCTGGGGAATTCTGGGAGTTGAAGTCCAGACATCTTCAACTTGACAAGGTTGAGAAACACTAAATAGAAAGCAGATGATTGCTGATGCTTCTTAAAAATCATATTACAGGTAGCCCTTCACTTACAACAGTTCATTTATTTACCATTTGAAATTACAGCAGTGCTGAAAAAAAGTGACATGACTATTTTTTTCCATATTTATGACCATTGCAGCATTCCAATGGTCATGTGATCAAAATTCAGACACTTTGGCAACTAACTCATATTTATGACAGCTGCAGTGTCCCCGGGTCATGTGATCACCTTTGGTGACCTTCTGACAAACAAAGTCGATGGGGAAGCCAGATTCACTCAACAACGATTTTACTAACTTAACAACTGCAGTGATTTGCTTAACAACTGTGACAAGAAAGGTCATAAAATGGGGCAAAATTCACTTAGCAAATGTCTCTCTTATCAACAGATATTATGGATCCATTTGTGATCACAAATCCAGGACTTCCTGTAATGTTCCCCAGGCTAGAAAGGGGAAGTCCTTTGCAGCTCACACAAGAGAATTTGCTGGATCTCAATTTTTGCCTACTGAGCTGGATGAGGGGCTAATCTGGCATAATTTCCTGTGATTTCGGCAGGGGGACATTTGAGATAGCGATTTGCATAGCAGAACCAGTTTATGATGGGGGATTAGGAAGGGATCAGCATTTTCCTTTGGAGTTCCATTTTGCTACTTTTCTGCTTGTGAACGGGATTTGTACTCTCATGCCAGAATACAGCTACAGATGATACTTCTTCCTCACTGGTTTGTGTGCTTTATTCTGCATGTTTAAGATTGTGCCTTTGCTCTGAAGAGATGATGATTTAGAACAGTGGTTGTCAAATTCAACATCTCTAAGATGTGTGGACTTCAACCCCCAGAATTCCCAACCAGCAAGCTGACTGAGGAATTTTGAGAATTGAAGTCGACATATTTTATTTATTTATTTATTTTATTTGACTTATCAGTCGCCCCCTCTCCGCAAAGGACTCGGGGCGACGTACAATCAAAACAAATATACAGATGTGGCATGGAGGAGGTGACATCAATGCTTAACAAATAAGATTCCAATAAAAAGCCACTAGGTTAAAATAAATAACAATAAATTAAAACAGTTAAAATAATTTAAAACCCCAAAATTTACATTTACCGTAATTAAAATTGCCAGGGAGGTTAGAAAGTTCTAGTTTAAGCCAGGCCGGCTAGTTGGAACAGATGGGTCTTGAGTTTCGTGCGGAAGGAGCGGAGATCGGTCGTTATCCTGATGTCTGGGGGGAGGTCATTCCAGAGGGCTGGGCCCATCACAGAGAAGGCCCTACTCCTGGGCACCGCCCTCTGACACTGTCTGGTGGACGGCACCCGGAGGAGTCCCTCTCTGTGAGAGCGAATTGGTCGCAGGGATGTATGGGGCAGAATGCGATCCCGCAAATAGCTAGGTCCTGTGCCATGGAGCACTTTAAAGATGGTAACTAACACCTTGAAGCGCACCCGGTAGACCACAGGGAGCCAGTGCAGCTCACGCAGGAGAGGTGTTATATGGGAGAACCTCGTTCTCCCCATAATTGCCCGCGCGGCCGCATTCTGCACCAGTTGCAGTCTCCGGGTGCATCTCAAGGGGAGCCCCATGTAGAGAGCATTACAGTAGTCCAGGCGCGACGTCACCAGCGCATGAGTGACTGTGCGGAGGGCATCCCGGTCCAATAGGGGGCGCAATTGGCGCACCAGGCAAACCTGGTGGAACGCCCCCCTTGCCACGGCTGCCACATGGTCTTCCATAGACAGCCGGGCATCTAGGAGGACGCCCAAATTGAGCGTCCGCTCCACGGGGGCCAGTTGCTCGCCCCCAATGGCCAGCGATGGAATACACTGGTTGAACCGGGGGGCCGGTAGCCACAGCCACTCCGTCTTGGAGGGGTTGAGTCTGAGTCTGTTGTCTCCCATCCAGACCCGTACGGCTTCCAAACACCGGGACATCACTTCGATGGCCTCGTTGGGGTGGTTTGGGGTGGAAATGTACAGCTGTGTATCATCAGCGTACAGGTGGTATCCCATCCCAAAACCACGGATGATCTCGCCCAGCGGCTTCATATATGTGTTGAACAGGAGAGGTGAGAGGACCGACCCCTGTGGCACCCCACAAGTGAGCGGCCTCAGGGTCGACCTCTGCTCCCCTGCCAACACACATTGCGTCCAGTCGGAGAGGTAGGAGCAGAACCACCGCAACACGGTGCCTCCTACCCCCAACGCCTCCAGCCGGCGCAGTAGGATACCATGGTAGATGGTATCAAAAGCCGCTGAGAGGTCTAATAGGACCAGGATAGAGGAACAACCCCTATCTCTGGCCCTCCAGAGATCATCCACCAACGCGACCAAGGCCGTCTCTGTGCTGTGCCCGGGCAGGAAGCTGGACTGGCGCGGGTCTAGATAATCAGATTCCTCCAGGTGACATGGGAACTGCTGAGCCACCACGCTCTCTACAACCTTCGTTAAAAAAGGAAGGTTGGAGACAGGACGATAATTTGCTAGCTCCATTGGGTCCAGAGAAGGTTTCTTGAGCAAGGGCCTCACAACGCCTCTTTCAAGGCGGCTTGCAGGAAACCCTCACTCAATGAAGCGTTCATATCTTCAAGCTGCCAAGGGTGAGATGTATTAATCTATCTTTACATTCTGATCAACATACTGCAGTGAGTGTATCTTTGTTCTTATCATTACTGAGGTCAGGGACAACAGTGCCTGGAGTAATTATCCTAGAATAGACCTTGTCAGTGGCATCTCCCAGCAGTATGCTGACTGGGAATTCTGGGAGTTGAAATCCGCACAACTTAAAGTTGCTGATACTGACAATCCCTGATATAGAAGAACATTAGCTCTATTTCCAAGGTCAAAGCATTTCCTAGTAATATTGGTAAGTCACTTTGAAGTCAAAGATATGCTGTGACTCTAATGAATAAAAGGAATAATAACAATTACCATTCATCTTATGGACCTTTTCAAAGGGTCCATAAGCTGAATGGTAGCTCAATGGAAAGATCCATCCATTCCGGCTAAGCGTGTTGTGCAAAGGCCATAGAAAACTGAAACCCAAATAATTAATGCCTTCTTCAATATTAATTTCCAAACAGCCAATATTCTTTGCCGAATGTGCACGATCCTGCGCCCAGGAGACCTCTGTTTCCCTTCCATTTCCTGTCCAATTAATGGAAAACAAACCTGCCATGCCATCACCATCTATTTCAGTAAGAAATCTAAGTTTGGTTCTTTAGCTTTATTTATAAGGTGGGATAAGGCATTTGTATGATTCAGACTTGTTCATTATTGTTCAGCATGGCTACCTTCCACCATGCGTTTAGTTTATCCTCCCGCATTATCTATATAGACTTTTTGGTTGTCCATTTTGACACGGTATAATTGTAGATTTATCTAACTGATGCTTCCTTCATTGCACTTTCTGATCTATTGACTTTTCAATTCACTTATGTGTGGATGTGTGTATGCATATGGACGTGGCTTTGTATATTCCATTCACACTATAGTTTGGAATGAGTAACATTATTCAAAGTGAAGAAACAAAACCCAAAAGCCTTAGGAACCCAGCAAAATCAAAGATATAAGCAAACATAAGAAAACAAAACAAAAAACAAACAAGGTGATACACTTAAAATGAGTTTGCTGCAACATCGATCAGTAAAATTGAACTTTTTCTATGCTTGCAAACCACTTTTGCCTCCAACATTTCCTCCACCATGTCATACATTGCCTTTTGTTCGTTATCTTTTCCAGGAATTCATAAACTCCATCTTATCAAGATTTTCTCAGTCTTCCTCTTCCTCTCAATCCACATTTGTTTTCTGATTCTATCCTCATTTATTCTCTCTGAATGATCAACCACTTCAATGCATTGCTTTTTTTACTGATCACTTTTGTATTCAATCTACATTAATTTCTTATTTGTTCCATTTTAACCCTATTTCTTAGTATTTTACGACACACACTCATCTATTACCTGATTCCCCTTGCACATATGTTGTCCCTGAAGTACCCAACACTCACTTTCATATAACCAAGTAGACAGAAGCATACAGTGGTTAGTAAACCATTTAACTAAGGAACGCTATTTTTTTTTACTTGCTCATCATTTATGCATACCTTGCAACCACTTACTTCATTTTCCTGTCAAACACCATTACCTTGATATTTGATGAATTAATTTTCATGCCCGTATCATTTTTGCATCATGCAATTTACCCAATTATTTGATTCAAACTGTTTGGATTCTCAGACCAAAATATGGCATCACTGTATGCAAAGTACACACATATTCGTATATCCAAGAAAAATACAGCTTAAACCTCAACAACCATTATTTATGCTTCTATCTATAAATACTTTAAACAATCATGATCACAATATATTACAGTGTTAACTACCAAGATATGCAGTATTGTATTGACTGCTAAGAGCTGGCTGATTGTAACAGGATACAAATGTAATCAACTAACCATCCAACCAACCAATCACCTGGCCCTCCCATATCAATGCTTCAATTTCTGCTAATGTTGTCCTTGAGGGATATGGGTTGTCCAGAAACTGGATAGATGATGATAGGTAATTCAGCAACCTCACCTCTATTTCATATTTGTACAAATAATTAAAGTCTTCACTTTATTATACTTTATAGTATACTTTATCTCAATCAATAGCTGGTACAATCAATTTTCCTTCTCACTTTCTTGCTTTTCTTTAAGAATTCCCCTTCCTTACGTAAAGTTGCACTATACTTCGCAAATATTGCTGATTGTCACCTCTCATAACCTTTGATCAGAATTCTATCAAAACTGTCTGACATTTAACATACTAATGATCCTGTATTGTTATTAACCACTTTTGCAGTTTTCCTCATGTACAGAGGAACAGTAACAACTTCTTTTAATTGTTAGGCACAGATCCAGTCTTCCCACACATATTAAACCAGTCATATAGCCAGTCCATAAGCAACATTTCAATATTATTACACTGTAGATTGATAACTCAATTTTTATCATTTTTGGACCCTAACGTTTATAACATTTACTTCAATCACACTGCAGCAGTATGTCACTGTCATTCTTACACAAATTTGTAACATTTTTTCATATGTTCCCTCATTTCAGTTTCAACCAAACAATTTAATCATTTTTTAAATTTTTAATACCATACATCCTACCAGAAGGTTTCTTTTAGCCTTCTTTACCTATTTCCAGATTTTTTTATTTCCATCAAAATCTCTTTGCATTTTATTTATTTAAATCTATTTTATGTCTTTCATTATAATGATATATTTCTTTTCACATAAATTATACAACATTCTTCTCTTACCCTTATTTTTTTGTATTAATCATCCATTGAACACTTTTGCCTTTTCAATGACAATTTTTCACTTCATAATTCCATGAAGCATCCTTTTTCATATTGCCCATTCAATCTCTTAGCAATAATTTAAGGCTAGATTATATAATCCTTGTAATTTCTTCCAACTTCACAAATATATATATATATATATATATATATATATATGTGTGTGTGTGTGTGTGTGTGTGTGTGTGTGTGTGTGTGTGTACCTGTATTTTTCGGAGTATAAGACACACCAAGGTTTTGAAGAGGCAAATGAAAAAAAATTGCACTCTGCAAACCTCCCAAAATGGCCTGTTTTTCATGAAAATGGGCCCATTGTTTTTCAAAAAAAGGGCATGAATAGCCCTTTGGAGGCTTGTAGAGTGTTCCTGGAGGGTGGGGTGGGGGGAAAATTAGCAAAAAATGCTCTTTGTTTGCAAAAATGGGCCCGGTTTTTGTCAAAAAGAGAGAGACACGGATAGCCTTTAGGAGGCTTATAGAGTGCTCCTGGGGACTGGGGGGGGGGGCAAAATTGAGCAAAAAGTGGCCTGTTATTTCTCATTTCTGCCCTCCCCAGCCCCAGGAACTCTCTGAAAGCCTCCTAAAAGCTATGCACGGCCATTTTGGTGAAGAGGTGGGGTTTTGGGAGGCAAAAAATGCTGTATTCCATGGATAAGACCCACCCAGATTTTCAGCCTCTTTTTTGAGGGAAAAAGATGCATCTAATACTCCGAAAAATACGGCAAGTACTTTACCGCTATCTTCTTCCAGGTTTATTTGTACTTCCAATTTTCATTGACAATCCAAGGATTTCCTGTTGATATGTCATTCAACACCTAAAATCTCTTATAAGTCACATTATGGGTGAGATGAGTGGCATATAAATTTAATAAATAAAATAAATCCAGCCCTGCTTAGCATTTTGAACTCAGTGAAGAGCAATAGGATGGTGTCACTTGTCAGAGATTACTAGATGGAAATCCTTATTAATCCTTAATTAATTAAAATTACTCTTTTAATGTTTCCACATAGAAGAGATTTACTTTTTCTTTTGCTCTCTTTGCCTTGTTACTAGAATGGATTACTAAAATTACTCATTGTCTTTCTTCCCTCCCCCCACCTTCATTTTAGATGGAGAGCTTCAACAAAAAATCCTGTCCTGCAAGCTCAAGGCAGCAGCAAAATGTGGCACTTTTGATGAACTCCCAGAGAAGGGCATTCGGTATGAATATCAGTGCTGTGACAATAAAGACTTCTGCAATGAAAGTTTATAGACAGCTGAAATGTCTGAAGATCCTCCCTCCAGCAACAGATGTGCATGCACTTCCTCTCAGTTTTTTTCCGTTTTCCTTTCTCCTTCCTCCATTTTCCTATTTCAAGTTATAGTTCAGGTTGTGGTTAGACACTTTCACAAGCAGGACAGGTCTACGGAGATTCTCAATCATCCAGGTCATGGTTGTCCCAAAGATGCTGTTCAAAAGGGAACAAGACGTTCTTGATTTTGATTTCTTGAAAACATTACACTTCTCATCCAAGAAGCATAAGAAGGGGGAGAAAAAATAAATAACGTCCATTTGCCTTTTGAACAGTACCTTTGGGACACAAACAAGAACAGTTACTCAGAATCTTGAGAGTGCCTGTCTTTCTTAAATGATAACATGATAAAAAATGCAATGTCCTTATAGTTTTGATTACAGAAGAAACTCATTCATGTGGCCCAAGCTAATTAGTACCCAGGGATGCATAGGGGAACTTCCACTAACATGTATCTCTCCGGGTATAAGAGTTCCATTTTAGCATAAATGTTCACCATCAAAGCAGGATCTTTAAAGCTTGGGAGCACAATAGAAAGAGAAAGACATCCAGGAGAGTTTCCAGAAGGGAGCATTTTGAAGAGGCATTTTCCCCTCAAAAGGCTGTATTTCAGCAGTTCTGAAAAGAAGACAATTTAAGTTTTATTGGGACTTGCACATTGAAATGTAAAAGACTTAAAAGGGTCATTGGGGATAGCTAAACACAGCAGGAGTTTTTAGGCATGGATTATGATTTGTGCTGAAACCCCCTCCTTCCAAAATTAGAGCTTGGTATTGGTCTCTGCATCCTAAGAGCCAAGGATGATGGATACATGAGAGAGAAACTGTTGTCGGAAGCTTTTTCTCCAGAGAAATCTGTCCGAGTGCTACATGTTTTCATCACCATCTGAATAATCCTTTAATCTATCAGATTTATAGACTTGCAAATAAGACCTGATTTATTATAATGATTTGTTTTCCTCGATTGGGAATATATCGACCTGTTTATGGTAGTTTTTCTTCTTTTGTTCTTTCTTTTGTAAGCCACCTTGGGCGCTTTGCAAAATCAAAAGGAGGATTAGAAGTCAATAAAAATAAAAACAGTTCAGAAAATAAAACTTATAGTGCAATATGGTTTATCATGTAAGATTATTCCAAATCTTTCCATTTCCTAACTCAACTTTCTATACATTTTTAAATAACTAAGCCTAGTATAATTAGATGCATTCCTTAAAGATGAAGATAATTACAGTAGTACTAAATGCAAGTTTGAACCATAGCTTTATGCACACATCTTCTCCTGTTTTTTCTAGAGCCAAGAATATTTAAAATGACATCCTGCCAAAAATATAATATTTTGTTATGAGCACCGTTAAGTGCCATGTGGAAAGAAGATAGAAAATACTTTAAAAGTCAACTTGGGTTAACTATCCTCCAACTTTTTTTAAATTTACTACCCAATTAAATGGCAACGGGAAGGGAAAAAATCTGCTTTACATAAGGTGATTGAGCCTTTTATCTCTCCCATTTTATTTTTAACACCCCCAAACTCAAAATGTAACTAATTCAAGCAGTACTCTGACATGTCCTGTCATGCTGTCTGATCCTAGGTATAGAATTCCCTGAGAACAAGGTAACTAGGTGGTACGAAGTCATTTACATGAATGGCTGCTTTTCGCAGACTAATGGGATTAGTTCAAACCACTGATTTAAAATATCAGTTCAATTTATTTGAATTGTAATTGCACTGTTTCCTGAGTGATTAGGAAGGAACCCCTGACTTTAAACAAGGAGCAATTCCATATTTAGAATATCTCTAGGTTTTCTTATTCTGCTTTCTTCAAGAGGAATTAATTTTGGGAAGCATCCATAAAGTACCTGATTGGAAACCTTCTACTTTAAAGCAAAAATACATTACAGCAGATTGCAAACATGCATACTTTATAAGAGGAAAGACAGAGGAAGAGGAACTATTACTATGGGAAACCTAGTGAGTAATTTCCTGACCGTGAGAACAATTAAGCAACAGAAAACCTCCAAGGTCCCTTCTAAGTCTGTTATTTCTGTATAAAGAATACTATCAGGTCTGTTGGTCTGTAGAAGCACCAACCACAGAAATCATATTATGCAGGTTGAATTTCTACAACAATGATAACATAATAAATCTGAAGTTTAAATATATAACCAAAGTACATAAGCAGTAACCAAAATGTGCTTTGTTTTACACAATCTGACTGCTTTGCATTATATGACAAAGATCTGTGGCTTCGTTTGAAGCATATGTCTCACAAACCTTTCAGACAATCCATTGTAAAAGTTACCTTGTCTTATAGCCACAGCAATCTGATGAAAAATACAAGTCACATTTTTAAACATAGAAGAAGTTTCTCTCCTTCCAAGCCTTGCTGGATTAATTATGTTGCTTCCTGAACAAGGTCTAGAGCAAACTCTCTCAACCTGGACCTTTTAAATGTGTTAAAACTCATAGCTGGAAATCTTTGCACATCTGAGAATTGCAGTCACACACCACACTCCTAATTGGAAACATGGACTTTTTTCAATGCCTCTGATATACAACTTGCTTCTGAGAGTACAAGAGTATATATTTTAGCAAATAGACTCCTGGCTGTAATCTCAGTTTTTTAAGTTAGAAGATAAATGCTAGGTGAAGAGGTGGGTTTCAGGCGGTCCAGTCTGGTATGCACATACCGGTGAGAAAAATACCGGCACCCCCTTTGCTTGTTGCGGCAGGCGGAGAAAGATAGGAGGAGCATGAAAAAGCACCCCCGCCACCAAGGGCGAAGGGAGCGCCTTCGCCCTCGGCTATCGCATGCTTCCTTACTTTCTCCACCTGCCCAAATGAGTGAATGAGGTGCCGGCCCCAAACCACTCACCCACATTCAAACCAGCTCACCTCCCAGCTGGCAAAACAGACATTTTCACAGCAGCGGCTGAAGCACAATCCCTTCCCCAAGCATGTCCCATTGTGCTTCAGCCGCCGCTGTGAAAATGTCTATTTTTCCAGCTGGGAGGCTGGCAAAAAAGCCTCCATTTCCCCAACACCGCCGAATGGTCTGTACCCTCCCTCTACAGATTGACACTGCAGGAGGGAAGGAAAGAAGCCAGGCTTGGGAGGGATCTTCCCTCCCTCTCCAGAGAGCCCATGCCGGGAGAAAAGAGGCAGCTGGTTTGAATGCGGGTGGGCAGACGGTTTGGGGCTGGTGCCTCCTTTACTCATTCAGGCAGGCAGAGAAAGGAGGCGCATGATAAAGCACTTGACAGCTTTAAGACTTGCATGCTTCAAATGCCAGAGTTTCTGAGCCAACATTTTGAATGCTAAGCAAGAGCATTGTTAAGTGAGTTTCACCACATTTTATAAGTTGGCCATGCTCACCCTGTCACATGATCACCAAGCCACTCCCATCTGGTCACATGATCACCAAGCCACTCCCACCCAGTCACGTGACTGCCAAGCCACTCACACAAACCAGGCCACACCTACAGAATATGTTCTAAAAAATTTAGAAACCCACCACTGGCTAAGTGCCTGCTGATTTCCAATGAAATAACTTATTTCTCATCTTTATGATTGATTGATTGATCAATTGATTGATTGTATTAAAATGTTCTTAATGCTCACTGGGCCAAAATTATTGTGTATAGAACTTGGTGGTACCTTGTTGGCAGATAATATTATGCTTAAAAAATTCCATTCACTTTCAGAAGATATAACTGCAGTTGCATAGCCCTCAAAAGAACTTAATCCCTTAGGAGTTCCTTGGAAAAGGAAGACATTTTTTTCTCATTTATCCCCTCACCCTTTTGTTCTTACCTGGTCTAGCTTTAAGAAAAAAAGGGGCTTCAGGGGGATTGGGATGTTGTCTGAAAGGATAATTTGAAGATCAGAAGAATGGAGGCAGTTCTTCTCTGGATCAGATTTTTAATTGTCTTTTTCAATGCTCAGCTCAGGCTATTATAATTTATTTATTAGAATTCTGTATTAGAATATTGCCATACACATATAATATCTTACTTAGTATGCAGCCCAGATTTTCCCTACCAGAAATTTATGGATAACTTTTCTTGCTATCCTAAAATAATCTCACCATGCAGTGTATTTGTTTGCCATACTTACTAGTCATAACCTGTTTTGGAATCAGCTGCATCACAGTTTACTTCTTGATACCTCTGAAAAGTCCTCTTAATGATGCTTTGAAGATTTCTTTTGTCAATGCTACTGTTGAGCTAATACATTAACTTCTTTCAAGATGGGTTTCTGGTGCAAATGACTAGTTTGACATATGGGATATTCATTCCCCAAATCAACTTTTGCAGATTTGTAGGTTCTAAAAAAAGTCTCCTTTGGAGGTCATACAACTGCAAATCGATGTCTTAATGTGAAACATGTTTATTTTGGATTATCTTTACCAGACCATATACCATCTCTTCGGTGTGCTGCAGCAAAATACATTTGATTGCATCGTAAACTTTAAGTTACCAAGAAGTATGTTGTTTAGTGATACTACAGTCATGTTGGAAGCGCTGAAGTGCTTCTGGGTTGAAAGGATTGAACTGTGACATCACTGTTGCCCAGGGAATGCCCAGTTTGGGGGGGGGGGGGTGTGTCCTTTCATGTCCCCACTAAGTTGCCCACTGAAATGGTATCCATTTATCTACTTCAATCTATTCTCTGCCTCCCAAGTCCCAGCTGATCAGGAGGAAATGAAGATTTTGCAGTAACCTTCCTCTGGAATGGGGTGGGAATGGAGATTTTACAATATCCTTCCCCTGTCACTCCCACCAAGCCATGCCCTGCCCACCAAGCCATGCCCACAGAACCAGTAGTAAAAATTTTTGAATCCCACCACTGGTCTAGGCCTATGGAATTTATATAGGCATGAATACATACACACAGAGAGAGAATATTCATCAGATAATGATAATAATTTTCTTTATAAACCTTCATAATAGATGGTTTCAATGAGGATTCTCCATGTTCAGTTGCTATGTTGTCTATGTGAGAGATTAAGGGGGAATGACATCAAATTATAGAGTGCAGAACAAGAAACAGGAGGGGGGAAAACAGCACACTATGTATTTGATACATAGTGAGAAGATTAAAGAAATGTATGGATTATTATTTTAGCATTGTTTAAACATTACATGCAGTTGACATATACATAAAACATTGACTTCAGCTGCTTTTCTTGGCTTAGAAAATCCATAATTCAGATTTGTGAAATCCTTTGAAGCTCTGGATTTGAATGCCTTCAAGAATTTGTTTCTCTGCCAATTCACTGTTTCACTCCAACCTTGATTATGATCCTAGGTATGAGTGGGCAGTTTACACAGTCATGAACCATTTTATGAGACCCAGGTGTTCCAAAGATTGATTGTATGTGGGTATTATTAAAGAAATAAAAGTAAACCATTTCTGGCCACTGACACATGTTACTCTCTTAAGGAAGCAAAGCGTCAGTTGTGTTATAAAATTCTTCTGAATGCAAGATGTCCCCCATAAGTCAGATCCTGATCCTTGCCCTCTTAGTCTTCTCCTGTCTCACAGATGCTGGTGAGTTTTAACCGATTCAGATGAAAATTTAGCTTGGTGATAACTGTCAGGATAGTTTCCCAGCTAAGTCCTATATATGTTACTAAGGAGATGAAAGAGGCAATGTGAGCACTATTCTCATCTATCTCTGATGTCTTTTTGTCATCTGTTAGGTTCTTCAGTAACATAATTTTACTTGTGAGTCCTACACAGATAAGACAAGTGTCTGTCTTGACCCTTTAGGTTGGCACATTTCACCTCAGTTTAGAATCTTATTTCAGAATGTATTTAAGTAATGCCTAGAATACTTTTACTATAATTATTTGAGACAGAATCGAATGACATTTGCAGATTCATACACCATATAAGGAAAATTGTAAACCTAATATGTTTTTTTTTTTTTTTGGTTAGTTTGCTTTTGGTGAAAGAAGCTTCAAAATTTGAAGCCATCTATCATTATTTGAAGTGATTCACCTTTTTAGCCAACATGGATTTAATCTGTTGACGTAGCAGATCAATTGATAAGCATGATACATGGTACATTTCAAACTGGAAACACGCAGACCTTTTTGCGTTAAAAATTGCTGACTTTGATTGCAGCCACTTTTCTTCCTCCTTTCTATTTTATGGCAAATTGCTATTTTGTTGTTGTAAGTAATGTGTTTTGGTGTGTGTCTATCACAGAAAAAAGGGCAAAAACAGCATAGTGTTACAAAGATAATGTAAAACTATACTTGTTTGTAAAGGGACATGATGGCTCAGTGACTAAGACATTGAGTTTGTCAATTAGAAAGGTTGGCAGTTTTGCAGTTTGAATCCCTAGCACCACGTAATGGAGTGAACTCCCGTTACTTGTCCCAGCTTCTGCCAACCTAGCAGTTCGAAAGCACAAATAGGAACCACCTTTGATGGGAAGGTAACAGGGTTCCAAGCTCCTTCGGTGTTTAATCATGCCAGCCACATGACCACGGAGTTGTCTTCAAACAGTACTGGCTCTTTGGCTTTGAAATGGAGATCAGCACTGCCGCCTAGATTTGGCAACGAATAGCACACATGTGTGAGGGGAACCTTTACCTTATACTTGTTTGAAAGCCCCAGAATATCAGTGGCACAGAGTTATTAGAGGCATAAACATTTTTCATGTATTATTTATAGGGAAAGATTGATATTATGAAGGCTGCTTACAATGCAGGACCAGTCTTTCTCCCTCCATGTGCTCCCTTTGCTCCCAGGTCACCTGCACTAAAACTTTCTGTATGGCCCTCTACTTGTAATTGAAACAGAAAGCTGTAACAGCGTGTCCTCCTAGCAAATCAGAAAGTATGTGAGATTTGTCCTTCATTTCATTTCACAGCCCACTGACTAATTTTATACAGACACCTACATCCTTTTCCTTTGTCCCATTGCCAACTAGTCTGAAACAAAAATAAATACACTTTTTGTATAAAAGCTGAGCTGTGCATATGTTTACAGCACATACTGTACTTCATCAATGCAGTTGCAATTCTGATGGGTTCCCCCTCCTATTTCAGTTATTTTTAACTGTTTATTCCGTGACTCCAGAAGACCTGTACAAAATTCAAAGTTTTGTGCAAACTATCTCTTCATGCCTGCACCTCCTTGTTGCTTCTAAAGTTGAACAGAAATGGTCCCATTGTTTCAGTTTGTTTATTAAATTTATTTACCTTGTTTTAAGAACTCCTTGGGCAATTCCAAACAGCTTCAGCTAAAGGAATGTCTGCACAATGAATCAAGGGGACTTAATTGGATCAGATTGGATCAGAACTCAATGAGTGAAAGTTCATGTACCTCTAGAACCATTGCTATATGGTTGCTTAGCGCTCAGTATCCAGAATGATGGCTTCATTCTGTTAACAGGCAAATCGGTTGTCTTAATACAGCAGTTCTCAACCTGTGGGTTGCGACCCCTTCTGGGATCAAACGACCTTTTCACAAGGGTCACCAACCCAAAGGGAAGGAGCGGCTCGGGTTCCCCATGTGGCGGAAGGAGAGGTGCCAAAAGACTGATGGGTCTGCTGCTCCTCTCGCTGCAGGTGACCAAGCACCCAAGATCAGTGTGTGTGTCTGTGTGTGTGTCTGTGTGTGTGTGTGGTGGGGGAAAGTAGGAGCTGGAATGGAGGCGAGGCGGGGGAAAGAGAGACGCGTGCAACACAGAGGAAACTGGGAAAAGAAGGCTCAGGAAGGAGGGGAATGGGGAGCAGCAGCAGCAGCTGGTTGGGTGCAGGGAGGGAAGAGCTCCAGTTCTCCTGCACTGCACAGGGCTCTCCTTGCGCAGGGCTCTGGAACTCTTCCCTCTCTGCATCCAGAGATGGCTGCTCTGGCTCTTTCCTGAGCCAACACGAAGGGGACCGTGGCTGGCACTGACCTGAGTCTGGCGCTGAGAAGTCTCCTGTGCAGTGTGACTCTCCTGCGCAGCGCAGGCAGCTACTCACTTCTCAGTGGCAGCAGCAGAAGGAGTTGCTGTCCCTGCCACCATGATCCCAGCCCAGGAGGGTATTTTGCTTGCACATGAAAGAAAGAGATGAAAGAGAAAAGGGAGAAAGAGAGAGAGATAGAGAGAGAGAAAAATGAAAGAGAGCTGGAAGGAGAGAATGGGAGAGAGGGAAAGAGAGGGAAACAAATCAGGGGGAAAGAAAGGAAGAGAAAAGAAAGAAGGAAAAAACTAACTTTCTCAGACCTATGACGAAAGCAATAGCAAGCTAGATCTCTTGCCAAGAAAACTGCAGTTTGCCAGAGAATGAGCCAGACGTCGTGATGACACAACGTGCAGTCTCGATAGTCCGAGACCGCCATTGATTCTTTTACCAGCTGCATGGTCCATATGGACCTAAACTGTCCCAGAGAGACGATGACAGGGAGACAAATCCTTGCTGGTCTCAGGGACACTGCAAAGTCCCTGATCGACCCAAAGGAAGTTCTCCAAGCCGGCAGTAAACAGACAGCCCCCAGGCTGACAAAGTCGGAGACGACTCTGGAAAGAAGGCAGTGAAAGTGAGTCCAGCTGGTGAGATTTTTTTCTTTGAGAATGATTGCCCAAATAATTTTTTTAAAAGCTAAATTAGTCCTTTAAGCAAAAGAATAAAGCAGTGAAATTTATCTTTACTGGACTGCCTTAGAAAGTTTTTCCCCCTCTTCTATATAACAGCATTTTGTGGATTGAAGTGATTGGAATGCTTCCCGTTTCTCCTCTTAAGTGAATGAACTGATTTTTTCTCTTATTCTGTGCTACCTTTATTTTTTGGTTGATCTAAAACTTTTTTTACTTTAACAATCCTTCCTCTTACTGTTTATTAAATTTTATTAAAGACACTTAGAGATTTTTGTTTTCCTTAAGTTTGATACGAATAAGAGAAAGTTGAATCTGCCACTCGGAAGCCAGAATTTGGTTTTTTTCTTTTTTGAAACAAAGTATCCTTTGCTCTATTTTTTCTGATTTTGTTGACATTGTAACTAGAGGGTTTGTAGCTTGTCTGTAGAGACTGATAATGACTCAAGGACACAGACTGTTTTCTTGCAGGTGTCTTTGTGGAATATTTTGGACAAGGGAAGGGAAATAAAAGAAAAGATAGATCCCTCACTTTTTTGAAAAAAATAAAAGGACCTTATGTTTTAGCAAATTCAAAACAAAAATATTTTTATACATAAAAGAGACATTGAAGTGGCAGTGGATTTTAAACTTTCTCTTTTCTTCTGGGATATATGCATTTATATACAGATGAAGAAACCCTAAATTACCAGGATTTTTTGGATGGAATTCTAAAGATATTGGAAGGATTTGAGAGGTTTGATAAGAAGTTGGATAGATTATTGTCTGGCTCAATAAAAGATGAAGGGACTGGAGCCTCAAAAATTAAAGAAGAGAGTGAAGATATAGAAGATAAAGACAAGATAACAGATGAACCTAATAACAGAGCACCTATGAGTGAAAGTAGAAAGGAGGGAACATGGAAAAGTGAATCTGATTATTATTATATACTTCATGATATGGCGCTTTACCCTTCCTGTCAAGATATGGATTTGATAATGGAATTAAGAAGAGAAACAGCTTTAGAAAGACATCTGATAATCAAAGACATGTTAATTGTAATACCAGTTCAAGGGCAACAAGACTATATGAGAGTTCTTTCAAGCAAAAAAGTGCGGAGAGAAGTTTTTAAAAACTTTATAAAGAAGTTTATAAGAGAATTGAGGCAACAACTGGCTAAAGAGATAAGACTGTTTAGTTACTGGAAAGACACAGGCTGATAATGAAGGTTGATAACTCAAAACATAGTTAACCTTTGGTGATTAATAAGTAGGATCTCTTAGACACTTTTAGAATGTTTTCTTTAAAATGTTTATTTGTTAATTAATAAATTATTATGAAAAATAATTTGGATATAAACTGTAAATTGGGACCTGGTGAAAAGATTTATCAATTTCACTAATATATTTTTGTTTAGATTTTACTATAAAGTTGTAATTTCTCTTGGGCACTTATAAACTTTACTAACAAACTTTTGTTTAGATTTCATTATAAAGATGTAATTTTTCTTGGGTCGGAGGGGAGGAGATGTGTTATAAATGACATTTTTTTCTTTTTTTTCCCTTTAGATAACTATAATAACAATAAGGAAATGTTAATGGATAATGTTTAATGATTTTTATATGTCTTGGCATTGGTATGCTATAAAAGGGTAATTATTGGAGGTTTATCGGACTAGCTAATGAATGCCAGTAGGTGGTTGTGTCTTTAAATACAAATGACTCTAGATAAAAGCATGTTTAAATAATTATAGCTAACTGAGAATGATTGTATATTGATGGTAAAATACACAAAGATTTTCGATTTTAAAATGTAAATTAAAAATATGAAGGATGTATAGTAACACACGAAATGTATTTGTAACCAATTGACATGTTTTCTACAAGATGTAATGAAGAATTTTTTTTGTGTTTTTGTTTAATTAAAACAATAAAAAAAATTCTAAAAAAAAACCTGCAGTTTGCCATAAGGCACAAATTGGAAGCAAGTCTGATTTTTCTTAAACAAAATAACAGACATGGCAAAAAAATGCATATGAAAATAAGATTATTTATAATTTTGGAAAACATATTATATTGTCAAACTCAAAAGAAAAAATATATATCCTATTGCTGTTAGTACAATCTTGCCAGCTTCTATCAACTTAGAATTCACTATGAAAAGATTACAGAGAAGCAATTTCCTACAATTAATAACTTTATTTTGGATTTGCTATCGTATTCAATGAGAAAGAAAGAAAAAGAAAGAGGTAAAGGGAAGGAAAGAAAGAAAGGAAGGAAGAAGAGAAAGGGAGAGGAAAAATAGAGAAAAACAGAAATGAGAGGGAGGAGGAAAGAAGAGAGTGAGACCCTATTCCCACAGAAAACACTGAGCCATGAAACCTGGGTAGGCATGTCTGGCGGGGTGTGTCATGTGACCGGGTGGGAGTGATGTTGAGTTGGCCACACCCACACAGGTTTTGTGGCTCCCGGTCTTTTCTTTTCTGTGGGAAATGGATCCAAATGGCTCTTTGAGTGTTTAAGATTGCTGACCCCTGTGCTACACCATGCTTCAAGACAAAATTTCATTTATTTGCAATTAGAAATAAATATTTCACAATATATAATTGCATATTGTTTTTGTGATTAATCATTATGCTTTATGTTCAATTTATAACAATAAAAATATATCCTGCATATCAGGCATTTACATTACGATTCATAACAGTAGCAAAATTACAGTTACATAGTAGGAAGGAAAATAATTTTATGGTTGGGGGTCACCACAACATGAGGAACTGTATTAAAGGGTCCCGGCATTAGGAAGTTTGAGAACCACTGTCTTAATAGCTTCAGCATGTTATTAATGATGAATTGTGCACATTAAACTTATGCAACTCCTGATATAAAGGATTCCTTTGTTTCTGGACATGCAATGTCCTACAAGCTATAAAACCTGAACACAATTATATCTAATGTGATATAATTAAAATACTGAAAATTTATCTTTCAAAGTAGATGCTCTTCTATGTGCCCAATGCCTACCTAACAAGTGGAAAATCTGTCATATGAAGACCTGCAGAACTAACCGCAAAGGAATCTGTATCGCCATCACCATTTATAAAGGTATAAAACAATGCTAAGTTCAAGGATAATATTTAGATTTGCTAAAAATTCTCTTTTTTTCTTATCACATTCTTACAATGGTGATTGATTACTAGATTTTTGCTTTGTTCTCCAATTTAGTTTTAATGATATTAAGGAAAATATAGCTGAAAAAGACTGTTGTTAATTAACTGGAGATGTAGGCACTGACAAATTTCCAGACTTCTACTCAAAGAAGATTGAAGCAATGTTCACCATGACAGAAGCTTACTCAATGAAATTGTCAGAGAACTGCAGTTTCACAATCTTCCGTCTTGTTCATACTTTTGTGTCATTCTACAGTACAATGCCAAATATATCTGTCTTTCTCTGCCCTGGTTGATCACTATTTTTGTTCAAGCTGTACGTAGATCACTTATTGCCCCACCGGGCACCTAAAGCAGCCTCTGAAATTTGGAAGCCTTCGAAGATATTGGGACAATAACTTTCTATAAATCCTAGGAGTTGTAATCTCACTGATGGAGAATATCAGATTCAGGAAGGATGGCCTAAAGGGAGGGGACATAATGATATAAGCTGCCATTTGTTCTTCATTTTTCAGTCTCATTGTACATTACAATGTATATGTATTATCAAATGTTTAAAGTGCCAATTTGTCATAGGTTCCATAGACAGTGTACAGTGCTAACTAGATCGGCTGAGGTTTTAAATACAATACTTAAGAAATATCATGTTTCCTATGGTACAGAGAAGATGCTGATTGAGGCAGTTTATCCTCGCTCCTATTGTCCCGAAGTTGCTTTTTCAGGAGGCAACTGGACTTTGTGTTTTTTCTTTGAAGACATTTTGTTTCTCACCCAAGAAGCTTCTTCAGTTCAGGAGAAGTGAAATGTCTTCAAAGATAATCCAGAAAGTCCAGTTGTCTCTTGAAAAAGCACATTTGGGGCATGTTTGACCCGATGACTGGGAATCTCCATAGACTTCCTTCTATTGCCATTCTGGCAAGAAACACAATCATCTGCCTCAACAGGACAATCAGAGATATCAAAAGGAAACTATAAAACAAGGCTACTTTAGACTGAAAGAAATTCCTTCTTTATCCCATTTGTTAAACTGAAGCATAAAGTTGCAGAATCAATACAGAGTAAATGTAAAATGGTCTGTCTGTTTAGAAAGAGATCCAATATCATGTCAACCATTGTTTTCTCTTTTTTCACTGTAACTTGTTCCATTCCATTCCGAGATTTGCATCACGTCTACTGTACCATTTGGATGGGATAAAAGAGTTCAAGAAATTGAATCTTGATTTCAGCATGGATAGGATTGGCATTTGATATATAGCAGTTGTTGGATATCTTTCACAATGGCTTTCTTCATCCCCCTCCCACCAATCTATATATCAAAGACCTGAATTCTTGTCTCCTTACCTGTACCTGCTTACAGTTCTAATTTGGTATAAAGAAGCTTGACAGACATATTGCTCAGCTAAATATGAAAAACTGGTGTTTTGTGGACTTTATTTTAAAATATTTTTATTTTCCTCCTCTGCATTGTTTGTTTTAGGACATGAAGCTGTTGACAGAATTTTAGCCTGCAGGTTAAAGACAGAAGCAAAGTGTGGTCTCAACCTATATAATGCTATAGAAGATAGACGCTATGAGGTTAAGTGCTGTGATCATCGTCGTTTATGTAATATGGAATTTGTAATAGTCCAAGGAAAGTAGCCCAAAAATCTCCTGGGAAGAAATTGAGTTCCTCTCTATATTATTTTTCTCAGCTTTGATAGTTAATTTGGGGGCAGCAGAGGGAAGAGGCTTTGATTCAATGGATGCAGCCATCTACTTGCCTTTTTAAAATTCCACTCTCCCATCCCTGCCACAAATAAATGCCTTTGCATTGGAAGTATAAAATCTTAGCTACTAGAGCTAAGCAGTTGGTATCTAGAACTGAATGTTGACATTGTACTTTATTTTTTTTTTAATTACACCATCTTTCAAAACAGAGTTTTTCCAGTTCAGGAATCACTATTCTTTTAAAGGGGAACATTTTTTAATCTATGCCACATGAGGAAAAAATGGGGGAAAATGTTCTGTGAAGAACAACTTCAAGACAATCTTAAAATACGCAAATATTCCGGTGGTTGTGAAGCTTACATAATATTTTCAAAGCTGTGTAAGAAACAGGCCAATTACATGATAGAAGACAAATTTTCAGTAAGATCCATGTATACGTCTGGATATGTGGATATACATATATAGACAAAACTGTATTCCAATATATCAAATTTCATTTCTACAGCAAGGAAAATTATTATGGTACTTTTTCAAAGATTTAGAAATTGCATTCACATTATACTGACTCAATTAAAAATTCAACAAGAAGTTAACCATGAAAATGTTCATTCTTTTGCAGAATACCTTGGCCTTTAATAACATTTGAAGAATGTTTTTCACATTGTTCAATTAACAGCAAGCCCATTTTAGAGAAAATTCTTACACTAAGCACTACAAGGTTTCTCAAAATTCTTCACAGATTCATTACAAAAAACAAAGTCCAAGAGTCTTCCCATTAAAAATTTCATATTTTCACCAATTAGGGTGCCCAAACAGGAAAAAGAGATTTTAAGGTCCAAACTGTCTTGAATCTTGATAGCAGTTGCTTCTCCCCTTCATTCTGATGCTTCCCCTAAATCTTTAACCCAACGTTGTGCTTTGGAATCTCTTTCTTGAAGGTTCTTTGAATGAATCTTCTGCTATGGTTAAGATTATTCAGATCTGGTCACCTTCATTTTTAAAAAAAATCTACATTAACAAAGTGTTATATAAAGCAATAGTTTTATCCCCATCTTCTTCAGGTTTTTGTTCCATCTAAGACATTGCTTCCATCTAATTTTCCTGACCCTCAAAAATATATTAATTCTATGTATTAAATGTCTTATTTATCTGTCCCTTGCCAAAGGGCAAGACCAAAGCAGAGCATTTCCACAGTAGTATCTTATAGTATCATTGGTCATAGTTATGGCAATATATAACTAAAGCAAACAGGATTTTTTTTTTAATTATAATGTTACCCAACATGATGATTGGCTGATGTTATAAATTGGCAGTATAGAATCCCACAGAGACACTGTATTATTGAACCAAGCTGTACACTGTCAAAAAAAATTGATGGTACTCCTAGTTCTCCTGGTTATGTTGAAAGGAGTATTCCTTTGTACTTGCTAGATTTTTTTTAGTTGTAAAAGGAGTTTACTGTCATAAAGCCTAGTCATGATAGGCTGATGATTCTGTCATTTCTAGCAAATACGTTACATCTGCTCATGTATATTTTCTGCCAAGACAGACAAATAGTGACAGCCCTCATGTCGCATTGATCAACTGTATGTAATCTGCCCTCACTCTCTCAGCTTTTAGCATTTTCACCAACTCCATTGTTTTTATTCACAACTTATTCCCAAGGTATTAATTTAGACTTTTTTAAAAAAATAGAATGCAATCTTTGTTATTTTTTTGTAGAACTCATGAAGGTCTGTGAACTTCTTTGTTGGCTCATCCTCTTTGTTGGCTCATCCAAATCCAGTCTCTTCTTCCTTTTTCTCCTCAGCTCTGTAAATACAGTTAACCCTCAACCAATGCATAGCAAGTGGGGTGTTGAAACTTGCCACTGGCTGAGACTGACAATTGAATCAAAGCCCATGCTACCATCGGTAGATCTTCTCACTTTGTAACACTGAGCTGTTACTCCTGTGTCCCCTTTTAGCTCAAACTTGTGAGCAGCATTAGTCTCTCTAACTCCTTTAACTTGCAACTATAGTCTCTTTTTCCCTTTCTCTCAAGTAATTTTTCTGCCTTTTTCTTGGGTTCCAATCCCTTTATCTCATTAAGCTGTTCTTTACTATAGGCAAACCATGCCACCCCTTTTCCTTTCCCTTTTGTAGCCGTGACTTCCAAGTTAACTATCTTCTGTTTTTCTGCTTTTCTCCCCAGTCAGTCATTTATGTCTCAAAAAATGCCTTACATCAAGGGTTTCAAACTGGTGGCTCGTGTGCTGGATGTGTCAATGTGACTTACACCCTTAACTCCACAACAGGGGTGTTCTTGGGGTAAGGCTAAAAAAAATCAAAATGGCAATTAGAATTATATTAGTTATAATTAAAACCCCAATGCTTTTTAATATGCATCACAAATATGGGACACCCAAACCAAGATTGCAATTGCCATCTTGACTTTTTTAAAATCATAGATACATACTCCATGGCTTTTTGTTCCCTTTCTAACACCCAGGTTTTTTCTCAATTTTTCAGGAAAAGAATTCTCCTCCTTTTCAGAGATACTCAAGTCTGAATTCCTTGCAGGCTTAATGCTATTTACTAAAAAGCCTTGTAGCTTTTCCCATGAATTCTTTACATTTACTTATATCTATTCTGTTCCCTCCACTTCTGATTCTTTCCAATTACATGTCCCTGAGCAATTAATTTTTAACATTCAGCCTCTTTGTCTAGCTTTACCACTTTCTACCAAATCCATTTATTTCCCAATTCTACTGCAGCTTTCTCAGTTACAATATAATACTGAGAATGCAGGGATAGATGGGGAAAGAGACATCTTGGATTGATCACTTGGCTTCATTTTCCTCTGGGCTCAGTTTAAACAATTGGTATGAAATATAGTCCACAGCAAGGGAAAGATGCTATTTTAGCTCCTGAATTGTGTTATTTCTTACATGCTTTTCATAAAACTGGCTGTGGTTCCAACAAAACTGATGATAGGCCATGGATGGCTCTTCCAAGTATATGCCCAAGTATATCTCTCTTTGACCTTGGCCCAGAGGAAGAAGATGCTGTTTGTTATGGAGTTTTAACTCTATTTTGTCCGTCCTTCCTTCCTTCCTTCCTTCCTTCCTTCCTTCCTTCCTTATGTATGTCCATTTTGCAGAGGCAACTGTAGCAAGCACAGACTTATTTGGAGACTCATTGAACTAACTGTACTCCATTTCGGTCTTTTTTCATTCAACCAAACTTTTTTTATGGATGCAAAATTTCTTGCACTGTCAAGAAAGATCTCAGCCAGTGACGTTCAGTCAGG
Source organism: Natrix helvetica (assembly GCF_964273705.1). NCBI lineage: Eukaryota > Metazoa > Chordata > Lepidosauria > Squamata > Natricidae > Natrix > Natrix helvetica. The sequence goes on from NC_138552.1 coordinate 248,208,087, forward strand.
TGAGGCAAGTGAGGCACAGCCTCACTGCTCTCATCATGAAAAGAAAAAAAATGTAAAAGGAAAAAGCTGAGTTAGTTGCTGCCTCACCGTGAATGACTCTGCTTAACTGTTAAAAAAAGCTTCTAAAAAAGCGCCCTCTACTATGAGGCAGGAGAACTTCATGCCTCCTGTAGTCTGACTTTAGGCGTTTTATGATCACTCGAGAAGAGTTAAGCAAGGGTTAAAAGCCTAAAAATTCCTGACGTAGGTGAGGCACGCAGTTCTCCTGCCTCATAGTAGAGGGTGCTTTTTTAGAGGCTTTTTTTAACAGTTAAGCAGAGTCATGGAAGCCAGGCAAAGAGCCATGCTGTAGCACACACACTTTCCCCAGCCTCTTTCTTTTGGAAGGATCGGATCGGCTCTCCTCCGGCTTCTCTGCCTCTCCTCTCACCCCAGCCTGCCAGCAGGAGGTGAGTGGGTGGGCTTTATTGTGTTCCAGGCATTTCCCACCCAGACAGCAGGCTGCATTTGCAATGGTGGAGGTGTTTGGGGAAGGCAGCAGGAGAAGGGGGGGCAGAGGAGCTGCTTTCAAGCCACTGGAAAAGATATCCAATCCAACTTTTGTGTGTGTGTGTGTGTGTTTGTTTGAGAGTGAGTGAGTGAAAGAGGGAAGGGGGTAGGAGAGATAGTCCAATCCAACTTCTGTGTATGTGTGTGTGTGTTTGAGAGAGGGGGAGGAAGGGAGAGAGGGAGGAAGGAGGGGAAGGGAGAAGAAAAAGAAAATGAAAAAAATTATTTCACAAAGGAGAAAAACAAATGCTGTCGCTTTAAATTGGAACTGAGCATGCCTGGCTGTGGAATTCTGGGAGTTGAAGTCCACAAGTCTAAAAATATTTGAAACCCACCACTGTGTCAGTGCCTCACCAGCCATAAACCTCACCGCACGTCACTGATCTCAGCATTCAGTCCACTGATAAAAGCTTATTTACTGTGTATCAGAATCTTATGAAAGAACAAACTTTCTCTGTCTAATGTTGGAGATAACATGCAACCATCAAGATAAACTAATCTTTTATGAATCCATCCAATACCCATTTATAGCTTCCCAAATAAGTGGCCATGAATGTGTCTTAGAACAGCACCTTTCATTATTCACAAAATGGTCTGAATTTCCCATTTCTAAGGTTTCTTAAGGTTTAAATAAAGAAAACACTACCAATAGTGTTAATATTTTCTTTATGCCCCTGTAATGGCAAAGAATTTCACTGTGGATTCGGCACATTTTTAAAATTCTGAAACTCTGAACTGCAAAGCAAATTTTCTGGATACAAGCAGTTTCAAAAGCCAGGATTGTAATGGAACTTACACTTATACACTGCTTCATAGTGCTTTACAACCCTCTCTAAGTGGTTTACAGAATCAGCATCAGTCCCGGTGTTTGGAGGCCGTACGGGTCTGGATGGATGGCAACCGACTAAAACTCAACCCTTCCAAGACGGAGTGGCTGTGGCTTCCGGCCCCCCGGTTCAACCAGGTGTTTCCATCTCTGGCCATCGGGGGCGTGCAACTAGCCCCCATGGAACAGGTGCGCAATTTGGGCGTCCTCCTAGATGCCCGGCTGTCCATGGATGACCATGTAACAGCCGTGGCAAGGGGGGCGTTCCATCAGGTCCGCCTGATGCGCCAATTGCGCCCCTTATTGGACCGGGATGCCCTATGCACAGTCACCCATGCGCTAGTGACGTCTCGCCTGGACTACTGCAATGCTCTCTACATGGGGCTTCCCTTGAGATGCACTCGGAGACTACAGTTGGTCCAGAACGCGGCCGCACGGGTGATTATGGGGAGGACTAGATACTCCCCTGTAACACCTCTCCTGCGCGAGCTGCACTGGCTTCCTGTGGTCTACCGAGTGCGTTTCAAGGTTTTGATTATGATCTTTAAAGCGCTTCATGGCACAGGACCTAGTTACATGCAGGATCGCATCCTGCCCCACACATCCCTACGACCAATTCGCTCACACAGAGAGGGACTTCTCCGGGTGCCGTCCGCCAAACAGTGTCGGGGGGCGACACCCAGGAGCAGAGCCTTCTCTGTGATGGGCCCAGCCCTGTGGAATGACCTCCCCCGTGACATCAGGATTATTTCCGATCTTCGCTCCTTCCGTGTACAGTTGAAGACCCACCTCTTTCAATTATCTGGCCTGGCTCAACCGTAATTTTTCATATTCCTCCTGACTGTCTTTTTTAAATTTTAAATTTTTATTGTATATTGGGTTTTTATTATTGGGGTATGTTAATGGTTTTAATTGTCTAAATGTTGTAATCTATTACCTCCTCCGTGCATGTATGTCTTTGTATATATGTATGTTTATATATGTCCTAGTGTACGCTGCCCCGAGTCCTGCCTGGAAAGGGAGCGGCTAATAAATTCAAATTTATTATTATTATTATTATTATTACCTCATTTTACTGACCTCTGAAAGATGGAAAGCTGAGTCAACTTTGACAGGATTCTAAGAAAGACTTTGCTGGAGCAGAACATACTCTACATCTAGTAACCAACCAGAGTTCAGCGAAGTGACCAGAAGTGAGATATAACATACGAGCACTCCTTCCTGTTTATACTAAGATGCTGATATTGGTAATGAACATCTGGTCCTGTGCATAATAAATATCCTTCATAACTACAAATTATTCATAGTGATATCCTGACATATTTATAACTATACCTTTTAGGTTAGGCAGCATTTCTACACACACATACATAACTCAAGTTGCACTCAGTTCCAGGAAATACATTTACATTATATTTTCAGAGTTCTAAAACAAGCAGAACATATACACTTTTTGTATTTAAAGATAATTGTATTAATAATTCTTGAGAACAGGATACAGATACCAAACTCAGACATAGGGTCTTTTCCTCTCTGGATTCTGAACAACAGAAAGAGCAATGGAGCCTTCATCTCTCTTCCAGTGAAACCTTTAAAAAAAACACCAAACAAAAGTAAAGAATGATGCATAGTTGTCAGAATTTTTATTATGAGCCATAGCAAAGTACCTTTCCCAACTAGCTCCCTCCTAGCTCTTAGCTGGGAATTCTGAGACTCACAATCTAGGCACATCTGGATATACAAAGTTGGGAAGGTTGTCTAACAAGTGTAAAATCTGAAACTCCTAAAATACTGATGCACCTAACCCATTAAAAATCATGTGTCATTTTTTTCAATACAATTCCAAGAATTACTATCAGTTAAAAAGAAGCTTAGTATTATTTTGAGGATGCTACAAATTTTATAGTGTAGTTTCAAACTGCTCCTCCTTCTCCAAATTTAATTACAAGTAATTCAAGCAATAAAACCAAATAATTTGGGTGCTCTGGGAAAGTATCATTACTTTAATTACATAGAAAGTTGCCAAAAGATATGGAAATATCGTATTGAAATAATTAGAGCAAATTGCCATACCAAAGATGAATGGATCCCACCAGGAAGCTTGGCTGAATTAAATATTTAGTTAGATTTAACTCGGTTTAACTTAACTGTGATTTCAGTGTTAATTTTCAATCCCTGCAATTGCCTCTACCAACATCAAAGCATATTCAGTGGACTATATGTATGCATTTTGGACTGGTTTCAAGAGTCTAAAACATGGAATAGAACCAGGAGGAGGCAGGTCAAGAATCAGGTTCTGTCCTATCAAGCCCTATCTTAATGCTGAGCCAGCTATCAGTCTTACCATCTCTGCCATGTACCAGGGGCCTCCTCCGTTGAGGTCTTGGGGATGCCAATATCAGACGATAGACCTTCATTAGTTAAAGGGTCTCAGATTTGCTGACTTATACCAAGACATAGCTAGATCTTGCAGGACTGCTCAAGAGTAATCTCAGATAAAGAATGTGGCTCATGAGAACAGTACAGTATGTAAGCAATTCAGGGAGACATAAGTCACAAGAGGCATCATTTGGGACTTGTATGTCCTGGATATACATAATGTTCATAGTCTGCCTACATCTTTTCAATGGTACTGTTGCATGCTTCCCAGTTAAGTGCAAAAAATCTCTTGGATGAATCAAGTTTAGATTAATAGCACAGAACAGGTATTGCAGGAGATTAAAAAGCCAGCACAAATTATTTTTCTGGAAATTATTCACCAAAAGAATAATGCATATTGAATTTGATTCATGGCACATTTGCAAAAAGTAGCTTGTTAAAATCAGTGCTTCATTGATCTAGAGGAAACAAAACATTCAGAGATCATTTTAACATTATAGCTGTTTCTGAAAGACAAATACTTATTCAGCTTCAGGGGGAAAATATAACCAATTTATTCCAATAGATTTTGCTAAACTAATTTCTGGCAACTTTTGACTCTGGTCATGCTAAGTGGTTAGGCTGTGAATTGTAGATCGTCTATGTCCAGAAAGCCACAAATTTAAAGCCACAAATTCTGCAAACCTGCAAAGAAATTATGTAAACCAGATCAAGACAAGCATTAGAGATTTGGCATTTACTGGGAGGGGGGGGGGGAATCAAAGACCTCTAAGACCTTTTTGCTTCCTTGAAATTCCTGCCAAAACTGCTGCTACATTGGACAGAGTGATAATCTACAGAACCTTTTATATTAGGATCCTGTAAGTCTGCACCTGAAGACTCTGTTCATTTTAACCTTGCGTTAATAGAAAATGGAAAGGACAATGATGCAGGCATACCTGGGAGCATAAAAATGCTTTAGTCAAATGTGGGCAACAATAGAAGATAGATAACAATATTTTACTTACTTAGTTTGCACCGGGACAAGAAGGCTGTCTCCGGCCCTTAAAGTCTGGATTTTTCTATCAATAGTAACAAAAGATGCACCTTCCTAAAATGGTGGGGGAAAAGAGGCAGACTTTTAATTCTTTCTGGTTTTAAAATTGAAACAGAGATTTAAAATGTAAATTTAAAAATTCAGCAGTATAAACAAATCTTGCCTGTCTCGTATTCATCTTTGCTCTACTTCGTCAATGACAGTAGGCTAACTGTAGATACACAATTAAGCTGGTTGCTTTGGCAACATAGACACATTCTCACTTCTTTCCCAATGTCTATTGCTTACAACAATGTGGATAAAAAGTTGGAGGGAAATGCTAGTAAATTTGTTAGTATATTTTTGTCACTCACCTACAACGTTAAATACTTTCCCTTTCCCCTTTAGGATGTTCTCATAATTTATAAATTTGGAAAAAAAATCACCGACACCAAGGAAGAATGAGCAGAAACAATCAAACCAGGAGACTCACTAATAAACTAAGTTTGCAGTACACAGATTGATTGGTCTGCCTGAAAATGGAAGGGATTATCCCCTCCCTTTTCCCCATTTCCTTTTCTACATTTCTCATCTGATATTTGAAAAGCTTTTCAGACTAAAAAAATAGTTCTCTAAACCCACAGGGATGGTGTAGACATTACTAAGAGGGAACCATTAGTGTGGGAAAAGGCCATCTTTATCTCATCAGAGAGATGTCGTGTCAAGCTAATTCACTTCTGCAAGAACTAAAAGAAGTCTGACCAGAACACAGATGTACCTGAAGGGAAGGAGGCTCATCATCATCATCATCAGTAGATGCTCAGATCCCTGCCAAGCATTCGGAGAGACACAGTTTGTGTCTGGCTACCTTCTCTTTTTCCTACTTTTTTTGCAGGGTAATTGCATTCCTTCAAAAGGAGAGAACTGATTGCACACTCAATGCAGTCAGCTTTCAGGCTTCCTATTTTCCCCCCATGTTGGTTTCTCAGTGTCTTTCAGTCATTTGTAAGTTGCTGGTTCAGATTCCAGCAACTTAGGGGGAACTCAAGTACTTTAGATTAGAAGACTGCTACTCTCTTGTGTCAAACACAACTATTCATGGATCGATTTAGTTTTTGCAGTAACTTTTCTAGAAAACTCCTCCATTTGCATTATTTTGCCAAGTTTTTTTAGCTACTGCCTCTGTTTATTCATTTATCATTATTATTACTTTTTCTATTATAGACAATTTTTTGCCTTAGGCCAGTGGTTCTCAACCTGTGGGTCGGGACCCCTTGGGGGGGGGTCGAATGTCCCTTTCACAGGGGTTGCCTAAGACCATCGGAAAACACATATTTTCCATAGTCTTAGGAACCGAGACACCAATTTTATGGTTGGGGTTCACCACAACATGAGGAACTGTATTAAAGGGTCACGGCATTGGGAAGGATGAGAACCACTGCCTTAGGCAAACAAGAGTGACTTTTCTGGATTTAAGGGCCTCATTCAAAATTAGGGCATTGAGGTATGCCTATGCACTTACCCACAGACAGACAAACCAAACAAGTACCCCCATACTTTATTCCACATCAGGATCACAAGGCTACTGGGAGAAGGAAAGGAGAGGAACAGATTTTGCTCTGTGAGCGGGAAAACTTAAATAATAGCCAATGGCTGCAAATGCAACTCAGGGACTTCTGCCTTTTTGTGAATAAAAGCTATTTTAATTCTTTACAACGCAACAGAATTTTGGAAATAAATTATGTAAATATGCTCACAATTCTTCTATCTGCTTCTCCATTTGTTAGCAGGTTAACTCTCTGGAAGCAGAACAGAATAGGATCAAATTTACTGCAGTGTGAGAATCCAACTATGGGATTTTCACATTAAAAATGGGCCATATCTGGCCAGGGAATGGTGTGGGGTGGGGTGGGGGGGAATCCTGGAAAAAAAATCTCCCCAATACTTCCACTATGAACAGAATGCTTCCCATTGTTCTATTCTTAAGCTTCTGCTTCCTTCAGATCACATGACCCAAAGTAGTACTACTATTAAGGGAACAAATTCTACAAGCCATGCTTGGTATGCATTGTTATGTTACTCTTTACCATGTTATTCCAATGGAAGATTGGAAAGACATGATATATAAGATAGGACTAGAAAGTTCTTTAAACTGGAACTGAATTAGATGAAATTTGGTGGGGTGGGGAAAGCTGAGTTCAAAACAATCCTAAAAAATCATTCCCTAAAACTTCATTATCAGAGATGCAATAGGGAAGAAGTTGGGAATGACTGCTCCTGCCTAATGTTGCCCCCTCTCCCTTCTCAGACCAAGAATGGACAGAAACTATGAAAGACGAGCCACAGAAGCAGGATAGCAATGAGTAAAATTTGCAACAAATTTCATGTCAGTCCTATTTTTTGATGACTCAGCAATGGGTGGATGCAGAACCTCACCCCCCTTTTAAAAAAATTGAGGAAATATTCTTAGTTTCTAGTTACTTTTCAGGAATGTTTTTCAAATTATTATTTTTTTAAAGAAGAAAGTTAACTTTGCAGCAGTGAACAGATTACTGCCAAGATCTCAGATCCTAATGGTAAAACAATAGCCGTAATAAAGGGAAAATAAATATAGGGTTTTATCTAAGATATGAACCACTGTGGTAGAAGGGTCACTTATGAAGACTGATTTTTTTTTTAGTGATCTTCAATTACTTTGTAGTCTAAGGGAAAGATCAATAAGAACAATGCATGTGTTGGTTCTGGAGGTTTGTTTGGTTTTTTAAAAATACAATCCTGTACATAGCAAGTAAGAAATAAAGCATATATACCAACTGCCATATCCATATATCTGCATTCTTTCCTCCCTCTTCAGTTATTCCTGGTCCAAATATTATAACCTAAGAGACAACCAAGAAAGTGTGTTGTTTTTATTTTAAGATGAGGGTTAAGTATATCTACTTTATTTTAATGAAATACAATAAATTTTAATGGAATATATATATTGTGAGGAAGCACCTCACACCAGTTTATTATATAGATGAAATATATCATATTTCTTAGAAATAAGAAACTCTTTCATCATATAGTAGAAAGTCAAAAAGAAATATGCCATAGACTCTTGTGACACACTTCTCTTAGTTCAATTAATACACAGTTTATTCTCGACTGTTCTTGAGTTATGAACTCAACCTATTATATAAAAATTTCCACCTTTCATAGATTCAAAGGATTAGCTTTTGCAGCATTTGTTTTTGCAATAATGATTTTCACACTATTTCACTTTCCCAGTAACTACGCTTACTGTGAGGAGTATTATCACTCCCGTTGTGCATGGAGGTTGTAAATAGCACCTAATTCATGGCACGAAACCTGGTTCCGTGCAAAAATATTCCCAATTGATCTTCACAGCTTTATTAGGTAAGAGAGTTTGTTCAGAATAGAAAGTCCTGATTTAGAAAGTTCTAAGTTTGGGAACTCCCAAATATGGCTTAAGATTTGTTTAAAGGTGAATTGACACCACTCCCCCTTCAAGAGGTTGATGTAATCATTGGATATTTTCCATTGCTTCATTTCCTTAATTCCTCTTGCTGCAACAAGGAGATTTTCAGCACAGGTGGCCCTGGCACGATGGAAAGTTTCCAAGAACATCATTGGAAAACTAACAAAGAACATACTATAACTTGCCTCTGGTGGATCTGAAGTGACATATACTACTGTTTTTAGTACAAATAGAAAATAAGATGAAATTGTACCAAATACAGCACTAAAAGGTGTGTTAGGGGTTGGAGATCTAAATAATGCAACAATTCCATTGTAATTATATCTTTCCTTAAGAGAGATTATGTTTCAATTCTTTCAAACTAAAATTATTTTACATATAGATTTTTTCAAACCAAAACGGTGGCCAGATAACAGATCTATGGATTGTATTTTGACTTTACCCCAATGGCTGTAAAAGTCATTTCTCCTAGTTTTTTAAAAATCTTGAAATGAAGTTTTATTTTAGTGATCTTTCAACACCTAGCTAAGTTTTATAAGCAAGTACAATAATACAAAAATATTTGTGGTGTAGTATCATCCACACTTGAAAGCAAGATTTGCGTAAGGATTAAGGACATGAGTTCTAATCCCACGTTGCCACAAAGCTGGTTGGATGAACTTGGGCCAGTCACTTTCTCTCAGCCCTAAGAAATAGGCAATGGCAAACCATTTATGAAAGTAGTGCCAAGAAAACTAAAGGGACTTGTCCAGCCAGTCCCTGAAAATTATACATGATTTAATAGAAAGAACAAAATATCATCTATATACATTTCCACCTTGGAGATGCAACTGATGTTTATCCAGTGTCTTGAATCTGAATGAGGCAGAATAGATGAAGGCTAATCCCTATCAGTCTTTCTATTGAAATGGTGTTGTTTCTGGCAAATACTACTCTGAAGGAGCAAGTTTACAGTCTGGGCATCCTTCTTAATACATAGTTCCTGCTGGCACAGGTATAAGTTGTGATTAGAGAGATCTTTGCCCAGCTTGGGTTAGTACAATACATAGGTTTTTTTACTAGATACAAGATGATCTCAACACATGCCTTCATTACAACCTATTTAGACTACCACATTGTGCTTTTCCTTGTGTTTACCTTTAAAGAACACTAAAAGCAGCACAAATGCAGTGGCCAGTGTGCTATTGGCACTAATCCTGGGAAAATTGCAATATATAGGGTTGCTAATGTGCGAGTTACTGATTAGTTTCCAAGGGAAATTTAAAGTGCTGGTTATGATCTATAAAATATTTTATGGCTTATGTCTTGACACCTGGATACCTAGAGGACTACCTGCTCCAACCTATTTAGACTAGACCAACCTATTATGTCATCTAGAGAAAAAACTACTCCTGGTTCTTCACTTGTAGGTAGGAAAGAAGCCAGGAGGTTGTAGTACCTGGGGTCTCTCTGTAGTGTTCAGGCTGGCAACATCCCTCTTTGCACACAGGAAGAAGCTAAAGATTGAGTTGCTCCAGATTTCAAATTCCAACCTGTGTAGTTGATTTTTTTCCCTTTATTTTTCTTGTTCTTTGTTAGAGTTTATTGTGATATAAAATACAATAGAAACAAAGATCAGAAAGGAAAGGGGGAAAGTCAAGAAGGGGAGAGAAATACAAGGTAAAAAGGAAAAAAAACAGTGATTTCTGACTGTTTTCAGTGCAGTAGAATAGTCTATTTTCCTTGAGAGTGTTTTTGTTATTAGGATTAGGAAATTAGCAAACCAATAGTAGATAGATTTTCCTGTTTCTGCCTTTATGTAGATGTAATTGTATGAGACAACGACTTTGAAAAACAGGCAAAGAGATGCTGCCTGGGGAACAACAAATAAGAGGAAGCGTAGCCCACAACTGCATAGTGGATGGAGCAAAGGGTTCAGGAGGGACATTCTCTAAATTACCAGGCTGTAAAGGTGATGGTGATTTGCAAGAGTCTGTTAAATATAGCTTTAAAATAAAGTCAAATTATCTTACAGAGCCATGTGTCTTGTCTGATCTACCTGGTAATGGGCCAATGGAAGAGGGTCAGAAGGTGAGCCTGGAGGTTAGATTGCACATAAGGGTTAGTATTTATAATTTAATTAGGCATAAGGAGACATAATTTCAAGTCTGAGAAAGAGGGAAGGAGAAGCAAAATGTCTTGGTCAAAATAAATCTCCCAACAGGATATTATTTATTCAGTTATAATAAAGTCTTTTTTGATCCTTCTAGTTCAGAATTAAGAATTGATTTTTTAACCTCTGTTTCAAAGTTGTCTCCAAAAAGATTCAAGGAATGTTTCAGAGCTATATTTTCTTGGTGATCATTCAGCCAAGCTTGCAAAGAAAAAGGATCCACGACTGTGACATCATTTAGTGGGAAAGGAATTGCTCTTACGATTTCATCTACAAACAAATAAAAAACAACGAGAGAAGGAACAAAGATATTGAAAAGACAGTGTTCAATATTGCACTTTTTTATTTTATACATCTTGCCGTTGTTTCATTAACCAAACTAGGCAGCATAATCAGTGCTAGACTTTATTGGGTAATGAAACGTCTGCAAGAAAATAACCCAGCTCAGAGAGCACCAAGGACCACTCTTTGAAAGTACTTTGGTAGTATCTAGTATGAGCAGTGGTGGGTTTCCCTTCATTGTATATGTGTGCGTATCTGTATCTGTATCTGCATCTGCATCTGCATCTATATGTCTGTGTATCTCTCTCTCTGTGTGTATTCATACATACATACATGTTCATCTGAATATGTATGTATATATTTATATGTATGCTATATATATATGTATGCTATATATATATGTATGTGTGTGTGTGTGTATGTATGTATGTGTATATATATATGTATGTATGTATGTATGTATGTATGTATGTATGTATGTATGTATGTATTTGTGTTACAACTCAACTGATAAGGAACAGAGCCCATGGCTTAGTGGCTAAAACTCCTGCCTAAGATATATACAGCCCGGGTTCAAATCTCAGTAAGGGTATGGCTAGCTGATGAGAGCTAATTAGCTCGAAATAGATCTATACTAGTCTCCCTTTATTTATTTATCAGTACAAATATAACACACACACACACACACACACACACACATATATATATATATATTGGTGCAGGCTGTGTGTGCATTGTTGTTTTGTATTGAACACCACCCACCACCCAAGCCGTTACAATACAAAACAACAATGCACACACAGCCTGCACCAATCAGCACCAATCTACCAATCATGATACAACCACACAACCAATCATTCCACTTACTGAAACAAAGCCAGCATCCCATCCCCTCCCACCAAGACTTACAGAAAGACGGCAGCTCCGTTCCCATTTTAAGCCCAAGCTTGAAGATGGCAGGTGAGATCCTGCCGAAACATTTCAAAGACAATCTCAACCTTACACGGGAAAAGACCCGAATACAACAAAACCAGCATGTATGTATGTATGTATGTATGTATGTATGTATGTATGTGTGTATGTGTGTTACAACCCCTGGTATGCCCAAATATGGGAGGGAGCTCACTACTCCCTCTTTCTGTCATTCGGCTCATCACAGAAAACCATCCAGACAGAAACCCATATTTTTATTTTTAATGTTGCCTTTTTATATTTGTGTTGTATTTTTTCTGATAAATAAATAAAGGGAGACTAGTATAGATCCATTTCAAGCTATTTAGCTCTCATCAGCTAGCCATACCCTTACTGGGATTTGAACCTGGGCTGTATTACATATTAGGCAGGAGTCTTAGCCACTAAGCCACAGGCTCTCCTCCTTTATCAGCTGAGCCTGATAAACATTCCATGTTTTATCTAAATGTGTGACTTTTATAATGTACTGTAGCACAGCTCTGGGAAACAGAATGGGTTGAAAAGTTAAATATTATTTTCCAAAAGTTGTTGCTCTAAATATTAATTTTAAAGTTAAAGATGTTAACTTTAGTCTGTAAAGCTATGAGCTGTAGCAGAGCGTATTTAATAAATTACTTTTAAGTTATTCTTTAAGAGCAGATAGTTGATCCAACTGAGTGGCTTCTCTTACAGATGGTGGCCAATAGAGTCTTTTTAATAAAAATGAACACTAATCATGATACTGTCTCCCAGGGTATGTTGGATAAACTGCACGCTATTTTCATTCACAAAATAACTGATACAGTACTGTATTTGTTGGGGGGGGGGAGGGTACACAAACTGGTTTTCTTTTATGGCTGAAGTGCATTTAAAAAACAATAGTTGATTCAGTGTGATTTGTTATGTATGCTCAATGTTAAGCAAAGTGAATCTTATTTCTATTGTTTATAAGCTACTTGGGGAGGACTGTTATCAATTGTGTGTTGGAGCCGATTCATACCACCTTGTGAGAACCAATCTTACATTTTAAAGAAATTTGTGAACCAATTTAGAACAGAGCTGACCCTCAACCAATGTAAATGAGTGTTAGCTTTTAACTGGTTTCCCTGACATTATGAGAGTAGAAAAACCTGTTCACTCTCTTGGGCCTTGTATTTTTGTAACAGATGTCCCATCCATTCATCTATTATTCCCTTTGTTGGGGAACTCCCCTTTCAAACCTTTTAAATTATCGTACTGCATAACACAGTCCATTCCCCTACTACTCAGCAATATTTTGGAGGCTCATTTCTCTCTGTGGAACAGAATTGGCTATAACCCTTGTAAATGCAATGTACTATATCTTCTGTTTGTATTCAAACTCTCTGAAAGATCAGTAGGTGTTTTAAGTTCTCTTCTGAAATTTTCAGATCTACGTCTTGTGAAATTAACTGCAACATTGTGTTAAGAACAATGATAAAATCCAAGTTCCTACCCACTTTTTACTCCTCAAAAGCCACGGGAGTGCTTTCATAATATGTCCTTGGGGTGCTTTTTCAATAATGGCCCAAACATGGTACAGAAAAATATTGAGTATCTCAGTGGTATCCCAAATGTTCATTAACAACATCCGCTTCTAATTTCAGCAGTATAATTGGCTGGGTGGAATGGGGGGTGGGGGGGGAATGATGATATTGCATTTGTTTTCAGCATATTGCGAAGTTTCTGCTATTATGGTGTAATAACAACACTGCCTAATTGCTGCAACTTGTTTTTCCTATGATAACTTCTTATACAATATTTTAAATGAAAGAGACTGGTGACTGAAAACTGATGGAAGTAAAGCAAAAGCCAGTTTATATATGTACGTTAGGACAAAGAACTTTGATTCACATCGCAATGCATATCTCATAAAGATCAATCTGTTGCAGGTACACCCTCTAATTTTTATTATTTTACTATTTTGAGGTTTTTTTTATTCCAGTGGTGGGCTATATTTGCATTCTACAATGTATTATTTGTATTTTGTAATAAAATGATTAATTTGGAGGAAAAAAATCACTTACAACACATTCACAATCTAAAATAATTTACAGTGAAAATACAGAAGGAGAAGTCTTAATCTGGGATGCTAAATATTTTCATACAAGAGATTGGGGATCTGGAGGGGAAACTGTATGATGAATGGTTATGAGAACTAGGTATATCTAGTCTAGCAAAGAGAAGAACTAAGGGTGACATGATAGCAGCCTTCCAATACTTGAGGGGCTGTCAGAGAGAAGCAGGCTCAATCTATTATCCAAAGCATCTAAAGCAGGACAAAAAGTAGTGGATAGAATATTACTAAAGAGAGATCCATCCTAGAATTAAGGAGAAACTTCTTGACAGTGAGAATAATTAATCCGTGGAACAGCTTGCCTCCAGAAGTTGTCGATGCTTCACTGGAGGCTTTCAGGAAGAGATTGGACAACCATCTGTCCAGAATAGTACAGGGTCTCCTGATCAAGCAGGGGGTTGACTAGACTTCAAAGATCCCTTCCAACTCTGTTATTCTATGTCTTCTGTGATTTCTATTTTTAATGCCAAACTGCATTCATATTTTCACTATATAAATTGTCAAAAAGGCAGCAGTACATTTACTCAAGATGCTATGGAAAATTGCATATCTTTAGAAGCCAAGCATGCTGTTCGCCACTGAAATACAACTGTTTCCCAAAATTAAGGATATATTTTCCGGTTCCCGAAATGAACCCAGATTTTCTTAAACTGCCAAGGCTGCTAGGATCATAGGAAACACCGAGAACATGCTGTCAGTGTTCTCACAATAGCAGCTGGGTAAAAGAGAAGCATGTTCACACACACAATGACTGCTAAAACACAGTACACATGCGCACCTTTGTCCTTTTGTTGAGGTTATGAGGAATCAGAAGTAGTAACACTTTCAAGCAAAGCAGTAGATAGAAATTGTTTATCATTTTTATAGTCAGGTAGGGCAGAAGGTGTCTGGGGACTTTTCAAGCACAAAGAGAAGTGTCTGGGAATACATTAGCACTCCACTGATACCTATCCAGTTCATAATATAATCACCTGTCCAAGTATTCATATGGATATGAAGGAGATATGTTAGGAGAATAGAACAATGTTGTGACTCTAAGGCTTTATTTCAATTGATACATTGGTAAGCTGGGGAGACCTTGCACTGGTTTCCTTCAGGCTAAATCTCTCTCTCTAAGGAGGTCCTTGGACAAAGTGCAATGCTGAAAACCTCCTCAGAATGTGAGGTGTGAGAGAAGACTGCTGTCACCAAATATGTACAAATGAATCTGGAAGAAACCAGGCACAAGTGGCCATGGAGAAACAGTGGAAGGGTGTGCAGGTTAGGGCTAATCTATAGTAGTAGCCTTACTACTTTAATTGGAGGATGGCTCTTCATTAATGATTTTAGAATTAAATCTTTGCCAGCCTATTTCAAATAACTCGGAAGTCAACCAGAAGTTCCCAACTTAACCTCTGTCCACCCATGAACCAAGCTACTCCATGCCCAATGTACGAAACCAACCTTATAGCAGTCCCCAAAAATGGCTATCCAAAAAGGACCTTACAGATCTTTAAAAACCTAAAGGAGAGAGAACCCACCCTTCTTTTAAGCTGACTTTAAATAGATTGGTTGAAAAGGGAGTATAGAAAGAGAGTAAAAATAAAGCCCATTTTCTCTGGTGATGGATAGAGAAATCAAAGTAGAATTTTCCAGGAATGGTATAGTCACTGTTTTTGCAAATGTGCGGAACGTGGAGGATTCCCCTGCTGTTTGGGACTCAGGCATAATGATGACTGTGGCTTGGGATGACTGGAGATCTCAATCTTCCTGCTGAGTTTATCTTGGAAAATAATTAATTATTCTCCCTTTCTGTGACACATATTTTATTATTGAATAAATAAAAAAAGGCAACTTTTCCCATGCAATGTTAATTCCATTTGGAGGAATATTAAAAGCAAGCAAATGATAAGAATGCAAGCAAAATAAAATTAGTTAACCTTTAAAAATTATTATTGTTTGCTGGATAAAAAAAATATTTTAGTTTCAAAGTTTACATCACCTGGATTCGGTTTTCCAGTTTGATACTGCATTGAACTGAAAAATCTGAAATAAAAAAGGTTAACAATTCTAAAATCCATCATCTCTCACTTCAGATTGTACAGAGTGAAACTACTGAATTAATAGTGGAATCCCTTTTATTGATAGAATTATTACAGGATGTAGTTTATATTCAAGCTTTACGGATGTTTGTCATATTCATTTCAAAATGTTCCATGTTAAGTTTACTGTATTTTGACAAAATTTAGGATTCTTCCAAGATTATGGATACCACCTTCTAGAATATTTATGGTGCCATGTAGACCATCTAAGGCACATATCTCAAAGCATTGATACTGATATTACTATGATGATATAGTTCAGGTACTTTATTAGTGTGGCTTTGGAATTAAAATGAGGCGTACAGAAAAAGTGAGTAGCTTTGAACAAACAATTAGGGATAAAATAAATAATTCACACACATTAACTGTGGTCACACACCACAATTAAACAAGATTACTGAGAAATAAAACTGCTTCCACCTCCTAATAATTCTGAAACACCAAACTATTTTGCCAATACAAAGTAATGCTATAAATTAAGCCCAACTATTAATCTGAAAAATGAAACTTTCAGCTATATGACAGGCGATCTCAAAAGGTTTATACAAGAAGGAGCCTGATTTGAACGTAGACACCCAAAATTTCAGAGACCTTTTAGGAAAAGCATTCTGGAAGGGAGAAAATAATGGCCAGCCCTTTCTGTTGTGACCAAGAAACCCAGAGAGATTTTCCTGAAAAGTCCCAGGAATCAAGCTCAACCTAAAGAAGACTTACTCTTGAATTATTGGAATAAGTTGTATACCAAGATCCTCACAGTAAAACCATCTCTCAAAAAGGACATCTGTTGATTCTCCAACATAATATCTGGGAAAAGGGGGGAAAAGAATATAAATATGTAGATTTATATCTTTAATATAGAAAAGAGAGGACGATTTGTTGTTAAAAATAATGTATTTTGTCATGAACATGAAAAAAAATGAGTGCATAATGCTTTGAATTTAATTCAGATAAGCCTGCAAGTTTGGAAAAAAATGGCTATGTGATATCAAGCAAGATTAACAGAAAAGAAATTTGTAACAGATTAACAGAACAACAGAGTTGGAATGGACTTGAAAGTTTTCTAGTCCAACCCACTACTCAAACAGGAGACCCTATATCAGTTTACACAAAATGGCTACCCAGTCTCTTCTTGAAAATTGCCAGTGTTGGAGCATCTGTAACTTCTGAAGGCAAGACATTCCACAGGTTTATTCTTCTTACTGTCAGGAAATTTATCCTTAGTTCTAGGTTGCTTCTCTCCTTAGTTATCCATTGCTTCTTGTCTTGCCTTCGGGTCTTTTGTAGAATGATTCCCCCTTCCACTTCTTTGTGGCAGCTCCTCAAATATTGGAACACTGGAACAGTGCTATCATATCACCCCTAGTCCTTCTTTTCAACCCTAATCCTAGCCATACCCAATTCCTGCAACTGTTCCTCATATGTTTTAGCCTTTGGCCCCCTAAATTAGATTACATTTAACTAATTAGATAACTATAATTACATGGCAGCAAATCCATGATCTCAAGAATGAATGTTTTTCCTCATGATAGGAAGTATGATAATTTCCCCCAAGGAAATGGCAGATGGGAGAGGATTATGAATTCTTCACCCTCCAGCATTAACATCAAAAGGATTTGATTGAATGATGTTTTGTGCCACCACATATATCTTCCTTTAACTCAGCATTGATAAAAACTACATACAGAGAGAAATATGCCATTTTCTCCAGTACTGGATTTCTGAATATTTTAAGCCCTATAACACCCTTCAATGTCAATGCTTGTAGTTTGAGAAAGAAAATAAACTCCAAACATCCAAATATACTCCATTCAATTGCATAGAACACTGGATCCAGATCCACTAATGCATTGTAGTTTTTGCTCTGACTACATACACACCTTCTTTCTTTCTTTAAATTTATTTTTCATATTTAGAAACCATCTATCTCCCTGGACTCTGGGATGAATAAATAAAATGTTTAAAAACATGTAAAAATGTTAAAAACATAACAACTGAATATAAATTTAAGCTGAAAATTTAAAGCAGGGAAAGAAAATTATGTTAATTAAAAGGGAGGGACTTTCAGTATGCCAACCAACCCCATAGCCTGGTCCTATGCCATGTAGGTTTTTAAAAATCATAACCATAAACTTGAATTGGATCCAGAAGCAAACAGGCACCCAATGCAGCACACACAACTAAGGTGTTACATAAGCCATTCTTTGGGTGGCCAAGATTGCTTATGTAACTGCAAGCTTCCAGATATTTTTCAATGGTAGCCCCATATAGCACATATTGCTATATTCGAGGTCCAAACAAAAGATGAGTAGGGCATAAGTGGCCAAGCAGAGTTTGTATGCTTAATTCTTCTGTTGAATTAAATATACAATACATAAAGTTTGGTTCTAGTGACCCTAGACTCTATATAGAAGTAAGAGAATCTCCCACAGCATAACACTGTCCATATGCTCATATAATTTATTAATAGAGGTAAAGATTTTAGATTATTTTTCAACCTGTCAGAGTGGCTTATAACGATAAAATCAGATTTATAACAAAATGATATCTCACCTCAGTCCATCAGTTTCTGTGTCTAATCTTCTCCTTTCAATGACCAGTCCCACAGAGTTTGCATACCTTTGTGGAGAATGTGGGATCCTGGCTGGTAAAAGAAACATCTAAGAACAAAATTAAAGTTGAAACATATAGCAACAGCAGGAGGTTTGGTTACATCTTCTCTGTCATGTCAGTTAGTCTTTGTTCTCCCGTTCTATTTTTCCTTGAATGCCTTGAGTGATTGAAAAGGAGTTTAGCAATAGGAAGAAATGTAATGGGAAGAAAGAACAACCTTGAGGAGCAGCAGGAAGAGCCCCTACCAAGATAATAGTCAGATAAAAGAAATCCCAGTCTAGAGCAGGCAAGACCCTCCTCCCTAATTCTTGTGAAGATAAAAGGAGGAGGAAGGGAAATACATTCAAACCAGTTGTAGCATTATAATAAAAACAGGATTAGCATTCATGATTTTTGTTTCCTAGTATGGTCTAGCTTGAAAGGCTCAAGAGGATGAGACAGAGGAATCAAGCTTTCTGAGAGACTCATATGTTCAGCTGTGCAGAATGAAAAGTTCACCTCTTGAATAATTGCTGGCTCAAAGGAGAGTGTTCTGATGCTGTTGATTGCCCACGGTGTAGGGCTGAATGGCTGCTTCCTGCTGAGCAAGCAGGCCTTGTGCAGAGAATGCAGGAAGAATATAAGGTAGTTATGAAGGAGAAAACTGAGCCAGTAAGCTAAGTTTTTAGATTTTTAGCAAGACTTGAATGTCTATCAAATTTTCCTTCTAAGAGGAAAATGGACATTAGCGTAATGCTTTTCTAATTACAGTGTCTTAAAGAATAGAAGTGAAGATAAACAGAACATGTCTCTCTAATTGTGACTTTCAGTGCTTTCGACATGTTTGTGTTCGTTCATGAAAATAACCTGACATATATTACAAAAGCTACAAACTTGTAGCAATGCTTGAAGAAAAAACTGAGAATTGGAAGAGAGAATGGTCATGGTGCAGTTCATGAGAAAGTAAAAGATTTATTAGGACAAGCAAAGAGACACTGCAGCAAAAGCTAACAGTAGAAGTAATTCTATGTAAGAAAAATAATCAAAGTAACAAAGAGTTGTCAAAGAGTAACAATTAAGAACAAAAGACATAAAATATATTCTGCC
The DNA here is from genome assembly GCF_964273705.1 of Natrix helvetica. Lineage (NCBI taxonomy): Eukaryota > Metazoa > Chordata > Lepidosauria > Squamata > Natricidae > Natrix > Natrix helvetica. The sequence continues at coordinate 248,227,594 of NC_138552.1, forward strand.
AAGCGGGAACTCAGGAAATTATATTGCAGAGAATATTGGCTCTGAGCTTCTGGGGAAGTAGAGAAACTATTTTCTCCTAAGGGAAGAAGAAAACAATAACACACTCTGTTTCCTAGATATCCTCATCAGTGGAGACAGTGATGGCAAATTAGAAACACAAGTCTATCAAAAACACCCACACCACCAAGTGCTCCATTATCAAAGTAACAACCCAACCTCCCACAAGAGAAGCTGTGTAAGAACACTGTTTAGACGACCATAAACACTGCAGCACCCTGAACAAATAGAAACAAAGCATCTATACAATGTGTTCCAACAAAATGGATATCCACACAACTTTATCAAAAAAATGCCTGACCATTCAACCTACCATAACTCAACTGACACGAGCTATGAAAAGAATAACACTGCCATACATCCAAAACATCTCAGAAACAAGCAACAGACTATTAGAATCATGTGGCATATACCAACCTTATCCCTCCAAAACATCCCAAGTAAACTAAAAGGCCCAGCAGTCCCAGAAGGGGAAAAAAACAGGAGACAGATACAACATACAATGTAAGGAATGTAACAGTCACTATGTAGGACAAACAGGTAGAGGTTTAGCAGAGGACATCCATGAACACCAACTAGAACAATCAGAAGGCATGATGAAAGTTCCTTAATTTCACAACACGGATAGACATAGACAAATGATATTGCCAAAGAATTAAAAATTAATACCATAACTGCCCAACAGTTATTTTCATTCATCCTGTTGGACATGGAAGAAGAAGGGAAAGAAGATAATACTGCAGGGGAACAACAGGCCTTGGAAATGATAATTGTGGGTTTCTGGGCCCATATTGAATTATGTAGTTGACAGGCTATTGGCATGAAATTAGTTGTAATTCATAGGTAGTAATAAAATGCCACTCCTTGGGAAGGCCTTCAAATTAACACTGAGGTGACTCAGTATTTTAGTCCTTCAGTGGACTGCATCTCTGAAGTAACAACCTCAGATAAGACTTGTACCTTTAGAAAAGTGGAAATGGTCCTGTAAAGTAGTCTAATAAACTAGCCAACATCTAGCATTAATTCAAATGAAAATGCTTGTTAAACTATTGTAAAAATTCCAATAAGAAAATAAAATGGGGAAAAAATTAAGCTAATAAATAAACTCAAAATGTTGAGTGAAGATATGTAAATAAAAAAGGAAAATGTAGGAGATCGAAAGAGTTAGTTCACCATGAAAGTACACATAAAAGGTAGCCAGCTTTGTAGAGAGGGCATATGGAAAACAAAACGTCAGAATAAACTAAGAATAGGAGGGGAAAGATTCCATGGATACATTCAGAAGATATGCATTTGAGGGTATTATGGGAATTAACTGATGGATGAACCTTGTATATTATCTTTGCAATTGATGAAGTGAAGTCTAGATAGTTGGATGACAGAAAATATAATCAAAGAAGGGTGGGATGGAAATCTGGGTACCTAGAGTCATATTAGACTGACATCAATAATTAGGAAGCTGTAGAGCAAATCATAATGAGATCAATCTATAAGCACCTGGAAAACTGGGTGATAATGGACGGAAGACAGCATGTCAAAATTATTTACATAGGAAAAAGAAATTAAATCCACAGGTACAGAATGAGGGATACTTGATGAAAGAGTTCACATGCCACGTATGGCAATAAATCTCAACTCTCCCATCAAGCCACAAGCAGTTGGATGAGATCAAAGAAGAAAAGCTATACATACAGTATTTCTTTAAAGATAGCCTGGAGTACATACAGAAACAGAAACCTGGAAACAGTAAAATAGAGAAACTTGGTAACTGTACAAGGGATTCCCCACTCTCTTTTACAGAGAGCTCATTGGGACAGATTTGAATAATTTGAAATGCTAAATTGCTTTTTACGGGCTATGTTGCCAATGGGCTTGCCTACTATTTCTTGATTATTTAGGTTTGTTCTCCATTTCATTCTTCTCCCAGCCTCTCCTAAATCTGTCAAATCTCTAGACATTCAACCTGAGTTCTGAACTTTCTTTTTTTTTTTTTTTCAAAAAGTTTTATTGGTTTTTTTAAAAACATTTATGTGGAAAAGGGTAGGTGGAATTACAAATTTTGGCAGTTGCAAATGCGGCAGACGCCCCCTCCCTCCAAACTCCTAGATTACATCAGAATATCAAATCTTAATACATAATCATAAAAAGTCAGCATCTTAATTCTAGAAAGAATAATTTTCAATCAATTTATATAATTATAATATATAGTCTAGTTATAAATTCATTTTTACTTTCGGTCTGTTTATAACATTGTGATTTTCTTATTTATTTTTGTGATCTGAGCTTTCTTGGTGTTGCCCCTTCACCCCCCGCTGGCAGAGCTCCGGCCCCTCCCGTGTCCTGCGTGACCGTTGTGGTGTCTTCTGTTTTTTCTAGGTTGGCTTTATTTTTTTCCATAAAGGCCTGTGCCTCTATGGGTGTATTAATTCTGATTCTTGTCTCCTCCCAGAATATCAGCATACCTTCAGGCATCAACCATCTAAACCACACCCCCTTCTGGTATAATTTATTCGCCAATTGCGAATAATTTTTCCTTTTTTCCCTAATTTTTTTGGGAATCTGCTTTAGAATGGTTATCTCCCTGTCACAGTATGTCAATGTTTGCCCCCTTTGCACACCCAGAATTTCATCTCTTGTGGTTTTCCTAAGGAATTTAATGTGAACCTCCCTGGGTACATTATGTGTTCTGGCATATGCTGAATTCACTCTATAAGCTAGGTCTATCTCCCATTCCATCTGCTGTTTATCTTTGTGTATGTATTCAGCTAGAATATTAGTCATAATGTCCCTTATGTTTTCCCCATCTGCTTCTATTACATTTTGAAATCTAAGATAAAAGGACATTCTCTCAAACTCTATTTTCATTTGTTGGATGTCAAGTTCTTTGTTCCCCTTCTGTAAAGCCTCTACCCCCCCCTCGCCTCCGCCACCCCACCCTCCACAAGGTCCAGTCTCTGTGAATTCTTAAAGATTTGGGCTTGGTTCTGTTTAATTTCATCTTTCATTTCCCTTAACTGTTTCTTAATTTCCTCCTGGCCCTGTAGAATTTGTTGAAGCATTTGTTGAAAGTCTATCTCTGTAGTCTTGGGTTGCATCAGTTCTGTTATCTTTGACTGTGTAGCTGGGCTAGACGTTGCAGACGTTGGGGCAGAAGTAGCAAATCCAGGCTTTCCAGGAGGTGGTCTTTTTGGAGACATGGTTTTTAAAGCAAGGAAATCAGTCAAAATAGAGACTGGGCAGCTGGAGAAGTAGAGCAGGCAGGCGAATCCAGAAGGCAGAGGATCCAAACAGATGGGGATTTCTTTAGTCAGTCTAGCAATAGATGAAAATTTTTTCCCCAAAGAGTTCAGAAAAGAACAATCCACAAGAGATTCCTCTGGGTGACTCGGAGACAAAGACCGGAAGCCTGAATTTTAAAGGTGGAGTCAGGTTTCACAGTTCATGAAGACAACGGAAGTGTGCCATCTTGCCCTGCCAGCTTTGGGCTCAGAGGCATAATAAAGTTTTAAAAGTTCAGAAAGTTCTCAGTTCACCCATAGATTCTGGAGCTAAGTCCAATGAAAGTCACTTTTATGAGGGTGAGGCATCATTAGTTGGCTCTCCCCCCTCCTCCTTCCCCTGCGGGCGAAAGCAAAATCTTCTCAAGCCGCTTGTCCAAGGGAGGGGGGGAAATCCCCCTCCCTCTAGCCGCACCTCTAGCAAAAGTCCGAAAGTTTAACTTTTTTTTTTAAAAAGATGCTGAAAAGTCCATAAATTCAAGATAGAGGGAGTGGAGAAGGGAAGCCTCTCACCACATTGCCGCTGCTTCGTTCAATAGCGCGTTCTCCGATCGGCATGGGGCGAGGCGCGCGCACACGGGCGCCCTCCGAGACTGCTCCCCGGTGCCTAGAACGAAGCGGAGAAGCCCCCGCCAGCCGCCGCCGACGCCAGGACCCTCCGCGAGCCGTTCCCTCGGCAGGACACCTCTCCGGGGCGTCCTGTGCCCCCCCAGAAGCGGGGGAAGCCCACCGGGAGAGCGGGAGCAGGCAAAGGCTTGCCTGTCGCCGTAGCCGCCGGAACCGGAAGTCTGAGTTCTGAACTTTCTTATAGGAGATGTTTCACAGACTTAACATGGCTAGATAAATTTCACACATATAAACAGAAATAATTTGACTATTGAAGAACATGCATTAGAAATAATTGTTTCACCAAGGATTTACATTTTAATTCTTTTCTTCGCTCATTGTTGAGGTGAAAGACTTTGCCCAGCCTTCAGAGTCAGAATTATAGAATCATAGAGCTACAGGAGAAGATGGAGGTCTTTTAGTAGAACTCCTATCCAAGGCAGCAGACCTTATAACATTCTGAACAAATACTTGTCCAATCTTTTCTTGAAAACATTTTTTTTGTTGAAAATATTTCATCATATAATATATAATGATTCTGAATGGTCTAAGTATTGATTCTAGCTCTAGTACAGCTCTTCTGTAATCTTTGTAACAACACATGTGAAAAAGTTCTTAGAATAGCTAATTAAAATTATATCAGGATGTAGTATCACAATAATAATAACAATAATAACAATAATAACAATAATAATAAAGACCAACATTTTTCAGATGTGTGTGTGTGTGTGTGTGTGTGTGTGTGTGTGTGTATGTATGTATGTATGTATGTATGTATGTATGTATGTATGTATATATTGGTCTTGTTGTATTCGGGTTTTTCCCCGTGTAAGATTGAGATTGCCTTGGCAACATTTCAGCGAGGTCTCACTCGCCATCTTCAGGCTGGATTTTGGACTTAAAGTGTGATCGGAGCTGCCGTCTTTCTAGAAATCTTGGTGTGTGTGTGTGGAGTGATGGCTTTGTTTCAGCAAGGGGAATTATTGGTTGTGTGATTGTATCATGATTGGAAGATTGGTGCTGATTGTTGCTGGCTGTGTGTCCATTGTTGTTTCGTGTTGTAACGGCCTGGGTGGTGGGTTGGTTTCCATATATATATAGCCATTGGTTTTTTTGTAGATTAGATCGACCAGAAAAAAACACACAACAACCACTACTTAAACGCACAATCCCATCACCACCCTGTACAGATCAACTCTGTAGCCAAGACCCTCATCTCCAGAACCAAATGCCTAGCCGACAAAGACCACCTGAAAACTGAATTATGCACTCTCACAAACGTATTAATCTCCAATGGTTTCCAAAGAAAAACAATTACCAACCTAATCCAAAGGGAGACTCCCCCCAAAAACCGAGACACAGAACAGGACAACGGCATCGCCCTCCTCCCTTACATCAAAGGCACCACAGATAAAATCAGCAAAATTATCCACAAACACAATATCCAGACAGCCTTCAACACTGACCAAAAAATAGCCAACATCTTAAGAAACCACAAAGACAAAATCCAGCTAGCAAACCAAGGAGTCTACAAAATACCATGCAAAATCTGCCCTGCAATACATAGGACAAACGAACAGGAGAATAAATGCACAGATCACAGAACACAAGAACGCAGTAAGAAAAAAACTTACTCCCTTTTCCAGCACCTTAAAGCTACAGGACATGAAATTAATTTTGAAGGAACCAAATTAATCTCCAAAACTGAACACTTCAACAAGACAATAATTAAGCAAGCTATCAAAATAGAGAAACACCTCCACAACATGAATAAACGTGATGATGCCTCCCGCCTGCCAGAGGTCGAAACCAGCCCTGATCAACAAACGAGCCCCACCCACCACCCAGGCAGTTACAACACAAAACAACAACGGACACACAGCCAGCACCAATCAACCAATCATGATACAACCACACAGCCAATCAATCTACTTACTGAAACAATGCCAGCACTCCATCCCCCTCTGAAGATTTATAGAAAGACGGCAGCTCCGACCACGCTTTAAGCCGAAAACACCAGCCTGAGGATGGCATACCTACACCCGTGAAAATCTACAAATATATACATACACACAGACACACACAGACACACACACACACACACATATATAAAACATGATGTGCTACCAGTGGGAAATGGAAAATCCACTGAACTGTCTCATGAAATTATTGCATAAATTATTATATGAAAATAATATATACCAAAACAGAGAAATATACTAGAATTACAGCCTGATATCTGCTTGCTAGTTTATACACAAACCTATCTTTACCTCTCCTTCTTTAATGTGGATATCCTTGTGTTTTCCATTTTCTATTATCTTCAGGCACATGTCTCCCTGCAGCTGGTAAAACAACTATATAGGAAGGCAGAAAAACTTAGATTAAAACATGTCAGTGTTGTAGCCTAAGTTCATGAACAGTCATTTCTGGAGTTCTTATGGCTACAGCAATTTTTATAGCTCCTGGAAATATTATTTAAACTATTAACCTGGCTCACCTTCTTGTTGCATATTGCATTCTGTATAATATCACGGCAAACCCACATTGAGTTTTTCTCAAGTTGTTTGTTGTGACATAGTGGCATAGGAATCATTTTTAACAGTGGATGCTTTATCAAGCTTCTTTAGCAAAATGTGCAGCCTTGCAGTTTATATAGTGCAAGTGAGGTTGTGTTCTTTCTGGAAGCAATTGCGAGATGGATCTTCTCTCAGAAGACCCATGTAGAGTTCAATTCTATTTTTTTCCAACAAGAGGATGATCCAACGGGGAATTGGTAAGGTGACCAACCGTCCTCCTTTAGGGAGGACAGTCCTTCTTTTTTAAGTTCTGTCCTCCCTCGAAAAGTGTCCTCCTACATGTCCTCCTTTTTGATATTTGAAGGCTAATCTGTTGCGCGTTATGTGACGTATTTTATTAAACAGTTTTTAATGGTATTTTGTTTACTTCATCGCAAGTATATTGAACAGATATTGAATCTTGTGTTGAATTTTTATCTAAAGAAATGCTAGACATTAAAATAGACGACAATTGTCTCTTTGAAGAAATTAGAAGACTGAATGTATATTTAAATTCTGAAAAATTAATACAATGGAAAAATCAACATGTTGAAATTGATAAAAGATGGGTGGATATTTTCAGCCATTTCAAAAATGAACATATTCCATGTGAACATTTATTTATACTTGTTCAATTTACGTTGTGCTGCCCTGGAACTAATGCAGCAGTTGAAAGAGTTTTTTTCAATTGCCAATGGTTTTTCGACAAGTGAGAAATCGAGATTGAATGTTGATACTCTAGCTGCAGCACTTGCCGTAAAATTCAATATGAAGGATATTTCTTGTTCGGATATTTCCAATATATTGTTAAAAGATGATACATTGACAAAAATATTAATTCAATGGAAAAGTACTCATTTAAATAATAATTAACAGGCATGTAAGCATAATTACAATATAAAATGTTGCAAATGTTTTTATTATGCATATATCATATTTTAGTGTATTATTGTTGCAATGAATAAAATATTTCTTTTATTTACGATATATTTTTTCCAATTTATTTGTCCTCCTTTTCATTGTAAAAAAGTTGGTCACCTTAGAATTGGGAGCTATGGGATCAGATAAGTAAAGTAGCACATAATGTACATGTTATTCTATAAATATATGGAATCAGAATTTTCTTCTTCTTTTAGCTTATGTCCTCATGCAAAATGCAACACATAAGATTTGTACTATATATATATATATATATACGTATATGAAGTCATTTTTAATAGTCCAATATAACATTTGCATGCATGTTTGCTTTCTCCACTAAATAAATTATTGAAATTGTATTTATTTATAACCAGCTGTAGTGTAGCCAGGAACACAACTTCACTGATGCATAGAAAGGAAGGCAGGGCCGGTAACCAAATTGTTCCACTCAAATAACTCCTTTTAAGAATATGTTTCGTAGTTCTTCTATATCTTCAGGTGGAGATGCCACAATGAATGAAAAGCTGATTATAATATAATAAATTAGAATATATCTTTGCTTATGCTTTTTAAGTTTTAATCTGTTTTATGCATAGTTGAATCACTGTTTCAAAAGTAATCAGTTTAATTTGGTAACAGAAGATGGTCAGACTGAAATTTCTGTTTACTCTTCAGGATGAGGCTTTTGGACTGAGTTTTAAATTTGCAATGTAAATACATTTGTCCTTCCCTCCCTGCTCCCCAAAATGGAAGATTTAAAATGTTTCCAGTCTGAAAACTGACCTGGCATAGCTTTCATTTTATGTCAAAGTGTCAAACTTTGGGTAAATTTGTGGTGTAAATTCATTTCATTTAAGGAAGCAAGCCTTGGACAATGTTTGCTAGTGAATGTTTTATCTTATTTTTATTACAGATAATAATACTGTACACATTGTAAGTCCATATATTTTGCTTTCAAGATTATTACCTTTCAAGGCATAGAACACCACAGTGTAATTTATTACTGTATTTTAGTCATGTTGTTTATATTTCTGTTGCAATAAGACTACAGTAATTAATAATTGCACTTCAAATCCAATTATACTGTACAAAAATTCAGGAGAATGCAAACCTTTAAATCATTATCAATACATCCATCATTTTCTGAATGTTTGTTCAAAACTAAAATGGGTAAAATTAATTAAAGTAAAAAACTTCATTTAATCAAAATGGCAAATTAGGCAACAAATTTAGAGGAAAATGTAACATTAACAGTGCTAACTGGAGGACAAATTATATATAAAGGAAGAATAAATTATATAATTACAAGGAGAAAGGAACTTTTTTTCTTATGGTGACCCAATTGTACAACAACCTAAAATGGGTATGTCTGGTGGCAGTGTTTTAAAATTTTATTGTCTAGTATAAACCTGTTTGCATAAATATTTTAAAATGATTCCTCTTAAATTTGTTGATGTGTGCTATTTGCTATTTGGTGCTTTTTATTACTGTATAATGGTTTTCTATTGTTTTATGCTATATTGCATTGTACTTTAATTTTAGTGATCATTGAATATTGGCCTTTTATCAAAACACAGAGGACTTAATAAAACACTTCTTTATGAATAATATATTTATGATTTTTCCTAGGATGAATGGAAAAATGAATAGATGCAACATTAATGGAAATATGAATACAGCTATTATTGAATGCCAGCTGCTGCTCATTGTTGTTCCAGATTACCTGGACAAATTTGAAAAAGGTGAGTTTGGTCAAACTATAGTTGTGTCAATGTAGTATTCCAGGCTATCATTTTAACCCAAAATCACTGAAGAAAACTGAAATCTGGACTATTGGTCCTAAATCAAAATAGGAGGAACCATGTGGGGATGGTTATCTCTTCTTGTTTTGATTGGATGATGGCTCTTGGATGTTGAGTGCATTTAGGGATAAATATATCAGGAATGCTTATGACATTAGGGGTGTATCAGTTGGCGAAATGAATACACCTATACTTTTGGATCAGTGGTGGGTTATGACCAGTACACCCTGGTATGGGCGTACCGGTGCATGCCGGGAGCACCAGGTATTGTTCCGGTACGTGCTCCGGAGGGCCCACCTGCCCGCCAGTGCTCCTTACTGGTATTTGAGTTTTTTGGGGCTTCCGTGCATGCGCATGGAGCGTACACCACCTGCGCGATGCCAGCTGGAACGTTGCAGAGTTGTGGAGCATCACGGGTGGTAACTACACATGCACGTACTTACGTGTGTGTGTGCACGCTGCGTGTGTTCATGTGGTAGACACCCAGCCCCGTTGCACTGTACCAATTGAAACGGGATCTGGAACCCACCATCGTTTTGGATGCAGGTGATGCTGTGTTGTTGACCAAAAAAAAACCTAAACTGTTTCAAATGTTACATAGATTGTATCATCTGAAAATAGCTTGATAAGTTTGATAGAGAAAATTGAGTGAACTAGCAAGTTATAAATGAATGGTGAAAGATTAGACATGAAGATGAATTGCATAGATTAGTGGGTCATTAAAAATGGGGGATTGGATGGAAGCGTTTGAAAATGTAGACAGGCTTTTAAAAAGGTAGTTGTGATCTGTTTTTTTGGGGGGGAAGGATACTAGGGTGTTGGCCTAGAAACTAGGAGACTGTGAGTGAAACCAGCTGGATGTCTTTGGTGCAGTCACTCTCTCTCAGTCTACAGCAGGAGTGTCCAAACTTGGGAACTTTAAGACTTGTGGACTTCAACTCCCAGAATTCCCCAGCTGGCTGGAGAATTCTGGGAGTTGAAGTCCACAAGTCTTAAAGTTCCCAAGTTTGGACACCCCTGGTCTACAGAGTTGTTGTGGTGAAAATAGGAGGAGGAAGGAATATTAGGTAAATTTGCTATCATGAGTTATTTATAAAGAATAATAAAGGTGAGATAAAAATCTAAGAAATAAAAATAATAATGAATGAATAAATAAATAAAATGGCTGTGCACAAGATAAGAATCCTGGTCATTTTGTTATACAGAAGTGCTGTAAGAGTTGGCTTCTCATATCTGCTTTAGAATAAAGTAAACATACTTTGAATTTAACCATTCTATTCTTTTCCTGCTTATGAAGATTTCATGAGGATTGACCTATTTGTGATTAAATTTAATTAGCCTACATGTTTATGTCCTTCATACTTCTTAAATCCCTGTATAATGTTCTGTCCTTGTTGTAAATGTTTAATTTAACATTCAATTTTAGTCTTAGATTTCATTATTGCACTGATTTATGTTTTAAGAATTCAAGGAATATAAAGAAATATACTGACCTCTATGGGATATACAGAAAATTGCAGGCAAATCATGTTTTAGAAATAATAAGTGCTGGTTCCTGTTTATTTGTTTATGGCTTAAAAATAACTAACCATCTGGCTAGTCAGGATAACATATTGAGTTACTAAATCTGTTTTGGCAAGCGTTTTGCTGAGCTTCAGCTATTCAAATAAGTAACTTCAATTATTAAGAATGTGCAATAATGAATAACAAATGCTACCACAGACGTTTGGCAGCTCAATCACTGTAATAATCTGTCTGACACAAATAAAAATAACATTATTTTAGTTTAATCTTTAATGATGGGAGGTTTCTGGATAAATATGTGCTTAATGTACAAGCACACGATGATCAGTGTACAGGTAGTTCTTGACTGATGAGCACAACTGGGACTGGAATTTTGGTTGCTAAGACATGAAGTTGCTAAGTGAGTATTTATGTGTCTGGACCCAACTTTAAGACTATTTTTACTATGGTGATTAAGTGAATCCTCCTTCTCCAATTGACTTTGCTTGATGGAAGTCAACTGGGAAGATAGTGAACCATGTTAAAATTCTGCAACTGTAGTAAATGTGAGCTGGTTGCCAAATGCCCAAATTGCAAACATGTGACTATGGGAGTGTACACTGGTGCAATAATCATAACTTCAAGGGCGGGTTATAAGTCACTTTTCTGAGGCCATCATAACTTTAAACCAAAGTTAAATGAACAGTTATAAGTCAAGGACTATCAGCATTTCCCAATTTGAACTCCTGCACATATTTTGGTTTATATACAGTATTTCATAATTCCCATTTCACTAATTGGTGAAATGGTTTATAACGTAACTAAGTCAAATTGGGGAAAGGTGATCTAATCTAACTCTACTTATTCTATAATAGCCATTCAGATTTTCATGATAAGCATATGAGCAGGATATACAAGCAATAGTTTTCATTTCTGCTTGTCTCTGAATTCTATATTCTAAAACAAGCAAATATGAATATTACTGGTGGCCTTACCTATTATCCATTGTTTTGTTTTGTTTTTAAATATGAAGAAGATACTCATTGATGCCAATGGGCTAAGAAACAGCAGCCAGAAAAGTCTTTGCATAAAGGTAAGTTTCCTTTGATTCTGTTCCTAAGGACAATTTGATTTAAGGAATTACTTTCGCCTGTAAATCAGGTGAGGCAGTTTGCAAGTGAATACTGTTATCTGTTGCTTCAGCAACTGAAGAGGAATAACAATAGTAGTGTAGGAACAAATGCAAACAGGACAGTTCTGGTCAAAATCAGCAATTTGCTTCTGCAATGAGTTGCCTCTTATGTCATTTTATTTTATTTATTTATTTATTTATTTATTATTCGTATTTATAGACCGCCACCTCTCCCGAAAGGGACTCGGGGCGGTGTACAGCCACTAAAATGCGTTATAAAATACATACATAAAACAGTTAAATAATTAAATACGTAGGTAGGTGGAGGAGGTTGCAAGACTGTATATAGAATAATAAATATAGTACATTAAAAGCTCTAATAACCCAGGAGTTAAAATATTACCCAAAATTACCCATTAAAATATATCCACCGGGAGGTAAAAACTAAGAATGTGCCAGGCCAGCTAATCGAAACAGGTGAGTCTTTAATTTTTGACGGAAGGAACGGAAGTCAGTGGTAGTTCTAATGTCGGGGGGGAGGTCATTCCAGAGGGTTGGGCCCATCACAGAGAAGGTCCTACCCCTAGGCGTCGCCCGCTGGCACTGCCTAGTGGACGGCACCAGTAGTAGTCCCTCCCTGTGAGAGCGGATTGGTCGTAGGGATGTGTGTGGGAGGATACGATCCGGCAGGTAACTGGGTCCTGTGCCATGGAGCGCTTTAAAGATGGTAATCAATACCTTGAAACGCACCCGAAAAACCACAGGTAGCCAGTGCAACTCGCGCAGGAGACGTGTCACGTGGGAGTATCTTGAGCTCCCCATAATCACCTGCGCGGCTGCGTTCTGGACTAGCTGTAGTCTTCGGATGCGTCCCAAGGGAAGCCCCATGTAGAGGGCATTGCAGTAGTCCAGGCGAGACGTCACCAGCGCATGAGTGATCGTGCGTAGAGCATCCCGGTCCAGTAGGGGGCGCAATTGACGCACCAGGTGAACCTGATGGAACGCCCCCCTTGCCACGGCTGCCACATGGTCATCCATAGACAGCCGGGCATCTAGGAGAACGCCCAAATTGCGCGCCCGCTCCACAGGGGGGAGTTGTTCACCCCCTATGGCCAGCGATGGAGTTAGCTGGCTGAACCGGGATGCCGGTAGCCACAGCCACTCAGTCTTGGAGGGGTTGAGTTTGAGTCTGTTGTCCCCCATCCAGACCCCGACGGCTTCCAAACACCGGGACATCACTTCGACAGCCTCGTTGGGGTGGTTTGGGGTTGAGATGTACAGCTGCGTATCATCAGCGTACAGATGGTATTCAACCCCAAACCACGGATGATCTCTCCCAGCGGCTTCACATATGCGTTGAACAGGAGGGGCGAGAGGACCGACCCCTGCGGCACCCCACAAGAGAGTGGCCTCAGGGTCGACCTCTGCCCCCCTGTCAACACACATTGCGTCCGGTCAGAGAGGTAGGAGCCGAACCACTGTAGAACGGTGCCTCCGACTCCCATTCCCCCCAGCCGGCGCAATAGGATACCATGGTCGATGGTATCAAAAGCCGCTGAGAGGTCTAATAGGACCAGGATAGAGGAACAACCTCTATCTCTGGCCCTCCAGAGATCATCAACCAACGCGACCAAGGCTGTCTCTGTGCTGTGCCCGGGTCGGAAACCGGACTGGCGTGAGTCTAGATATTCGTATTCGTCGAGGTGTCGCGGAAATTGCTGCGCCACCACATTCTCAACAACCTTCGCCAAAAAGGGAAGGTTGGAGACTGGACGGTAATTAGCTAGTTCCGTTGGGTCCAGTGAAGGCTTCTTGAGCAGGGGCCTCACCACCGCCTCTTTCAAGGCGGTCGGCAAGGACCCCTCCTCCAGTGAAGCGTTCACCAGACCCAGGAGCCAGCCTCGTGTAACCTCCCAGGATGCCAGTACAAGCCAGGAGGGACACGGGTCCAGTAAACATGAGGTGGCTCGCAGTCGCCCACGTAACCTGTCCAAATCCTCGGGGGCAACAGAGTCAAACTCCTCCCAGAGTGGTCTCACAAGACTCGCTGTTGACGGCTCGTCCGGTCCACTGAAGGGGGCCCATCCGCTCCGGATCTGAGCGACTTTGTCCTGCAGATATTCCCCAAACTCCTCTGCTCTTCCCTGCAGGGGTGCCCCCCGCGTCCTCTGTGATAGGAGGGAGCGGGTCACCTGAAACAGGGCGGCAGTGCGGTTATCGGCGGACGCAATAAGGGTGGCACAATGTCTACGTTTGGCCGCCCTTAATGCCAGAAGGTAAGTCAGCAAGTAGGCTCTTACCTGTGCTCGATCAGATTCGGAGCGTGAGGACCTCCACCTGCTCTCTAGACGTCTCCTGTGGCGTTTCATCACCCTCAGCTCCTCGGTAAACCAAGGAGCCGGGTGGATCGCTGCCGCAGGAGACGTCGCAAAGGCGCAACCCGGTCCAAGGCCCCAGCCGCCGCCCTATTCCAGGCGGGTCAGGGCTATAGGTATTGGCCCAAGCTCCGTCTGGAATCTATCCGGTTCCATCAGGTGCCTGGGGCGGTACCAGCTTAGACAGTCTGGTTCCGCCTCCTCGCGGTGGGAGGTAGCGCCAGGGAAGTTCAGCCAGAGAGATGAGTGATCAGACCATGACAGGGGCGTGATGACTAAATCCCCCATTCCCAGATCACTCGTTCACTGCTCAGATACGAAAACAAGGTCCAGTGTGTGACCACCTTCGTGAGTGGGGCCCTGAACTAATTGGGTCAGGTCCATGGAAGCCATGAACTCCCGAGCCACCTCAGAAGCCTCTCCCGTCGACGGCAAGTTGAAATCCCCCATAACCAGAAGCTTGGGGGTCTCAACTGCCGTTTCCGAGATCAGCTCGAGGAGCTCGGGCAGGGCTGCTGATGCATAGCGAGGAGCCAAGTATACAATCAGCAAGCCCAACTGCCTCCCTGGGCCCCATTTCACACCAAGGGACTCACACCCGGGTATCTGAGGAACAGTGAACTCTCTCGGCTCCAAACATTCCCGAATAACTACCGTCATGACTTTCCACGTATGCATTACCTCCAAACATCTAACTTCCTGATGTTTTATTATTTAAATTGTTGAAGCAGCACCAGAAAAGTAATAATTCCTAAAGCATTATTTGCTTATTTGTGAGAATAGTTCAAGTGTCCTTTTTGACTTTAATCTGAAACAAGATATTGAAGATGCTAAAGAATTCCAGCTGTGTCAACCACTTCCAGAGTCATCAAATAATAGAATCTAGAACCCCAAAGCTTCTTCCAGAAACACATTCACATTTTAAGTTGCCATTGAAATCTATATTATTACTGGTAGAATAATTAAATTGATATTATTATTGAATAGTTAATAATTAAATAATTAAAGCCAGACAGTTGATTTTCTTGCTTTTGATAGAAATAAAATTGCTAGGGCAGATCTGTAGAATATTGTGGCTAATTTTATGTCATCTAGCTCATATATCAGCATTTTGTAAATAAAATGTTACTTTTTAAATGATGTTCCTTGACAAATCTTCATGTTCAATCAGAATATCTTTTTAAAACTGGCAGGAATTGGAATCAATCATTACAGTACTACCAATATCAGTATAAAAAGAAAAAGAAAAAAAGACTTGCCATCTACAGGTACATCATCTTCATTTAGAAGCAGTAAACATGGATCTCATATTCACACTTCAAACATGCTGAATGGATGATGACTGAATTTTATGCACACAGAGAATTCCAGTATAGATTTTTAGAATTAGTCAGAAGAGTAAGATGGTCTGATTACCTTGTTCAAATTGAGCTAGCAATTATGATGATTTGACAAGTGGGGAATAGCACATATAATTTTATCACAATATCAAAGAAACCTGGAGGGACCAAGGATCAATCTTGACTACTCTACACCATGATTCAAGATGGGGAAGGGGTGCAAACCAGTCTTGGAGGTTTGTCTTCTGTAGCTTTGTCTCTTTCCCTTTGTGGGTTCTGTACCTGAAGCCAAACATGTTCTGAAGATCTAAGCCTTTTAAGACACGTTAGCATCTGAGAGATCCTGATGAATACAATGCAAATTATGGCTGACATTATGTTATTTTACATACTTAATCATGGGATATTATGGGTATTTAAATTATAATTTTTAACTCTTTTCTATATTTCATATGCTTTCTGGCCAAGCACTTTATGACTTGATAAAATATTTTAAGTATATATTTAGAAAGCACATGTACACATGAGATGATACCGTGTTTCCCCAAAAATAAGACAGGGTCTTATTTTCTTTCTTTTGATCCCCAAAATAAGCACTTAGTTTTATTTTTGGGGAGGCGTAATTATTTTTGAGGTGCAAGTGGTAAGCATGGTCACCTCACGGCTGCTGTTATGTTGCAATATTTTCGGAGAGGGCTAATTTTTTGGGGAGGGCTTATTTTAGCGCATGCGCTCAAAAGCCTGATTGGGCTTATTATCTGGGGAGGTCTTTTTTTCAGGGAAACAGGGTAGTAATTTCTTTGTACCATTGCATTATTTTATTTTCAAAAATTGTTGAGCTATAAACTGCTTGACTAAACTGCTGCTAGAGATCATAAATAACGTATAACTGTTGGCAGCATGTGGGATTATGGGGAAATAGGATTACACAAGAGCAATGAAAAGAGTAACATGCAGAAGAGCAAAACTGCAAATTTTTTTTTTTTAAGTGAGCCATTTGAAGAATGGCTCTGCTGAACTGAACGTTTTGAAATGGTGCCCAAGTAAATTGAAGATTAAAGAATACTATATTTTCCAGTTGTCTACTGCTTTGATTTTCTTTGTATCTCAAATCTTTCAGAACAATCCAGATAAAATCTCCATTGTGAAGTTGAGAGTAAATAATTTGCTATTGTTTCTTTAATGTGAAATATTTGAAATTATTTTAGCCACATTCAAGCTGTATACTTAAAACTGTAGAACTTTTTAATTTATATTTTTTTCTAATGAAAAAGAAAAGCTTTTTCTAATTTATAGGGAAGAATATTAAGCTTTAAAAATTATGCACAACCAAGAGATAAATCCAAACCATTTATTACCTCTTCTCCTTCTTCAATATGGTAATCTTTCCGTTGGTTTGGTCCACCAACAAACATTATATTGAGCTGTCGGTGATGCCTGCAGAACAGTATTTTTAAAGCATAAACTTTTTAAATACTTCAATTTATTGCTGCCCCTTTGTCGTGGCAAAGAAAAAAGTGGCACATAACAGTAAAAGTATTTTGCTTTAATGTTAATAACCATAGACAACAGCAATCACATAAAATACTGAAAAAATAAAATAATTAATTTAAGAATAAAAGAATTAAAGTATTTAAAAACTGCGCAGAAAAGTGAAGAATGGGATGGTTGCAGGTTGTTTTACTAATGGTGCATTGCTTCATTCAAATCAGAAGTAACTTCCACCCTGAAGTTTATTTTCATGGACAACTTGAAGAAAACAATACTTGCAATATGTAATTCTTTGCTTTTAAATTCCTTGAGGAGAAAGACATCTTCAGATCGATCTACCATGTTTTGTTTCTTTTGTATTAGTCTATTGAGCATTAATGGGGGTATTACCCTTATTTAGAAAACGGAAGCAAGTAAGTGAAGATAATGAGGTAATCATATAATCTATAAGTAAAATTCAACCTAGATTGAATTCCCATTGGGGCTTATTCAGATAGAATGAAAAATAAATATGCTTCTTCTAGTTAATGCATTTTTATGCCACTAACTTTTTGGCATAATTGTATAGACTTGGCAAATTTATGTGCCTGTTTTTGATTAACTACAGTTAACTATGTTGTCCAAACCAAACAGCAGTTACTGTCAGCTCAAGGGTAAGGAACTGTAGTACACAAATGCTATTATGGCAAGTTTTGTAAGTTAAACATCCCATTAATTCAACAGAAAATATTGTTTTGTTTGTTGGCACCTATACTGTGTATCTTTTAGGAAATAATACCTGCTTATGATCAGAATACAATATTGCAACATAAAATGTGTGTGTGTGTGTGCATGTGTGTTTGCTTTAGTGATTCCCTTCAAACAGTTGTTTTGCATATTCATTTGTTCTACAACAGTGTTTCTCAAACTTGGCGACTTTAAGTCCTGTGGACTTCAACTCCCAGGATTCTGGGAGTTGAAGTCCACAAGACTTAAAGTCACCAAGTTTGAGAAACACTGTTCTAGAAGAATCATTGATTGATTAGATCTTTAGACAATATATACTAATTTGTACTTTTAATTTCCTATTTTTTCTCCCATTAAATAAATTGATCTAACTAACTTCATATGACAATAAATGTAACACAGGTCAATGAGTACATGGATTATATTTTTATACAGGATGTTCTCTTTTTTATTGTTTAAAATAAATAAAATTTGTAAGCTGTGCAAGAGTAGGAAAAAAGAAGACAACATATGAGTTTTAGGCAGGCTTTGTAACTCAAGGCTTTTGCTTTCAATATTTCCTATTGGTTTTTGTATCTTTCAAATACTACCTTATCATCTTCTCCTTACTCCACTCTAGATTATAAACTTTTGTAACAAATAGTTGGAAAACAGTTACAGAAAACTTAAATTTGGAGCTAAAATATTAGTATAAACATGCACTTAGACAGACTTGGGAGTTGGCAAATGGGAAGTAATGAAGACACAAATATACTGCATGTACAATACATGAAACCTAAGTATGTGCAATGTCACGATACAAGTATGTAAGGGCAGTTTTTACAACATCATAGCTAAATATGCAAGTCTAGATGCATGTGTACTTTAGTTATAAATTAAGACAATTTATACAATTTACAGACTATTTTGATATGAGAAATGCCAACAGCTTCTGGATTAAAACAGTACTTCTAGAGAGTAACTGCTATGGATTTTTGTTTAAATTAGAATCCTGAGTTGTCATTTATTTATTGATAAATTTCCAAATATAATGCAACTTTTAGGTTGGCTTAGTAAGAGACCATAACCAAACGTCTATTGTTTTGTCAGAAACTTTATCCTTGCCTTGTACACTCTTTGAAAAATAAGTAGTAGTAATAAAAATAACAATAGTATTCATCACTTACATAAGCTTATTGCATACTGGAGGCAGAAAAGCACCTTTGTTTTCTTCTACCCAGTTCTTTACATTCACAAGTGTGTCCTCCATGACTCGATAGCAATATGCTCCAAAGAAATTGGTATACAAACTTACTAAGTCTGGAAACTATTTTATAGTCTATTGCAAATGAGTGTCTCTGTATAACTGGAATGATGGATGTATGCAGTGCACTCTGCTCAGCTGATGAGTTTGAGATACAAAAGTTTATTTAGTTGATTATTTAGCCGAAGGGCATTTTCCAGTTTAGCCAATGATCAACTCACACACTAAAAAGTACCGTATGTCTAAGGTATCTTCCTCACAGAAATTTGTTCAATTTTAATAAAGAGAATGCATTGGTAGAATGAATTATTTTTGTGTCCTCTATTCACCCTCACATATAATAAATTCTTAATATCTGGTCTATGTATAACATAACATTTCAAGATAGAATGTTTTTTTAAAATCAGTTTTTATCTCTATGAAATGTAGCTTTCTAGAACTTGTGTGCATAACATATACTTTCTGGGGGGAAAAGCATACCAATTCATATTTAGATTTTATACAGATAAAGAAAACTTGTTTTACAAAATCTTACAGCTGGCTTTAAAGTATATGATTATGGAAACATTTACAGTAATTGCCCCCAACTTGGATAGTTAAAAGGAAATTAAATAAGTAATGGAGGATAAAATTATTGGGAGATACTAATAATGATTATCATTAATAGTTTCATTTCTCATGATGGATCCTCTGTCATCCTGGAATGTACCCAAAAGCTTTCATTATAACTGAGTAACCCTCTTGCTTTGAGGTTTCAAGGTTACTTTCGTTGACACTACAAACATTTGATTGTAAATGCAGAAGAAATAACTTGTAGAGCATAGACAAGTGGATCCCCATAATTACCACATTGCATTTACTATTCTTTTCCTGTCACTCCTGGTTACTTTCTCCCTTATCCCTTCTCCTTACAATTAAATAAACGAGTCAGCAGAAAGATCCAAAAGTGAGTTCCATTTTGTTACTGTTTTGACTGATGCTATTGTTAAATAGATGGGTTTGAGTTGCAGAACATGCCACAATTACATATTTCTGTTGTAAGCTTACTCAAATATCATAGGCAAAGCAAGTTTATAGAAGAGATCAAGTATCACTCATAGAAAAATTATACATTGTTCTTCTATGAAGAGGTAGGCAGGGGACCAAGATGGCATTTCACTGTGAAAAGATGACAGGCACATTATGCATATGAAATCGTTATTCCTTCCATAGTTTTATCTTTGGCCTATATCTCCTGGGAAAACTTGGAGAGCTATAAAAAAGCAAAGTGTTAATGCTGTAGCAATAATATGTACACAACAATATTTTCAAACCAGCTTTGACTCCAAATGGCTAAATCAATTTCAATTTTTTGGCAGTATTATGGAAGTGTATTTCTTTTTCCTTCTAGGATTTCTAAAAACTTTTTAGTCAATCTGACACTCCCAGGTGGTCCCACATCCATCTAATAAAACCAAAATGATTCTAAAATAAAATTGATTTAGAACTGATTTGATTTCTTTCTTTCCCCACTGATTATTGGCAATATCTGATTTTAATTATTTGCTCCATGAATCCTATAGCAGCAATGTCTGGTCAGCTGGACTTTGTTTCTAGATCAAACTTTAAGAATGTAGTGTTTTTGTTTATGCAGTACATTTTGAGTGTAAAACTTCTATTCACAGAGCAGTTTGCTATTTGATTTGATAGTAAATGGCATCATTGCATAGTGATGAGGCTGACTGCACTGAAGATTATCAGAAGAAGTGATAAGATTATCAGCTTCAGTAACCCACTCAAAAACAAGGGTTGAGGTTCTTGGTAAACTTTTTTGGCAGCTGTTTGGGCTTGAATGTCTGTAAGCAAATGAAGACTTCCCGTTTTGCTGTGTGTTTTTGAAAGTTTAATTATGGATCTGAAAAAAGTGAATTTACCTGTTAACAGTTTGAATTATGTATGCTCACTTATCTGCCAAAGATGCCTGTATTATGTTTTATATTGTTAAAAGAAATAAGGGGGCACACCTGGGGTGGACCATAGGTGCGCTTTTTAATTTCTTTGCCATCTTAAGGGACAAAAGTTTTCATTGTTATTTTCCAAATGAAAGAAATTTGTAGTATGAGAGAAAGTTCAAACTCATTTCCTTGGCTCCTACTTCTTTGAACGCCTGCGATAATATACTCAAACCCGGGGACGATCCTAACGCGCCCACCCCAAAGGCGCTGGATCGAGGGCCGTCGATTCCGGTCACGGGCAAAAGGCAGCGCGCCGCTAGGGATTCCGTGCCGGCTAGATGGAGAGAAGCCCAACTCCGCTGAGGAACGAGGTTTCTTTCCCTAGCCTTTCTCGGCCACGACATCCACCCGTTTCCCCCCAAAAGACGCGAGTCCCCTCGAGCCTCTACTGAGGCTTTTCTTCAGCGCCTGTCCCACCGGCTGGCGCGCCTTTATTCCTTAGGGTCTGCTTCGCGTCCTGCTCTTCTCCCCTGCCGGGAGATGGTGGTCAATTACAGGACCCATCCCGCGCTGCAATGGAGTCTCGCAGCGTCACGGCCGCGCCAGGGCCTAGATAACGGCCGTCGCCGCTAAAACGCGACGGCTGAGGAAGGGGAAAGAGAAGGCCGGTCGGCCGGCAACAAATAGAACTCGCTGCTTCTGCCTTTTTAGTGCGTGACTTCTTTTGGCCTGGAAATTCAGAGCAAAGAGAGAAACGGGCAGAAAAGAAAAAGTAAGAGCGCGCGCTAAAATGGCGTCCGCCGCGGTTGAGCCCTTGATAAAGCGTTCGGGAAGAGTTGATGTCAGGGCTCCAGTGGCGCAATCGGTTAGCGCGCGGTACTTATACAGCAGTACACAGCAGAGCAATGCCGAGGTTGTGAGTTCGAGCCTCACCTGGAGCACAAGTCTTTTGGGACCGTTCGCTTTTGGGATATTTCCACGCATTTATCAACAGCTCGCTTGCTACGTGCTGCCACCGATTCATTCTGTGTAGACAGCTACCGGGCGAACGCAAATCATGAGAATTGCAGTAACTCGCAGAGGCGCCAACTTTAAAACTGCTTATCAAACTGCAAGTTGTTGTTAGTGAATCTTTTCATTAGTATAAATACAATAATTGCAGTTAAGAATCAGTTTGTTTTCAGTATTTCATATTCATTATTCTGGAGCAGAAATATTCATGTGATTTGATTTCATAGTATACCTGCTTTTTTTTAAAAAAAAAGATATTACATAGAATCTCACAGCTAGATTCCAATTTTAGGTTGAACATGCCAATGGGAAAATTAAACCCATATTGAATAATGATTTTACCCCAATGAAATCCTAGAATTAAAATGACATTGTGTGCTCATTTTACAATTGTTACAGGCATAGTTAAAATAATAATATAGGGTAGTAATGATCAAGCTCTGTACTTCAGAACAGCAGTGTTTCCCAAGATATTTATGGTCAACATCTGAGAAATAATACTTTGTTTTTACTCTTTTGATAGATTTTGGATCCATTCAATTTTACTTTACCCATGAAGAAGAAATGTTCATAAATGTATCCTCAGACAATAGGAAAAATTATTTAAAAAATTAATTATTGAAAAAAATGGATGATTAGCCATAGTGCAGGGGTGTCCAAACTTGGGAACTTTAAGACTTGTGGACTTTAACTCCCAGAATTCCCCAGCCAGCATGGCTGGCTGGGGAATTCTGGGAGTTGAAGTCCACAAATCTTAAAGTTCCCAAGTTTGGACACCCCTGCCATAGTGTATCTAGGTTTTGAAAATATGGCCACCATTTCTTTCAGCCTATCATTATAAAAGGGCATTTTCAGCAACAAGTATTAATGTAGGTGGATTTTTTTCAGAGCAACCAATTCACGCCAAATATTGATATAAGTACCAGTAATCCTTGATTAATGACTGGCTGCTTAGCAACCATTCAAAGGTACAGTGGACCTCTCCAGAGCTAATACTAGTCATGTAATTGCATTTTGTGCGCATGGCAACTAGCTCGCTTTTAGGGCTGTTTGCAGTGTCCCACAGTCTTGTGACTGTGATTTTTAGTGTTTTTTTACTGGCTTTTGACCAAAAATGACTGGGGAAAGCGGGTTTGCTTACCAATCACCCCATTTGCTAATAACCACTGCGTTTGCTTTAATGACCACAGCATTCACTTAACAACTCAACAGCCATTACAGAAAATGTTGCAAACTCAGACATAGTCACCCACTTAATGACAACCACACCCTGAAGACCATAATTCCAGGCTCAATTATGGTTGTAAATCAAGGGCTACCTGTATATGCCTCTCATTAAGGTATGTAAATAGGTATCATGTGTAGCAAAATAATTGCATGGATGCAATCAGAAATCAAGTTTGCCTAGAACAGGCCTGAATAACATGAACATGCGGCCAACAAGGAATCTTGTGAAACTGTTGGTGCTTTTGGAAAATTCAATAAATCTATTACCACCAAACAGTGCTGCTTCTTCAAAAAACAAATGACTGAGCATCTCCAACACCTTCAGGCCTTGCCAACATTACTCCTATACTGTTAGTCTTTAATCCTCTGGAATGAGCTGCCCCCGGAGCTTCGCATAATTCCTGACCTCCGGTCCTTCCGACGCGCCCTAAAAAGTTGGCTTTTCCAACAAGCCGGCCTGGCCTGTTAATTTTAACTCATTTTTTAAATGTCTTGTTCCATAAATTCAATTTGTTTTTGTTTTTTTGGATATGTATTTAATTTCTTTTTAACTTTTGGGATGTGTGTTTTTTAATGTTTACGCCGCCCTGAGTCCTTTGGGAGAAGGGCGGCATATAAATCCAATAAAAACAAACAAAACAAACAATGCACAACGACGATTGGGACTAGAATCTCAATTGCTTGAGCAAAGTGGTCATTAAGCAACCACATGACTGTTTCACTTAACAATTGCAATCCCAGTTCTCCACGTTGTGGGGTGATTAAGCAGCTATGCAGGTCATTAAGCGGATGGGGCGAAAGATATGTCTGCCTTAGGAGGACAGACAACTCCCGTCTACGTGCAGTAGGAATTCATAGGCTGGGCTGGAAAAATGGATTTCCATGTTGTTTTTTTCAGTCTGTCCTCTTTGTGTGCAGAAGGGAAACTCCTGCACTGGAGAAACAAAGCAGGGATTATGAAGAACCTTGTTTTGCTTCTCCAGCCCAGTGCATAGGATTCTCTCCTCTCCGTTTCTTCAATCCAATAATGGATTCTGTCCCACCCCTGCCCGGTGCATGGAGAAATATTTTGACAGGTGATAACAGTTTCATACTACATTTCCTAATGACTTTCTCAAGAAGTAAATAGATATTGCAAATAGTCATCACATGATCACAGGGATTGGCAGTCTTGCAAGTAAGTGTGAATAAATTGCCAAACTCCCAGATTACGATCATGGGATGCAACATTTTACAACCAGTTGTAAATGGAAGACTACCTGTACCATATAGCTTACTAGCTGTACCCGGCTACGCGTTGCTGTGGCCCAGTCTGGTTAAATGGAAAAGAAAGAAAAGAGAAAGCGCAAGTTTCTAATATGTTTAATTTCACAATGCTTGTGGGTATACAATATTTTTTGTTGTTCCATTGTCTGTGGAGATATAGAGATTGTCTGGTTTGCCGATTCTAGAACATGCAACATATAATTGTCCATGTGAGAAACAATTTTCAATTGCTGGAAAGACGTTGGACCGGGCACATTTACCAAAAGCATGCGAATAAAGAAACATTCTCAGGGTGATTCCCTCCGGGCAGGGCCATGCCATTACCAGCAGTGGCAAGGTTCGTGAGGGTCTTGCCCACCTGGCGGGCCCTGTCACTCGCTGCACCGGCCATGGCTCCCCCGGCAGAGGCATGGAAGTGAGCCACAGTGGCTCCTGCAAGAGCCGCCACGGAGGACGCTCCCTTAGGCCCTGGCCTGGCACCCTCGAAGCTTCCCACGACTGGCAGCCTCCAGAACGACGGGCTGGATGGAGCCCCTCCAGACTCCAGCGTGGGAGGGAGGCTGGGGGTGTCTCCCGTGGGCATAGTGGGGCGGCAGGTGGGTGCTGCTGTTGGTTAGGCCTCGGGGCTGCTGGGCCAGGCGAGGCTGGTTGGGGGAGATGGCCTCGGGGCTATCGGCCTCGTGGAAGTTGTTGAGCATCTCCTCGGAGGAGCTGCGCTTGGGCTTCCCCAAGTCGGTGGCTCGGGAGAGCGAGACGTCCAGGATCTCGGAGGAGGAGAAGTCCTCGGTGTGTGACTTGTCCAGTCGTCGTAGCTCTCCGTGTCTTCAGCGATGCTGTTGTTGGAGCTGAGGCTGGCTGAGATCTGCGCTGGGGTCATCCTGGTGATCTGGAAGCCGCTCTTCTTCTTCAACTGGGTGCCGCCTCCTCCCTGCGAGAGCAGCGCCAGGCTCTGCAGCGGAGATGCCCCAGGAGGGCAGGAGGAGACTGAGATGGAGGCGGCATTGGAGGCCGGGGGGGAGGCGTCGTCGGCTTGGCCAGTAGGTCGGGCGGGAAGTCCGTATTGTATCGTTGTGACCGCTGCTGGTGTACGTCGCCCCGAGTCCCTTGGGGAGAGGGGGCGACTAAGAAGTCAAAATAATAAATAAATAAATAATAAATAAGTCGTCCAAGCTGGTGCTGCTGCTGCTGCTCGCCCGCCGAGGCAGCATCGCGGGCTGCGCCATCTTCTTCCCCTCCTGCACCTCCGCCGCTGAGTCAGGCTGCTGTGGCTGCTACTGCATTAAGGCCCGCGGAAGGCCTGATACCGCCTCCGACGATGACGACACCTCCCTCCAGCGCCAGCCCAGCCAGGCTGAGGAGAGGAGAAGGTGGCTGCCGCCCCCGAGCCAGCTTCCCTCAGCAGCAGCGGTGCGAGGAGGCAGCCGGTATCCCCTGAGGAGCAGGAGGAGGAGGAGGAAGGACGTGACGCAGCCCCCGCCAGCAGTGGCCCCATTCAGAGATGCTGCCACCGCTGGAGCCGCCACCTCACCGGGCACCCAGCAGGCGCACCAGCCCCACTGTGCCTCAGGCTGACACTGCCGCCCCGCCCCCCATCAGAGACGCCTTGGCGAGGCCGTAGCTGGCTCGCTGTGAGGGGTGGTGGAGAGTGCACGCGGCCGCCCGGACTGAGATGCTCCGCCTCCGCCTCCTCTGGAGCTCCGCTGGAATGGGTGGGAGGAGGCTGGCTTAAGGGCAGGGGCAGGCGCCACCCTGCCTCAGACAGCAAAGGCCCGGAGGGAGGAGAGGGGAGAAAATCATGTTTTTACCTGTCACAGGTGTGACATCTATATAACATACGTATATAAAAATATGCGAGTATTCGAATGCAACGTTGTGTCAAAATTTCAAAGCAATTGGTGAAGAACTTTTGGAGATTTGGAACAAACAAACATTATATTTTTATTTATATAGCTAGATTAGTGCACCATCACTCTTCTGTGGCCTGTGATTATTTTAAATGCATCAACATGGCTCTTTCCCTTTTACAAGGTGTGCAGGCTGGCCTAGATGTCCTCACGTCTTAACTTCTTTAAAGCTAATAGGAGCCATAAAGAAATATAAGGTGCACAATGCTTATTTAAAGGATCCAAAGCTAGAAAAAGTCTCATCCAATAAAAACAAATCACCCATAGCAACGTTTTGTTTTACACAAAGCTAAAGAAATGTAATTTTTAAAAATCTTTTAAGTGACTCCAGGTATTCCTCGACTTATGACCACAATCAAGGCCAAAATTTCTGCTGCTAAGAGAGAGAGTTGAGTTTTGTCCCATTTTACAACCTTTCTTGCCACAGTTGCTAAATGAATTACTGTAGTTGTTAAGTTAGTAACACAGTTAAATGAATCTGACTTCCCCGTTGACTTTGCTTGTCAGTTTGCAACTGGGAATCACATGACTCACAGACAATCACATGACTCCCGGACAATGCAGCTGTCATAAATATGAGTCAGTTGCCAAGGATATGAATTTTGATCTTGTGACCATGGGTATGTTGCAAGTGTCACTGTGAAAAACAGTAATAAGTCATTATTTTCAGTGCCGTTGTAACTTCAAATGGTCACTTTGAAGTTGCAACGGCAATGAATTGTTGTAACCTGAGGACTATCTGTAATAAACGAGATAGCAAAATGGACAGTGTACACAAATTCAGTACGTACATTTATTTTTAAAAGGCAATTGAGTTTCTATTCCCCCCCCCCCACGAATGTGAAAGTCTGCGCATCAAGTGCCACTATTTTTAAGATAAAAAGGGAAATGACCAAACCCAAGGACAAAAGGGAGCGTTTGAAAAACAAATAAATATAAAGGGCCGCTTTCTGAAATAAAGGGCTACCTATAGTAATAAAGGACGTGAGGTCATTGTAAACATTTGTGACTTTTCTCAAGGCAGAAAGTTAGGGGCAAAATCAAATGCAACAATCGCAGATACTAGGGAAACAATAACATTTTCATTATCAGGACGGCTCTCCACCCGGGTAGAAAAGTCACCACCTTCTTCCCATTTGCAAGTCCTGTCAAAAACCCACTGGTTTAAAATGAAGAATTGGCCAAAGGCGCTCGCTCTTCCTTCCAAACCCCGGGAACGTGACGTGCGCAAACACATAAGCGCGCGATGGAATGAGTGGGAAGAACAGGAGAAACGCCCCTGTGTCCTGCTCACTCTTTCGCCCTGCCTCCCAATTCACCCCTTCTTCGTAGGCCTCCTTCCTAACGCGTTTTCTGCCACCGATCTCCCGTCCCGCCCTTCCCTTCCATCGCTCGGCCTGAGCCTCCGCCCTGCTCGCATCCTCAAGCCGGGTGAACGCAGCGCCTCGGCGGGAAATGCTTCCGATTCGTCTCCGCCCAGCTTCGTTGGGGGGTGGGGGTGGGGGTGGAAGGAAGGCAGGGGAGTTTCCAGACATTTTTCTTGGACTGGCCTCTGCACGTTGCAGGCTTGCAGCCTTCCCAAGGCGCGGCGAAGGAAAGTAGCCGTGAGCTAGGCACCCGCAGTGGGGAAGGCTCACTGCCCCTGCTCCCACCCCACCCGGTTACTTGGAAACCGGGAGCTCGGTGGTCTCGGAAGGTTTCATGGCTTAAGGCAGTCTCTCTATTTCTCTCCCCCCCCCCCACCTTTCTGCATGTACACTCGTATTGTACAGTTTGGGAAATATAATAGAATATAATAGAATAGAATTCTTTATGTGATTGGACACACAAGGAATTTGTCTTTGGTGCATATGCTGTCAGTGTAGATAAAAAGACAAGATACAGTCGTCAAGAATCAACGTACAATACTTAATGATAGTCACAGGGTACAAATAAGCAATCAGGAAACTATCAATATAAATCATAAGGATACAAGCAACAGTCTTGCAGTCATAAGTGGGAGGAGATGGGTGATAGGAATGACGAGAGAGGTATTAGTAATAGTAACGCAGCTTTAGTTTGACAGTGTTGAGGAAATTATTTGTTGACGAACCAGTTGAATGTTTGCAGACTTGGCTATATTTGCGCCTACGCTACCAATATTAGGCAGGTCAGATTGCCCTCTTCTTCAGAATGTCTTAGATTCAGAAATATGTATCGACATGTATAAGACAAAACAAGGATGGGCAGATGCTGCTGTTCTCTGCCTTCACTTGCCCATTACATGGAGGAGGGAGGGAGATGAAATAATGCTCACACCATCTATGGATTGAATCCAGATTTTCTACCATTCGTGGTCCTTTATTAAAATTTATTAAATTATTATTAATTTTATTAAATTTATAGACCGCCCCCTCTCCCCAAAGGGACTTGATTTACAACAGCTCGTTTAGTGACTGCTTCAAGTTACAACAACACTGAAAAGTGACGTGACAATTTTTCACACTTATGACTATGAAGTAGTTGGCAAGCACCTGATTTTTGATCACGTGAACAAAGGAATGCTACAAAGCATTCCTTTGTTCACATGATCAAAAATCAGGTGCTTGCCAACTACTTCATATTTAGGACGGTTGCAGTGTCCTGTGGTCATGTGATCAGCTTTTGCAATCTTCTGATAAGCTGAAGTCAATGGAGAAGCCAGGTTCACTTAACAACCATGTTAGTAACTTAACAACTTCAGTGATCCACTTAACAACTGTGGCAAGAAAAGTTGTAAAATGGGGCCTCATTCACTTTAAAGTGTCTCACTTAGCAACATACATTTTGGGCTCACAGTTGTAAGTCGAGAACTACTTGTATTTGGTAGAACGATGTTTTTCAACCTCGACGTATTTAAGAAGTGTGGACTTCTACTCTGCCTGGAGAATTCTGGGAGTTGAAGTCCACACATCTTAAAGTTGCCGAGGTTGAGAAACTTCCCTAGAAAAACCATACCAAGAAATTGTGGGTTATACTTGAAGTTATTTATGCACACACTCCCTGATTTTTGGTGCGTGTTCACAAACCCCCATGTTTCCCAAATAGAAATCTGAGAAACAACAATTCTTGAATAGGTTAATGATGACACTTTAATATTTGAAATATTTATATGTTTTACTTGTGCTATTTTGTTCCATTGTTATTGAATAGCGCTCATGATGTTACTCCAACATGGGAGCAGAAGTACAGGTAGTCCTCGACTTATTTTTGGAGTCCAGAATTTATGTTGCTAAGTGAGAAATTTGTTGAGCGAGTTTTGCCCCATTTTACGACTTTTCTTGCCACATTTGTTAAGTGAATCACTACAATTGTTCAATTAGTAACAAGGTTGTTAAGTGAATATGGCTTCCCCATTGACTTTGCTGGTCAGAAGGTCACCAAAGGCGATCACATGACCCCGGGACACTGCAGCCGTCATAAATACGGACCAATTGTCAAGCAGCTGAATGTAAATCACATGACCATGGGGATGCTGCAAAGGTTGTAAGTGTGAAAAATGGTCATAAGTCACTTCTTTGTAA
The DNA here is from genome assembly GCF_964273705.1 of Natrix helvetica. Classification (NCBI taxonomy): domain Eukaryota; kingdom Metazoa; phylum Chordata; class Lepidosauria; order Squamata; family Natricidae; genus Natrix; species Natrix helvetica. Next base: position 248,257,510 of record NC_138552.1, read on the forward strand.
CTTTGAACAGTCACTAAATGAACTGTTGTAAATCAACAGTTACCTGTATAAGTTTGCTAATTTTTCAATATTTTAAGACATCCACAGCACAATCTCCAATTTTCTTTAAAAAGAATAGATGAAATAAAATGGTAAAAACAACTGCAGAAAAAGAGTGGAATCCTATGTTTTGTTCCCTCCTAAATAATAAATTTTCATCTTTACCCAGAGGAAAGGGGTATCACTTTTGATACCTGCGTAGAAATGAACTGTAGGGAATCAACAGAGTGATGTTTAATATTTACCTCCCAAATAAGGTGAGAGGAAAGTTCTCCTTTGTTCTATGGAATGCACAGAGTAAAAATACGCAAGGGCGAATTCACTGCCTTCTTTATTAATCACTGATACAAAAAGTGATTTATCCATTTTTGTCACACTATTATGCATATGCATATTAATAATTCATCAAAACAAGTATGGTTTCTGAAGAGTAAAATCCTGCTTTTGCCATAATTGTTGGGACTGTGTTTCAACATGGCAAATTATTCGAATTTACATTGTCTGCTTTCTACAATCTGGACAATAGATGGCGGTGTGATCACATGGATGGATAGGAAATTCACCCTCCCCCTCCCTCCCCAAAACAAGGAGAAAACTGTTACAAAGTTTCTAAAAATAATACAGGCTGCTTGCCAAGCATTTACAATGTTTGTTCCTCAGAGCAAAAAAACAATAGGCCCGCGTTCCAGTGGTTAGAGAGAGAAAAAACATACAGCAATAATTGGATGGACCACAGGGATTGCATATGCCAGCATGCTTGTGTGTGAAAGAGAGAGGGTGGGTGGGTGGAAATCCTCCAGAACCAATGTTTTAAAAACGACCTGTTAAATTTGAAAAAGATTGGGAGCTTTATAATTTTGAATGGTATTTGTTTTATTTCTGAATGTATTTAGCAAATGAATCCAGCTTGAAAATGAAGTGAGATGACAATCCTTTTGTCTGCTATTAAATGTTTAAAAAGTAAGATAACAAAACCTTTCTGACCATTATAATGTAAAAGACGGGCTTTTATTGCCCATATTTTCTGCCACTACCTTGTAAAGGAGATTTAAGTGAAACAATGTTATTTTACATAGAGGGAAGCACACAATGGGGTACCTCAAGGTTCCATCTTGAGCCCCGTGCTCTTCAACATCTTCATAAATGTACTAGATGAGGGGATAGAAAGGGAACTCATCAAATTTGCAGATGATACTAAGCTGGGGGAATAGCTAAGACAGACCTAAGATTCAGCAGGACCTTGACAGATTTGAATATTGACCCCTATGCAACAAGATGCTGTTCGGTAGTGAGAAAAGTACTTAGGCAGGAAAAACCAAATGCAGAGGTACAGAATTGGTGGTACTGATTCAACAGTAGTAACTGAGAGGGATCTAGGGGTCCTAGTGGATCACCGCTTTAATCTGAGCCAGCAATATGCTGCAGCTGCCAAAAAAGCCCATGCAAATTCTGATATCCACAGGGAGAAAATCAAGAAGGAACAATGCCACTTTAAACTGTAACGTGTTTTCCCCAAAATAAGACTTATCCCCAAAATAAGCCTAATAGAAAAATATGGGCCTAACTGAAACCCATAGAAAATAAGATCAGGGAGATGGGTGTGGCCAGCAAAAGAGGTGGCGAGAGTGCGGGGGCCGATGGTAGCAGCTGCAGCCCACCAGTACCTTGGCACAGTGCAGATAAGTCCAAGCGCAGAGGCAGAGGCAGAAGGGGGGGGAGAGGTGATCTGGACATACTGCACGGCTGCCTGGCTCACAGAAGGCTCATGGGAGGATTGCGTATTGGCACCGGCAGCAATCCACTGGGGGGAGGCAGGCAATCCCGATGCCACTCGCAGGCACATGTCCTGGTGCGTCCCCAGGCAAGCTGAGAGGTGAAATGGAGTGGCCAGCGCATTGGGATCGCCTGCCCCACCTGTGCCTCTGCCTGTGGGTGCCATGGCACAAACCTCCGTGAGCCTCCTATGAGTACGTCTGGATCACCTGTCCCCCCTGTCTCCCCCGTCCCTCTGTCTCTGCCTGGTTCCACCGCACACTTTTCACCCAGTGGGAGACTAACACGGTAGTGAGGCCATATTTGGAACACTGCATGCAGTTCTGGTCATCATGATATAAAAAAAGATGCTGACACCATAAGTACAGAGAAGAGCAACAAAGATGACTGGAGGCTAAATCGTATGATAAACAGTTGAACGAGCCTATTAAAGAGAAGGGCTATGAGGGATATGATAATTGTCTTCTACTATTTGAGGGGCTGTCACAGAGAAGAGAGGCTTGACTTATTCTTCAAAGAACCCGAGGGCAGGACAAGAAGTAATAGGTGGAAGCTTGTTAAAGAGAAGTTCAACCTAAAACTAAGGAGAGATTTCCTGACAGTGAGAACTATTAATCAATGGAATAGCTGGCCTCCCAGGGCTGTGAATTGTCCCATCACTGGGGCTTTTCAAAAATAGACTGGACAACCATTTGACCAAGATGGTTATCAGTCCTCCTGTCTTGAGCGGGCGGGGGGGGGGTTAGACTAGAAGACCTCTGAGGTCCTTTCCATCCCTATGATTCTATGTTTTTGTAATGATCAAGAGACAAAGAACAACATAACTTTTAAAAATATTTCAAGTCAGGTTTGGCTCATAATCATTGTTGATTCTTATTATTTGCTTGCATTGCACTTTTGTATCTTGCTAGAATGAATACGAAAAGATCTTCACATGGATGAAATGTATTGGATTGCAAATTGCTGATAGAGAGGCAGAAAAAGCTGCTTCCAATTATGTGCTGAACATATGTGCAACTATATGCCTTCACCTTGTTGAATGTACCTACTTTTCTATTGTCCCTTTTGCACCCTGGATATGGATGTGTTCTACAAATTATATCTTATTCATCTCCACCACAAACCCTTGTTCTCTTCAGCATAATAGTGTCCTTTGTTTGTGGAAAACAAATTACACTGTATACAGTATTCAATGGAACTTCCTTCCAAGGTTGTAGAAAAAGGTAGGATGGGCTATCTTTTAAGCTCTTTTTCACAATCTTTCTGGAATCAAAAACCCCTAGTATCTTTCACAAACATATCCCGTCACTCCAAATGCCATGGAGACCAATTCATTTCTCACCTTCCTTAAAAAAAAAAAGAAAATATAGAACTATAACTGTAAAATAATAATTTTCCAAATGCCTGTTTTCATGCATGGCTTCAAGCGGTCTATATTCAATTATATTTTAATATAAGAGCAGCACTGGGTAAAATGCCAGTTATCTTTCAAAATATTCTACTGTAGTTAATTTTCAAACATGAATAATATCAAATATTATTTTCTTCCTATTATTCTTTCAAAAGCATTAGGGCAGTGCACAAAACAAGTTTCCCAAACAGCAGTAAACCATACCCAACTTATAAGCAATAAAATATAAAAGGATAAACTAAAGAAAGTATGCAGAGAAATTAATATACGATGGAAGCTTTATGTCTAAAGGTGTTTTTCCCAAAGTCATCAAGTTGAGCTGGGGTTAGACAAGAAGGATTTAGAGGGTCATCTTAAGATTGTATTACTTTAACTGATTTCCGTGGAAGATAAAAAGCAAGTTAGCTGCAGGAAAATCAGCAACAAGATTAACATGAGAAGATGAAGAACAATAAGCTTTTGGGTGAAGTGGTTTGGATTAATTTTTTTCCTTTGAAGAAAGCTGCCCCCTTTGTTTTCTATGCAGAGCCAAACCCTCATGGGGTTTAGTGTAAGCTAGTGCTTGGTGGAGAAATTCTTTTGAGTAAGGCCCAGATTATAGGTCACAGTTTGGAGGTAATACAGCAACTTGTTGAAGCTAAATTGGTGGGATGGGAAACATTCCACAAACCCTATTCTGTCTTGAGAGTAATGCATATATTAATAGTGTTTCCAGTCTATCTATCTACTCAGAAGAAATCCTAACAACTTTAGAAGAACCTTGGGTTTGTTGAACCTGTGATTCAGGACCCCAAACTTCCCAATGAAGAGAATGTATGCTAAGTGACTGATTTAGCGTTCAGAGGAATCCTCAAAAAAGCCTACCCAATAAGAGACACTCTGTTCACCAAAGCTACTCAAAAAACGCTGCCCCTTTTCAAAGAGGGAAGGTCTGCCCTGCATATATTGTCAGTACTACATTACAATTGTTTGTAATTTGTTTCATTAGGGTCTAGAAATGGGAAATAGAACTTTTTCCTTACGTGTTTTGGTTCTCATGAAAATACCTTCACCATGTTTTATGGGAGGAAGCTGTCTATCAATGAAACTACCCACACCCAAATCAATGAACACTTTCCCTATACACCTTGCTTTAATCTGGATCACTACTTTCTGAAGCTGTGAAAAAAAGGGAAATCCTACCACAGTGACATAGATCCATATATTTGATTTCACGTGCAGTCTGGTCTCACGTGCAATGAAGCATGATTACATGAATAACTAGATAATATCCATGAAGATATGAAAAAAAAATGTCTCTCCTGACTCCGTAAGGGTTACTCACAAAATAAATGTAGATAGGGTTTCAATCTTATACAGTGAGTTTAGCAGAAAGTAAATTACATCTGCAACAACTGCCACGTGGTTTTTAGGGAAAAAGCACAGTATATCTCCAATCTCAATATACTTAAGCATTTTAGGTAAACTGAATTAAAAAAAAAAGTGTCACAAAATGCTTCCCTCAACTTTATAACATCAAATCCTAATCTGGATTCTTTCTTGCTTGGAACAATTTCTTCAAGAAATCAATTCAGAGCCAAAGCTGGTCTGGAATTCACACCTACTATACTGATTTAAAGCTTAATTATAGTATAGGTGAGCTAACTCTGTATTCCATCTCCAGCACTTTCTCGAAACTGGCTGCATACTGTGGGGACTAATCATTACATTTGAAAAAAAAAAGTTTCTGTGTTGAAAGAGAGGTTGAAGTTGTGGGTTGATATATAATTCCATTTTCTCTTCCCCTCCGAAACACAGGAGAGTTAGCATGGCCAAAGGAGAGGCCTGTCTATTCTTTGACCACCATGTGCATCAGAAGAGAAGAAACCTGTTGGCTGAGTGCATATCTGAACAGAGATGATCTCACTTTATTTCATTCTTCACAGCCACCCATTTATTTAAAAATAAAGTGAGAAGGGTATCTGTCTTAGCCACAATTCTCCATCCATCTTTCTGTTAGCAATCCGAAATGGGAACACAAGCTCTACTGTACTCTGGAGCAGGGGTCACCAACCTTTTGGGCCACAAGGACCACTAAATTCATAATGTTAAATCCCGCGGACCACTAATATATTTTTTTTTAAAAGATAAATAGTATTTAGTGCAAGATTAAAAAATGCAAATAATTTTTCTGTGGATCACCAAAATTTTATCGTGGTCACCAACTGGTGGTCCACGGACCACCAGTTGGTGACCACTACTCTGGAGAGTAATGTGCAAATACTTCTGATTCATTGTGTTCAGTATTCACTGGTAGCCCTTGCTGGGAATGGGAAAATGCCAAACACGACAAATATATCATTTTTCCTTTGCAAGATGGGAGATGTACAATAATGACAAGGATTACCAATTGCCATAACTGTACATAACTTGTCTAACTAGTGAGACTGGTTTTTTCCACCTCTTCGGAGGTGTTGGGTTAGAACCCCATAACTTCCTGCTGTATGACCAAGATGCATGGGAAATAACAGAGTTGCAATCCACAATCGCAATTCTCATAAGGACCCAATTAGGGAAACAGGAGGTTAATTGTTTAAAAAGGGGGGTTAGAAATCTAAAAAGAGGCAGTAGATGGCAATATTGCACTCTGCACTACCTCCTGTGACTAAATCAGGCCCCTTTGTTTAACTCCTCCATTACTGTTTAAAATAGCAGCAAACCAAAATAATCCAAACTTTATTGAAAAATGTTTTGCAAAGCAGATTTTTGCAGATTATGCTAATTGTATCTTTTGGAGCTTGGGCAAAACTCCCCAGTTGTCATGTTGGAAATTCATCATTTGAGTCTTAAAAAGTAAAACTGGAACTGGTCATACAGTTTAATTGAAAACAAAGTTTCCTTATGAAGAGTCTGAAAAATTGCTTGGAGCACAGGAAACTATGGCAGATAGCAGATTTAGATAGAGTACTCTCATCTGTAAAGTGTTAATGTCCCTCCTGGTACCGCTCCCCTTTTCCAGCTTTCTCATAGATGTGAATATTGAAAATTAAGATCGTATGTGAAAGAGTGCAAGTCACTTCCTCTGCTGAATATTGTGGAAGTAAGCAGATTCATCACTAACTAACTTTTGTCTACAACAGTGTTTCTTAACCTTAGCAACTTTAAGGTGTGTGGACTTCAACTCTCAGAGTGTCCTGGTTAGCACTGTCCTAGAATGTTTAGACCCCTTATGGAAAACCTTTTAGGCTCAGAGTGTCAAAAAATTTGAAAATGTCTGTCTGTCTGTCTGTCTGTCTGTCTCTCTCTCTCTCTCTCCCTTCTTCCCTCCTCCCTCCCTCTCTCTCACTATCTATTTCTCTCCCCCAACCAGGGACGTGCGGTCAGGGGAGGCAGGGGAGGCAGAGCCTCACCGCTCTCATCATGAAAATATAAAAAAAAGGGAAAAGGCGCTGAGGAGCCTTCTGCACACATGGTCCGGGAATGGGACAACGTGTGCAGGAGGCTCCTCTAGCCTCTGCCTCCCTCCTGCACACGTGGTCCCATTCCCCGCCTTCCTGAGTCAACATGAAGGGGACCGCAGAGCGTGAGCTGCGGTCCCGCGGAGCGCGCTCCGTGGTCCCCTTCATATTGACTCAGGAGTCAGGAAAGAGGGGAATGGGACCACGTGTGCAGGAGGCTGAGGCAGCTTCAGCCTCCTGCACATGTGGTCCCATTCCCCACCTTCCTGAGTCAACATGAAGGGGACTGCGGAGTGCGAGCCGCGGGGAGGGCGAGCCGCGGGTAGCGCGAGCCGCGGGGAGCACGAGCCGCGGGGAGCGCAAGCTGCGGTCCCCTTCATGTTGACTCAGGAAGGCGGGGAATGGGACCACATGTGCAGGAGGCTGAAGCTGTCTCAGCCTCCTGCACACGTGGTCCCATTCCCCGCCTTCCTGAGTCAACATGAAGGGGACCGCGGCTCGCGCTGATGATGTCACCAGCCTCACCAGCCATAAACCTTACCACACGTCACTGCCCCCAACACAGAGACAAGAATTCTCTTCCCCCTCCCACACACTATTTAAGCCATTCTGAAAAACAACACTCATGCTGGCTGGGGAATTCTGGGAGTTGAAGTCCACAAGTCTTAAAGTTCCCAAGTTTGGACACCCCTGGTTTAGACTATGAAAAATGTTTGGGGAAAGAAGGGAAAAGAATTGCGATCCACTGTTAGTCTAGAAGTAGTATCATCACATGTTGCACAAAAAGCACTTGTTTATAGTTTCAGCAGAATCAATAATTAAATTGAGTATAGGTATAGGAGGCAAAAGCTAAATATTTCAAACAGCTGCCCCCCCCCCCCAAGTAACTCTTGGTATGCAGAAAAATGAAGAAAATGAAGAAAATATACAATATTTTGCCTGACAGTGAAGTTTTGCATTCCCATCAGATAAATGTAGCTATTGCTGAAGGACAGGCCGCACAACTGCAGGCGAAGTATAAATATTCAAAGAAATGTAAATACTTTCAACTGGGCGAGAGGGAGAGCAGTGGAGAAAAGAAACTGGCAAAGTGGAGTTCTGCTTGGCAGGAATTGACTTGAGAACCTAAATGTCCCCTTACCATGCCACAATTCTATGATTGTAAGCATTGAGGGAGAATTCCATACCAGCATCTCTTCCCATGATCTGACATGGCCATTCCAAGAGTTTTGCCTGAGGCGAAGTGCAAGATAGTGTTGCATATAGAATTTGGCTGAGCTATGCGACTACTACTAAGGCTTTTGAAGGGATCCAGATCAGGTTCTATGATTAATCTGCCCTTCAACAGAAGAGAATGGGTGGGTGCAAAACCTGGGGACTAGCACTGCCACCTGAAGTAGTCCCCTCCCATCTAAAAGGCTGACCCTAGATCCTTCCTGGAGGAAGATTTCCCTTAGGACCATATTATATATTATATAGCTGCAGATATAATAACTATTAACATCTCATTTTCTACACCAGGAATGGGCAATTAATTTTTCCAGGAGGTCTCAATAGCCAACTAAAGGAACACACTTGGTTTCTTCTCCTGTCCCCTGCAGCACACTTATTTACATTTTATTTTCTAACTTCCAATTGACCTCATGTGGATTAGACAGGGAGAGCCAAAGGGCCACATGTGGCCCAGGAGTTATAAAATGCCCTGGTTTGCTCTATACACTTAAAAAAAAACCCTGCATGTTACCTACATATACATTTGGTGTGGCCAATCAATTGTAAAATTATCAGGTGGCTTTATAGCATTGGACAAAACTTGCTTTGTTTTTTATTTATTTGTATTTATACCCACCCCCAGACCTTTTGATTGCCCAACCCATGCTTTTAGGATGAGGCAGGTTTTGTATCTAAATAAACAGCTAAACAAAGCAAGCTACAGATGCAGATGTTGAAGTTATAAGGAAGGAAAAGAAAGCATGGTGATTAAGGGCAGGGCACAGCTGCTCTAAGCGTTGTGCTGGCAGAGAGCCAAGGCATTATTGTGGTAAATCTAATGGAGAGACCTACTGCTAAATTTGGAGAGCTGGTGAGGTTCTTTAAAAAGTTCCTCTCAGTCTCAGCAAGCAGCACAGGAAAGAGAGCAAACAGATGGAAATTAATATCTACTAGAAGGATAAAATTATGGCATAAGAACTTGCAAAGAAGAAATATTATTTTAACTTTGCTCTTAGTGTCTTGCCATTAGCTTATCCCAAATGAACTCTACACCCTCAGGGGCATTGGGGATTTGGAGGAGAGGGTTTTTTCTAAAAAAATCAAGATAACTGCTGCTATCATCTTCTTCCTCCCTCTACTTCCAACTACCAATTCCTTTCATTTACTTAGAACATTTACATGACAATTCCCACAAGGACCCTTGAGTTCTTTCACCCAAAAATCAAAATGAAAAAAATTCTAAGTTCAAACAAACAGATGTAATTAAAATATTATCTAAAACGCCCATGCAAAATTTAACAACACAACAGAGAATTAAGTTCACAATCAAGAAATGTAAAGTATCACAGCTTTGTAAATAGCAATTCCTTTTTTAGAGGCCTAGAAAAATAACCATATCTTTTCTGAAACTGGAAAGATGGTAAAAGACATTGCCAGGCATATCTCACTGGGAGCACAACCCAAAGTTGCAAGGTACCACTGACAAAGTCTACTCTTAGATAGTCAGTCCATGCAGTATTGTCCTTGACGGTGGTGGTGATAAGAGGAAAGATACACTCCTTGCAGAATGTGCATCAGAATGTACTGATGGATTAATAACAGTATATCTTAACCATGGCAACTTCAAGATGTGTGGACTTCAACTCCTACAATTCTTCAGCCAGCATGCCGGCTGGGGAATTCTGGGAACTGAAATCCACACCTCTTCAAGTTACAAGGTTGAGAAACACTGCATTAATGTACCAAGTTTCCTTTCACCCTGCTTCTCTTGTTTTAAATATGAAATTCTTTTTTATTTTTGTGCTTTCTAAAAAAGAAAAAAAAGACTGTATCAATATACATTTCTATATGTCTAAAATAGTAACTTCAGTATGAACCTTTTCTAATATATAGACTTATATATATGTGTGTGTTGTATTTGTACTGATAAATAAATAAAGGGAGACTAGTATAGATCTATTTCGAGCTAATTAGCTCTCATCAGCTAGCCATACCCTTACTGGGATATATATATATTATATATATATATATATATATATATATATATATATATATATATATATATATATATATATATATATATATATATATATATATATATATATATATATATATATATATATATATATATATATATATATATATATATATATTTTTAGCAGACTAGTTTTCTTCATAATGTTTTGCAGTATATTATTCTCTCCCTCCCTCCCCTATACACACACACACACACACACACACACACACACACAAAATCAGGGCATGCTTTTTCCCAACTGTCCACATTTTGTGAAAACACTTTTAATGTGATTATGAAAAGGTAAGTGTGTATTCATGTATGGGGTTCAGGAAGTTCAAGTTAAAATTAAAATGCAAAATAAATCATTTTGTTTCTCATACAGTTCCTTGACTGTTCCAATAGCCCTTCATTGTCAATAGGCTATTCATGATATGAGAAAGAAAATGGGCTGAGTTGAAAGCATATTAGTGGAACATATTTTCTTGCATTCTTTGCTCTTTCAAGTATCAGTCCCACCCCTGATTTGTTTTGTTAAAAGAGGTGGCTTAAGTTAAAACACTGAGTCAATAGGAACCTGAACAAGCATCTCTCATCTTTTCCCCCTTATCTTTTGTCACTTAACAGTATTTAGGATGTGATCCTATAGCCCAAACCACTCTGCTGAATCAACTGGGTATCATGGAGTTAATGTATTTGACTATATGAAGTAGCAAGTAGCCAAATCATTCTGTGCCATGAAAAGGACTGTGAATGCAAGCGAATAAAATTGACAGGGAATGGCAAATACCACGTGAAAGAGGAAAGAGAAAGTCCTATGTGATAATCAGGAAAGTACTGTGGAATTTCTACTGATTGACTGCCAGACAATTTCATTGCCAACTCCACTAAGTGTCCAGACTAAGAAATCAACTCCACAGGAAGCCTAAACTACTTTTATTCATATTGGCTGTAATAACAGAATTTTGCAAATGTGATTGTAGTGATTCTCCCTCTGCACTATAGAACTAAGAAATATGGAAACATCTGTCTAAGCTGCTTCTGGATATTCTTTTGTTTCCCCGGATTTAAAAATGTTTCATCCCCCTTTGCTTAGGTAATGATTCTTGAATATTTCCATTAATACCATCTTCTTTATTCTCTAAAATATGTCAGCCTATCCTGCTTGATAATACTATTGTGAAAATAAAATTAATAAAATGCTGTTCTAATTGTGAAGGGTTAATACATGAGCTACAAATGTAAGAATATTCATTGTGTGCATGTCATATATAATGGCTGACACTCAACAGGAACAAAGCTTTTGTTTGATCAGTTTTTATCCGCAAGCTGCCCATTGAGTTTTGGAAGGCCTTACATGGTAGAAACATAGTTACCTTTAAAGCTATTCTACAGTCAAGCTTAAGATTGGACAATTGGATCACAGTGCCTTTTGGCATTGCCAGAGCAAATGGTGGCTCAGTTAGCCACAGTCCACTAGGCAAAACAAGAAGGATTCTAATGTTGTTTTGACAAGGAGCTCAAACTTTAGCAGGCAAGCAAACAAAAAACACTGAAAAAGAATTCCAGTTCAATTTCATATCACCAAAATCAAGAAATCCATCCCAGAACATTTTTAAAAACATTTGCACCATAGTAATGACATGATGGCTGCTATCCAAACAACGTGTGCAGAAATTACATTGATTTTAATCAGACTGAGATATGCTTTATCTTCTCTGAATTAAGCCTGAAGCCCATTTTGGTTCCTATATCTACAGGATTAAAGTTAGATCTCATTGGCTGGATGGGAATAGCACTTTATAAAAGGGTCAATGGGGCCACATGAAACTTAACATTTTAAATAAGAAGCTGGATGATTCAAAAGGATGTGAGGAAAAGCAAAGCTTTTTTAGTTTCAGTTGATTTACACCTTGTCCAGGTAGGCTGGAGTTGAATTGACACGTGCTCATGTCAATTCAACATAATCTCAGTCAATGTTGACCAACCTCTGCTTTTGAGATAGCAGCTGACCATGGAAACTAGGATTTAGATCTGAATTTCACTACAAGAATAAGACAAGTAATTCTCTCAAGAATACACATACTCCATAACAATATAACTTGCCAGAAAACAATTCTTATTTTATGAAAGCCACTCTTATAAAAAAAAAAATCAATGGCATATTTATTTATTTATTTATTTATTTATTCATTCATTCATTCATTCATTCATTCATTCATTCATTCATTCATTCATTCATTCGAATAAACATAAACCATAACTTTTTGTTGCAACCAAAGGATTACATGCAGTATGGTTTCCTCTGATCCAGATTCATAGATCAGCAAGTCTTGTCTCATATCTGAGAGGATTTACAAGAAAAAAATTGATATTGTTGATACAAAAGTTGATGATCCCTCTTTACATGTGCATTATTGTTAAGATATTTCATAAGTACCTCGTACAAATGACTTTATAGAATCATAAAATAAATATTCAGCTCAGGGCCTACTTTTCTATGCTTTCTGCATATTCTGTGATGCCTACTGAGTTTCGGTTGGTCAGCCTTGTTAGACATCAAAAATCATGTTCTGATTCTGAATTTCCCATTGTGCCTGATTGACAAGGTAGAATCAGAAAGCCTAATTATATTCTTAACAAAATTCCCATTTTGCAAATAACAGGTATTTATACTGTCATTTGCTGTTTTGTTAGTTAAATCATCTCAAACTGCTGTTTTTGTCTGCCACAATTATTCTATGAAAATCTTTGATTGTCTATCCCAAGGCTTCTGAAATATTCATCATTTTAATAGCATGGTCCTCATGATTTTTTACAAAGTATCTGTAGGGGAAGAGCTGGTGAGTGGAGTTAAGTGGATCATCAGTTTACAGTCTTTATGTTCACACAAATGATCCAAATCTAACCCCTCTTGAATTCCATTGACCCTTATCTGATCAATTTAGTAGTCAATTTTAGTCAAGTACATTTTGTTTACAGGCTTGATAATCTTTTGAGCTGTAATTTAATGTATGTTCAACTGCTGGTCCTTTGCATCTGACATTAAGCTACAGTTGACTAGATTTGTTATATTAAATTTAGCAGTTCTCATGACATGAAGGTGAAAAACCATTAGGCTATCCTTCCCTGTGGAAGAACTGCTAGACAGCTGAAAATTAGGACCCAGAAGGTAAGAGTTTCTACTAATTGGGAAACAGCCTGCCCACAAATTCCACACACTACAGCAGGGGTGTCCAAACTTGGGAACTTTAAGACTTGTGGACTTCAACTCCCAGAATTCCCCAGCCAGCATGGCTGACTGGGGAATTCTGGGAGTTGAAGTCCACAAGTTTTAAAGTTCCCAAGTTTGGACACCCCTGCACTACAGGATTATGATTCAAAATAGCTTCTAGTACAGTAGTCCAGAGCTGGTAATAAATTGACTTACTTTCCAAATGCAAACAATAGGTGAAACCAAATGTGTACAGAGCTGCTTCTGGAGTGATAAAACAAATCTTTATGGAAGTGCACTCAATTTTAAGATGGTAGTTTTATAAGCAGGCCATATGATTTGATAGTTTCCACAGAACTGCTAGGTTGAAGAAATAATGGTTAAATCAAGCTAAAGGCAAACCAGATGCTTTTTATAGTAATCATTGCTATCTTTTTTTTTTTTAAAAAAAATCAAAGCAGTACCCATTTTAAATATTCTGACATTCATTACAATGTAACTCTCATTCAAAAACTAGGAATCATTTATACAATGTTTTTGCTGTTGAATGGATAATTGAGTAGATTGGCCATGAATGGCTGTTTCCTGAACTCAGCAAGCCCTCATCCTGGAAACCTGGGGTGCCTGCTTCTAAATGAGGGCCTGTCTGAATTTTGAGCCACCATGGTCCTTCTTTTCTCCCGCTGCAGAAACTCAGGTGAAAACTGAACCCTGTATCTCTAGCACTTATTGTGTCACACATAAGAATAGCACTAGTGGTGAAATTCATATTTTTTTACCTACCGATTCTGTGGCCGTGGCTTGGTGGGCATGGACGGGGAAGGATACTGCAAAATCTCCATTCCCTCCCCACTCTGGAGCCAGCCAGAGATGGCATTTGCCAGTTCTCCAAACTATTCAAAATTTCCGCTATCAGTTCTCCAGAAACTGTCAGAACAGTTTCACCCCTGAATAGTACTCTTAGTTTAGGACTTCTGAACCTCAGTCACCGGAGTACATTTAAAAAACATTCTTAGATGAATTGTACAGATATTCCTTCAATCATATCTTGTCTCAAGCTAGTCATTCAAGTTTATTAATTCACTAGTATCACTTTCTGCCGAGCTTGCCCAGAGTATATTGAAGTTATAATAATATCAAGCAGTTGTAGCTCTGAGAAGTATGAAGTGCAAAAGGCATCTTGGAACTTCCCTGTAGTGATTTAGGAGTGGGGGGGAATGTTCCAGTGGTTTAAAACTTGCAAAATAACAGGAAATCTCTTAAAATCGTACTTTCCATTTCTGTACTCAAAAATGCATTCCAAACCCCTGGCTATAAACATAAGGCAAAAGACTAAGTGGTCACAAAGGCCTATGTTTAACTTTGATGAAGCAGCATTCTGAAACTGGCAAGGTTATGCATTTCTTTTGAATACAGAATTCCAACAATGGATTATTATTATTATTATTTTATAAAAACAGATTTTAAAATCCCGGTTCCCCAGCACCGAAATAAGCCTGCCTCATCCTTACTTTTTAAAAGATTTGCATTGTTTTGAGAGCTTTGCTAATTAAAAAATAATAAAAATAGCAGTATGCTCTTGCCCCCCCCCCCCCTGTTATGACTTGGGACAATTTTTATCTGAAGGGAACTTAAATTATTGTTTCAAATCGTATTTCACAATATGTGCAACTAGATTGCATTAGATAACTTGCTAGCTTCAAGCTTTGCAAGGTTTAAGTTGGAAATGTGTAACCAGCATGGGCAGTGGGCAAAGTGAGATGAAATTCAATACATAGTGAGAGTCAGGCAAGGATGCCTGTAACCTACTATTAGATAACAAAAATGCAAGAAGAAACCATGTGGCTGTCCTTGTGGCTCTAGGTGTTGGATTGTTGCCTAGGAAGCTTGTAATTCAGACCTTTGTGTAGTAATCATCAAAGAGCTGATGGTCATCACAGTTGTCCCAGAACTTAAGGGAATAAATATAGGTATATAAAGTATCTATCCAAAGTTAAATAGTATTTACGACCACTTAGAAACCTCTCTCTTTTTAAGTAAAAAATGCTACCAGGGGGTGGGGAGGGAGCAGGTAATTTGAGCATGGGTGTTTTCCCTGGATTAGAGATGGCTTTCTCAAGCTATTAGTGAAAAAGTAAATATATTTTGAAAGCTAGACAAAGTCAATGGGTGGACAGCTTGTTTTGTAAAACATATAAATCCTTGGAGTCCTCTCAACTGATTTTAGCCTGAAGTGCTGAAGAAATTACTATTTCCTGACCTCCTTAGCTCTCATGGTTCTTTCTGAAGTCCAGTGCCTGCCAGTCTGGCGCTTAAGAAGAGGCAAGCTAAGGCAAGAACTTGTCATTGCTAGAGGGAGTGGAGGGGTTCCTCTCTGGGGCTTTTGCAGAACTTTGGAACAATGAAGAATCTTAAGCATTCATACAATATTATATGTTTTCATTCAACCTCATCTCTCCTGTTATGGCTCTTAGAAGCTGCGGAAATGAATATGTGAAAGTCTGTCTACTATTTTTTTCTATTTTTTTAAAAGTAAAATCTTATGTGAATTTTGGCCTTGCAATCTTTCTCTCTTTAGAAATGAGTTTCTCCCTCTGTTCTCTGAGTGTGACGGAAGACCGCCAACATCCCGCAAAATAAAAACATTTGCCAAAGTGATTCTTCCAAATTTCTTGGTAGGGAGATTCTCATCACATATGGGAGTCAGACAGCGTAGGAAGGCTGAGATTCTGGAAAAAGTTAACATAGCTAGTCCTATTTGCTAAAGAGAATGAAGTGTTGCCTAAAAGCAACACATGTTAAGGAGTCATTTCTATCAAATAAGGAATTGTTACTCAGAAATGGTTTGACAATCACCTAAACAGACTTTAATTGAATCAAAACATTCAGATAATTAGAAAGTACCTTGTTGTAGCACAGCAGTTTTGTTTTGCTATCATTTTTAATAATCTCCAAGCCTTTCGCTAGCACAAGATACATTTTATTTGGTTATTTAGGATGATGTTAATAAAAATAGAAGACAAAATTTATACCTATTTGTGGAATCCTTTATGTTCTCTGAGCTTGGTTGTGCATTGATGAAATTATGTGGTCAGATAATGAAACATCTGCAAGCAAACAAACAAGTTTAGAGAACATCAAGGACCTCATCATTCTACCCTCTGCTACATTCTCTTCTATTTTATCTGTTTAGAGCTCTGCTGAACATATCTGTAATGAATCTTCTGTGAATTGGCTTAATTATAATGTGGTATTCTCCAAATATGTAAGACTACAAATGCTACCATTGCTACACAGGAAATTCACTGGTTGAGCTGCTGCAGGAAGTTGAAAGCTGTTCTCTAAGACATCTGGAAGGCACTACAATGTTTTCCCGAAAATATGACAGGGTCTTATTTTCTTTTTACCTACAAAATATGGCTTGGGCTTTATTATGGGGGGAGGGTTTATTGTTTTGGGGTTGCCAGGTGGCTGCTCTCTTGCAAGCGGGCTCCCAAAGAGCCAGGCACAGCCTCATGGGCGAATGGCTATGTTGTACTGTTGCAGCAGCGCAACACAACAACCATGAAGCGACCACGCTCATGAGCAGCCACCGGGCAAACCCCCTTTGCAGCCAGGCACAGCGCCATTCACTGACCTAGGGGTATCGCCAAGCCGTGTGAGAGCCTGTTCACCACTGCCCAACTCCTGCAGCTTGGCGCCTTCCAAATGCCAGTGAATGGTGCTCTGCACGGCTGGAGAGAGGGGGTTGCACGAGCGGCTGTTCCGCTCTCGCTCACCTTCCTCCCAGCCTCACGATGCATGGCCCAGCTGTCATTACGGATCCAGAGCACCTCCGCCGCCATCCCAGCCTGGCTTTTTCTGCGGCTTCCAACCCGAGTCTTTTGGCCACTTGCTCAACCCCCCTCTCCAGCCATGCAGAGCACCATTCACTGGCATTTGGAAGGTGCCAAGCCGCGGGAGCCGGGCGGTGGCAAACAGGCGCTCACACAGCTTGGTGATAACCCAGGTCAGTGAATGGCGCTGTGCCTGGCTGCAAAGGGGGTTTGCTGGGTGGCTGCTCGTGAGCGTGGTCACTTCATGGCTGTTGTGTTGCGCTGCTGCAACAGCGCAACACAGACATTCACCTATGAGGCTGTGCCCAGCTCTTTGGGAGCCCACTTGCAAGAGAGCAGCCGCCCGGCAACCCGCCTCTTCAGCTGGGCACAGCGCTGCTCACCAACCTAGCGGTAGGACATGTCATATTTTCAGGGAAACACGGTAGTTTGGGGGAAGGCTGGCCTAATCCTTTTTCAAACAAACAGCCAAAGTGCTATTCACTAGGTAATAGTTTTTAAATAATTATGAATTTTCAAATACATCTCACATGCAAATGAATTCTAGAAGAAAGCAAAGAAAGGAAATTCAGCTGCTCTTGACATAACTTTATATAAATACAAAGGAGGTAAGTTATTGTGCTCAAGAATGAAATGGAAGTTCAGAAGACAAAAATAGCATTTTATTTGAAAATGACACCTTACCCAAGAAAGAATGTGGTATGGCCTGTTGTACAGACAATAGAACATTCCCTTTTTATATTACTGCCAGTGAACCTCAAAAGGTTTCAATCTTACATCAAAGCACCTAATATTCAGGCTGAACTTCTCTCTTCAGCAAGAACTCAAGAGGTATGGATTCTACAGTGTATGTGTTTTCTTTCAAAACTGCCTTGACTCTTGACCTTTTAAAGTTTGTATGTGTGAAAGAGTGTATGTTTGTTATTACCAGCCTAACTAACTATGGCAAAGTTAAACTCCTGGTCTCTATGAAAGGCTTATAGAGGGCAAGCACTTTATATAAACACCCTGGCAACAGGACCAAGCCAATGTGCTCTCAGTAAGACTGTAATCCCTCTCAAGTTGACATGTTTTCTCCTTTCCTTTGTCTTATGAAACACAGAGACCATGAATGGATTTGAAAAATGGATTAAAGGAAGAGGAGGGGCCACTATTCTATTGCCGAGCATCTGCCATGCATTCCAACATTTCTTGGCATATCCAGTTGCAACACTGAGGTACAAGAGCACCAGGGAAGATGTTCCTGATGTCCTTCAGTGTGTCAGATAATAAGAGGACGGGTCTAATCCTCATTCGTTAAGGAGCTCTATGTTTTTAAAAAAGCTGCAGGTCCATACTTCTTCTGTGATTGCCATTAATATTGAATACTTTCTGCAGTATTAGATAACCATGCATTAAGCCATTGAAATCAGAGCTGTACAATAGAATTTGAACTATTAATCAAATGCCAGTTAAAGTTAATTTACTGATTACAGGTAGTCCGCAACTTATGACCACATTTGAGTCTAGAATTTGTGTTGCTAAATTTTTAAGTGAGTTTTGCCCTACTTTACGACTTTTCTTGCCACATTTGTTAAGTGAATCACTGCATTTATTAAATTAGTCACACGGTTGTAAAGTGAATCTCACTTCTCCATTAACTTTGCTTGTCAGAAGGTCACAAAAGCTGATCGCATGACCTGGGACACTGCAACCATCATAAATATGAAGCAATTGTCAAGCATCCGAATGTAAATTATGTGGCCATGGGGATGCTGCAGGAGTCATAAGTGTGAAAAATGCTCATAGGTCACTTTTGTTGAGTGCCACTTCAAACAGTCACTAAATGAACTGTTGCGTCAAGGACTACCAGTATTATAGTTTACAAGATGTTGTGAAATTCAAGCATCATAGGAATTTTAGGGGTATTCTGGCATCCAATTCACATTCCAAAAGGTTTGGCTTCTACCATGTGTTTGCAGCTGCCATCTTGATTTTCTTTTTACACTTATGTTTTGCTCGCAAATACTCTGTGTCATCAAAGGAATGAAGTAGAAGAAGAATATTCTATTTCACAATTCCTGAAACTGATCTGCTGCATGGCCTCATGAACTTTCTCTTCACAGTGGTCAGGCAGCGAAAGTTCAAAATTAGTTGGTGACTGGAGTGAGATTTATAGTCAGGTGGGATTTCTGTTTTTAAACTGGGATAGAAACTGTCACGAAATCATGGGGATGCTCAGTGTCTTTTTGCATATCCTGCTTTGCTAATCAAATTGTGTTTCTTTGCCCATTAGTTTGGCTTGTGTCTTTCTTCCTGGGGATAGGGAGATGGGGAATGCCAGGAACCAAGTGTTCTTAGGGGACACACATCTCACTACTGATCCAATCATGACAGTCTTTTCTTTAAATGCCACTTTGTAAACACTGGGGCCAAAGGCCATGAAATATAAGAGGGCTGACATTTCTATGCAAACCCCAGATGTTTGCAAGACAAGGACAAGAGCTCAGTTACCATAGCCATTGCAAACAATAACTGCCTTCTAGCTGCAGTCATTTAGCATCTGTACTTGGAAGGATACACATCATTTCTATTACGGCCAGACTGTATAGAATCAGCAAATCTATTGAAATGGTAGTGTTGCAGTTTTATTCTGGCACTCTCCTTCTTTGCATCTTTTTTTTTTTTAGTTTAATGGGATTTTTAGGTCAGCAACAGAATGTCCTGAGGTTCCTCCTGCTGTTTTTGGAGGCATCTGTGTTTTCAGTGTCAGATTGCATTCATTTAGTTTCTGGCCAGAGAACCCAACCTGTTTCTTATACATTATAGTAATTTGTCCTTTGTTTCATAAACAAGAAATGGAGAGAAAGGGAAGCTTTTACTTTATATTGTAAACATTTGGAAAGAAAGTGCCTCTAATATTCCCAATAAGATATGACCTCATCATATGGATTTAGAAGGGAGCTGAACTTCATTTCTTTGTTTTGACTTGACTTTAAAATAATCTCTGGTTGCTTTTCCAAATGACTTTTTTATTGATTCCATCAACTTAACCATTTTGCTTATTCTTAAAGTTACTCATTCTCTGTTTTACAAAGCTCTGCTGTGCTTTGTAAAAAACCAAAGATATGCATGACCTTATCTAGAAAGACAAGCTTAAGTGGAGGCAGATGTGACCTTAGTTTCCCCAAACAGTGATGTAGAAAGCTGCACATAAACTGAGTACACGAGTATGCATGGGTCTGAAAATCAGACAAACCATTTCAATTTTCCGTACCAGGACTCTGGGGTGGGGATGGTGGTAGTGGTGGTAGTGGGAATTTTTGGAATTTTGAAATGATACTGTGGGTTTTCTACAATCAGAGATGTAGTCAAAGGGAAAAAAATGTAGTTCTCAAAAGACAGATTGATGGATCTGTTTGCTCTCAAAAGTCCAAGCTCCAGACTGACACCAGTAGGAAAACGCCACATCCATGAGGAATCAAACTAGGTTTATTCAGCTGGACTCTGGCACATAGTGAGTTCATGCAGCAGCAAAACACTCAGTAAGCAAGTCTGTTAGCAAGTCTGTTAGATGCAAAATCAGCTCTGGGAGCCATACCTCTTCCCAGCACTGGCCTCGCCCCAGTGGCTGTCATGGGCCGAGGCTCCAGCCCAGTTGATTGTCAGGCCAGAACAGCTGTTCCTCACTCTGCAGCTGATCCCGCTGCTGTCTCTGCTGCTGTCGAGACTGCCAAGCCGATCGTGGCTACGAGTGGCTGTCCTCACCATGCCTCCCTGCCACACAGCTGGGCCACCTCTGTCGCTGCTGCAGCTGTCCTAACACTCCCTATCACTGGTGCTCCGTGGTTGTTGCAATGGCGGTCGCGACATCCCCCATCACCTGTGCTCCTTCCTGCCCCTCCGTGGCAAGCCCAGGACGCAGCTTGACAGGCAGCTCCCCTTTACGAGGACCACATCTGGAAAACAGTAAGCAGAAGCAGTGGATCATCACAATATCACATTCAGATCCATACACCCCGCCCAGTTGCTGGGATACTGCTGGGATACTTTCTGTGAAACTGAGCAAGCAGCCTGTCTGCATTTACATCTCTCTTTGCTACCCATGAGGCTTCGGTGAGGGGGTAGCCCTTCCAGCGAACCTCTGTCCTTCCGAGGCTGATAAAATAAGGACCCAGATTGTTTGGGGCAGTATGCTGACACTGTAAATTGCTCAAAGAGTGCTGTAAAAAACTATGAAGTGGTGTTGTTTGTAGTCTAATTGCTATTGCTAATATAATTGAATATAAATGAAATCATTTATATTGAAGTCACCCCAATTTTTTTTTAATTTTTGGAGCATGCTCAAGGGGCATTGATTTTTAAAAGAAGAAAGTGTGAAATGGGTTCTTCACCACCTTCTTATTCGGAGGAATCAGGTGGGCACGAAGCAGAGTCAGCATTCCTGTATCTAAGCATTTCTAACTTTATCTGGATTAAGCACCAAGAAAAAAATACTGCCTTCGCAATAATTTGCTTACAGTGTCATATATACCATCACCTATAGCATCAACTATAGCAAGGTTTTGTGTGTGTTGGATGCATATGGCTGTGTATACAATATACACATGTTCACATATACATATGCAAATTGTATGAGTTTATATAGCTATAGATAGGTTTAAAATGGAATTTTAATTTGATTATTAAATTAACAAATAGTTTGAATGGAATTGATTATGATTTTAGCTGCATCTTCTTGTGCACTAAACTTCTGCATAGTGGAGGCCTGTAGGATTCTCCTGTAGAAGAATCTTACAAAATGAGGCATTGCTTTCTATGCAGATAAGTTAATATATATATAAATGGATCTGCTAATCTTTTTGGTATTAAGGTAATGATATACTGTAAAATATTTAAGGAACATACACGAGTTCCAGAAGTTACAAGCTAATTGGATGCTACAGACACAAGACAGTTTCAATGTATAAAGCATGGAGAAACTGGTTTGTTTACATCATGATTTTATGAATGAGCTAGAAAATAGCAAAATGATTCCAAATGACCTCCAAAAAACATGGGTGCATTTTAAATAAATGTGGAGTCAGTGATCCTTTAGTAATTTCAGCAGTGAATGTTTTGAAAGCTGCTTCCAGTTTGACATATTTCTGCTCTAAATTTAGAAATGTTTTTTTCTCTTAGTGGTACGTAGGAGAGGTGTTTACTTAATCTCTATTGACACTAGTGGCAGCACAGAGGAACTGGTAACTCCCTGGTACTTTTCAAAAAGAAGGGTTTGTTTTAGTCTACTTGAATATAGCATTTTAAAAAACCTGGTCAATATCTGTGGAGAATTACTTCAGAGGACCTGGGTCAGAGATTTACTTCCATTACACAAATAGCCCTTGGTATGGGGTTTTGAGCGGGAATGTTTGTGAAACTCCAAATGCATTTTGGAAACTAATTATACAATCCTGGAAATGTTCTACTATCTTCCTTAGGTCATCTCTCAATTTAGACAAATAACAGGGCATGTAGGTTGCATAGAGACGCCCACAAAACCGGGATGACACAACATGTGCCCATTCTATAATATTTCCATTTATAGGGATGTCACTCACACACCTAGGTTTGAAACAGATTAACAGTGTGGATTGGTGTTTTTTCTTGTTTTTTGTTGTTGTTGTTGTTGTTCTTTTCAATTTGAAATTGTTATCAACCAGGATGTTGGACTTGATTCTAGCAGAATATGCCTGTTCCTGAAATACACAACTTCAGATACTTCCCTCTGAAATTTCTGATAAACGTTCCATTATGATTTTAATAGTATTTATTACATAGATAGTATACTATTTAAGAGAAGGGCTCAGTGGCTCAGTGGCTAAAACGCTGAGCTTGTTGATCAGAAAGGTCAGCAGTTCGGCGGTTCGAATCCCTAGTGCCGCATATTGGAGTGAGCTCCCGTTATTTGACTCAGCTTCTGCCAACCTAGCAGCTCGAAAGCATGTAAAACTGCAAGTAGAAAAATAGGAACCACCTTTGATGGAAGGTGACAGCATTCCATGTGCCTTTGGCATTTAGTCATGCCGGCCACATGACCATGGAGACATCTTCAGACAGCGCTGGCTCTTTGGCTTTGAAGAAGAGATGAGCATTGCCCCCTACTGTCAGGAACGACTAGCACATATGTGCAAGGGGAACTTTAACCTTTATACTACAAGACTACAATGGAATATTTGGTCATTAAGTGAAGCAGACATTAAGCAAGATGCCATGTGACTGATTCTCTCAACAACTACAATCTCTCCCAGTTGCAATTGTAAAACAGAGCACCAAGGAGATGGTCTGGGTCTCCCAGGCATACTGGTGCAGGGAGAAGGTTCAGGCCTCTCACCAGGATGCTTGAATCTTATTCCAGCCTCATTGAGGAAAACAGTTTTAAAAACAATGATCTTCATTAGCATTTTCTTCAGATTTGAGGTTAATTCCTCAAGTGTCCCAAGGGATTTCATTCTTTGTTTTCATCTGAAAATCCTCTAACCTGCTGAAGTAATGGACTTTAAATCTGAAAAAAATGCTAGTGAACACCATCTTTCTAGAAGGTCATCGAGGCCATCGAAGTGATGTCCTGGTGTGTGGAAGCCGTACGGATCTGGATGGATGACAACCAACTCAAGCTCAACCCTTCCAAGACGGAGTGGCTGTGGGTACCAGCCCCCCGGTTCAGCCAATTAATTCCATCATTGGCCATTGGGGGCATCCATCTTGCCCCCGTGGAGCGGGCGCGCAATTTGGGCGTCCTCCTAGATGCCCGGCTGTCCATGGATGACCATGTGACAGCCGTGGCAAGGGGGGCGTTCCACCAGGTTCGCCTGGTGCGCCAGTTGCGCCCCCTACTGGACCGGGATGCCTTGCGCACAGTCACTCATGCGCTGGTGACGTCTTGCTTGGACTACTGTAACGCTCTCTACATGGGGCTTCCCTTGAAATGCACCCGGAGGCTGCAGTTGGTCCAGAACGCAGCCGCGCGGGTAATTATGGGGAGTACTAGGTACTTCCACGTGACACCGCTCCTGCGCGAGCTGCACTGGCTTCCTGTGGTCTATCGGGTGCGTTTCAAGGTTTTGATAACTATCTTTAAAGCGCTCCATGGCTTAGGACCTAGTTACTTGCGGGATCGTATTCTGCCCCATACATCCCTGCGACCAATTCGCTCGCACAGAGAGGGGCTCCTCCAGGTGCCGTCCGCTAGACAATGTCGTGGGGCGGCGCCTAGGAGTAGAGCCTTCTCTGTGGCGGGCCCAGCCCTGTGGAATGACCTCCCTCCGGATATTAGGAATACCTCTGACCTCCGCTCCTTCCATATTAAGCTTAAGACCCACCTTTTCCAAGCAGCTGGCCTGGCTCAACTTTGATTTAACCATATCGCTCCTGACGGGTTTTTAACTGGGTATTTTAATTATATTTAATTTCTAGGGGTTTTAAATACAGTATTTTAATTGTTTTTATCAATCGATCTCCTCCTTATGTATGTATGTATGTTTTAGTGTACCTTTGTCATATGTTTGTTTTGTTTACATATTTATTTCGAATGTTTCGTTGTACGCCGCCCCGAGTCCTTCGGGAGAGGGTGCGGCTAAGAAATAAATATATTATTATATTATTATTATTATTATGACTGGCATTCATTAGCATTTCCATCAAATTTGAGGTTAGGAAGAGGAAAAATAACTCAATGCACTGAGAGAACAAACCTTAAACCATCCCATTTATTTGCAATCTTTCTTGACACTTTCCTATTGACTTTCTGGGGAAACCAACAGAGAAGATAGCAAATAGCGATCACATGATCACAGGGCGCTTGGCAATAAGTAATGTGACTGGGGGTAGCAGCATGACATTTTACAATGTCCATAACAGAGATGGGTTGCAAATGCCAGGGCTACTGTTTTGCTCGTGCTTGTGTGTGACACTTCTGTGCATGCGCAGGAACATTCAGGTGGGTGGGCGGAGCCTCCCACTGCTGCCACTACTACCCGTTTGCCCAATATGGGCTGAACCAGGAGCAAACCACCTCTGGTCCATGTTCCTTATGGACAGTAAAGCACATACTTAAGTTGTCATAACTATGAATGATCATTATATGATGGTTGTAAGTTGAGGACTACCTGTAGGTAATATATCACAGACTATTGAGAATTTTCAATGTTTATAAAAACACATAACACCAACTACATGGCACTTAATCAGTTAGTCAATTGTTTACGAATGATAGTCATGTGATAAGGTTTTGTGTAATGATAAAAATGATAAATGTTCATTATTACATTTCTGATGGACATAGTGCCATTTAAAAATAGCTTTCTATTGAGTCACATCTGGCTTAGGACTAATATGTGCTCAGTATTATCTATCTCATGCTCAGGAGCAATTCAAATGGCAGCATCCATGAGAGATACTATCTAGCCTTTACTTAAACATAAGCGGCTAATATTATGTTCCCTTGTAATAGGTTCCACTACTAAATTGCTCTTACTGTTAGGAAGTGTGTTTTTTTAAAAAAAAAATTCAGTCAAGCTCTGCCTTCTTGTAACTGAAATTTATTGTTTTGTTCTGCAATATGGAACAATAGAAAACAGATATTAAAACTAATGATAAAGAATAATGCAAATCTGAGAAGTTGTAAAAGGAAGAATACTAAAACCAACAAATGTATTAGCTCAATGTGTTTATTTTTCATGTAAGAAATGCTAGAAATTCACACAATTTTGTTTTCTTTTACATAACAAAAATTCAGTTTTCTTAAATCAATTGAAGGCAAGTTGAAGGATGATAAGTTTATGAGAACATTTCATTCTTGTTGACCTCTTAAAGAAAGGCTGCAACTGATTATGCTAGAGACAATTACTATTAATTCATCTGTCTGTAAAAATCCTTTCCTGCTCCCCAAAATATAAGTTTGCTATCTATTGTGATACATACCCTTTATATAAGAAGATATATTTGTGGTGCTAATATTTCAGCCTTCCAACACTAAGCACAGATGAACATAAATGTGCATATACTGATTTAAATATGTAAATGTAGAAACATTTACTATAATTTCAATATAAACA
Source organism: Natrix helvetica (assembly GCF_964273705.1). NCBI lineage: Eukaryota > Metazoa > Chordata > Lepidosauria > Squamata > Natricidae > Natrix > Natrix helvetica. The sequence goes on from NC_138552.1 coordinate 248,283,523, forward strand.
GTAATAGATCACCCTAAATAAGAAGGGCATTGTGCCTGCTTTGCTCTCTGTTGATTGACAACTACAAGACCCATGATAACTTTGATTAATCTTTAAATTGTCTTGGAGTGAAAGTGTCTCAAATGCAGGAGGCATTCAAATAAATGATTTCTCTTTGCAAAATATAACATACAGTATGTACCACAATGAATTTTAGAGCCATAAGGTATCTAGCAAGAGCTGGGAAAGTGATCCAAGGTTTTTAATTCTCGAGGATTACACAAACTGAATCATTTTTGGATGATTCTAAAATTCCTGAGCCAGCCAGTGTAATAGCTCAGAACAGACACTACAAATCCCTTACAATAAATTTTCTTCAGATACAGATTATTCAGACACAGATTCATATCTGTTCACAGCTATGAATATATTTTTGCACTATCCCGAAATGTAGACGTTGGCATTGCCTTGTAAGGTTTTTAAAATATAAGCTTGCATGAAATCAATTTGGATTCCTTGCGGGTGAAGTAATCCCCTTTTACCAAACTGAGTTTCAAAATAAGTTCTAAAGTGACCAAAAGCACTGGGGAATTTTCCCTAAAGCAAGGGTGGACATTCTGATCCTCTATTGGTATTTGAGTTATTGTTACTTATCATATAAACTAGGCAAGAACTGGCCAGTGTTAAGCAGTTTAAACCCACATATTTGAACTGAAGAGAAGAAGAAGCTTCTTAATTCTTTGGCTTCATTTGAATTTTACATTTCTTATGCATGCTGCCTTTTGACTTCCTGTTACTAATAAATGACTTTCTTGTTGAGAACTACACAGAGAGAAAATATGTTTTGCTAGCATGGTCTCTTATATTGTAATTGGCAATAACTGACAGTAATTCTCAGTTTGGAATAAAGAAGCGTAAGATTGAACTTCTTATTTCTTCCTAAGTGTTTTTCAGATTAAAGCTTTATTCTTTTTACAGTTATTCTTGGGCTTGGTTGTTCCAATTCCTCTGTGTGGTTTAAGAGGGGTACATTGATTAACTCTCTTAAACTTATATGGATTAAGAGAATGGAACTCTTTGCTGAGAGAACATTAAGAGTATCAGGTCATGTACACAATGGATATGAAAAAAATATTGGGAAGCTTTAAAAAGGGACTGAAAATAAAATTCCCAGCAATCTAGCACCATTTCCAAAGAAAAATATCACTGACAAGATGGAAAAGGTACTGAAAGGACAAACAGTATTATTTATTTATGTAGGTATGCAGTATTTATTTATCTCCAGCTTCTATGCTGCTTCAGTCCAAAGTGTCTGAGCAATTTACAAAATATTGTGTACAAAATAGAGTCAAAAACATAAAAAACATCTCATTCATACCTGCTCATTTCAACTCTACCTCATCACCAAACCTCTTTGAAACACCAAGGTTTTTAAGTTGATTTTTGAGGTAGTGTCCAAGGAAGGCTGTCACCAAGAAAATTATTAAAGGGTTAAAATAGAAGAGTAAAGAGGAACAGTAAATACATTTGGTATGTTTGTTGTTAGGAAAAAGGATTACACAGGGAAGGGTTTTTGTTTTTTGAACAGACATTTGATGAAGTATTGTCTTATACAATATTTGGTTGAATTAGGGAATTCGTAACATGTGTACACATTTTAAAGGAACTAGAAAAATATACAAGGCATAATTAAATGGAACATCTTTTTTCAAAGTCAGAGTCCCTTGAATTATTAGATACATGATAGGCAAGAAGGAAAGGATGGTGCCTTCATTCTCTACATATGGGCTTTCCTGAATCATTTAGTTTTTCACTCTGACTGCAAGATATGCGTGACCTTGGAAAGAGCCTGCAATTCTTATGGACAAAGAACTGTGAAAACAGGACTTCCGGTTTGTTCCCGGTGCCGATGGCAGGCTTTTTTTTAGCCTGTCAGATCAAGAGACAGTTAGAGGTGTTTTTTTACGATCTTTAACACCTCGGACACTCGTAAATTCTTGGAATTTATGAGGGAGAGATTCAGCTGCTGGGTTGAGCCCTTGTGTACCCTCCGGAGTCCGGAGTCTGACGAGGTTTGCCCCCCTTCGCAGTTGTTGTATTCTCCTGCCTTTTTGATAACCTCTGCTAAAAAAGCAGAACCAGTCGCCGGGAGCAGCCTTAACATCTTAACATCTTAACATCCCAAGAAGGAAGCAAGACTTTTGCAAGTATTTTAAGTTTTAATTGGGGGAAGAAAAAAAAAAAAAAAAGAAATCTCTTTAAAAAGAACACTACTGCTGAGTTCGAGAGGCGTGGGCTTAGAACAAAGGATTCAAAATGGCGTTGATTTATAGCTGAAAACCTACAGAAAACGAAAGCTAATTACCTGCTGATAGCCGTTGCAATAAAGGCGGAACGGCTGAAACAACCCTAACTATTAACAATCTTTAAGCCAGTTTACATAACCTGAACTACTTAAATGTCAAAGTTTTAATTTCGAGCAACTTAGAAAGAAACATTTGCAAGTATTAATTTACAGCTGAATACCTAAGGAAAACGAAAGTTAATTGAATGGTGACAGCTAGAGGCGGCTGTAAGAATTATTAATTATGGCAACGGAAAAAAAAGCTTCACCAGGTGCCACAATAAATTATCAGGATTTCAAGGACTTTATAA